>NC_141685.1:1770991487-1771324032 GCF_964263255.1 Lissotriton vulgaris | reverse complement strand
CCCGCTGCCCAGAGGTATCTGCCCACCGCTACACACCCAGGCCTCACTGCTCACCTTTTCGCGGATAGGGCACCCTCCATATCATGCAGTCCTGCTCCGCAAGCCAACAAGTCTTACATTTGGTGCTGTGTCTTGATTTTGCCAGAGGACATACTAGTGCACCCATCATCATCGCAGGTTGCACCCCCGCTCAGTCCTTGCAATGCCACTAACTCAGTGACCAATGAGGCCACGCATGTGGCGGTAGGCCACTGCTGTTCCATGGCTCAGGCCTACACTGCGGTCCAGCACGGCACACAAAACATGAGGTGTCCGGACCACCAGGACGTCCCTCACCGCAGGCTGCACACCCACTCAGCATTTACAATGCCCCTACCTCAGTGGACTGAAATTCACCGTCCTGTGGCGGTGTGCCTGTGCCGGCAGCAGTGCATCCGGTCCGAGCAACTCTAAAATGGCGTAGAGCACGTGTGCCTAGTCTTTTTTATTGGTAGGGTCACGTGTCCTGCTGACGCTTGTGCTGGATGGGTGTGGTGTGTGTATACCAGCCGTGAGGGATTGGCTGTGGCATACTGACAACTAGACCTGTGACCAGCAGATCACTACAATGAAAATATGGGCCATGTAGCGTTGTTGTCCTTCCCTGTAAGTGTAAGCGGAGTGGGCTGGCCTGGCATATGCCAGTCCTGCGTGAGGCTGTGAAGAATGACTCCGGAGCTATGGGGGTGGCTCCATCATGAGCTCCGTCATGAGCTGTATGAGGAATTAACTGATGCAGGTGTCCGTGTTGTAGTGCTGCCATCACCCCGGTCGCCAGCGCCAATGTGTCACTCTGTGTCACTCTGTGAGCCAAGTATCACATTATGGCCAACATGGAAGGTACAGAGAATCACTGACCCTACATTCATCCATAGTTCCACACAAGAAAGATGGTGGACATGACACATCTGTGTGGATATGAATGTTTATTGCACATTCAGTTGAGTGTTGCAGCTGTAGCAATACAGGGCCATGGAAAGTTCAAGTTTCCGTTTTTGGCACATGGAGGGCAGCCAATTAGAGACAAGCTCGTTGTCGGAGTTAGGCTGTGCCAACATATGTACTTATATAATCACTCCGCCAATCGCCAAGCACTTATAAATTCACTATACACTCTCCTTGCAGTACCCTAATGATCTGGGGCCCGATGTAGGTAAAACGCATTTTCCGATTTCAAAATACCGAATTGCACCGAATCGGTATTTTGAAATCGGAAAATGAGATGTAGGGAAAAAAATTCCGAAAAATACCGATTCGGTCGTAATCGGTATTGTGATTCGATACGTACCGAATCGGCATCCACCGATTTGGAATTTACCGATTCGGCAAATACCGAATCGGTAATTGTCATACACCCCCATGGCCCAAAGGCCCATAGGAATGCATTGCAAGTTCTGAATCGGTAAAAACCGATTCGGTTAAATCCGATTCGGTAAAATCCGAATCGGGAAAATCCGAATCGGTGAATGCTGATTCGGCAAGCTAGTCAAACTGAAACCAGAGACAACAGCCAATGAGGTGGATCCACCCTCCCCCACCCAAGCAGAGAGTGGCTACCCAGGCAGGTGCAGCTCATTAAGAACTTTCTGAAGAGGCAGCCTGAGCTGAGCATTCACAGTGAGCAGCAGTGGAAGCAGGATCCAGAGCACTGTGAAAGAAAGATGGCTAGCAGCAGTGAGAGCCAGAAGGCTGGGCACAAGAGAAAACCTAAATTCAGTACCATGGAGCTGCAAGTGTTGGTGGAGGAGGTGGTGAGGGTACACAGGCAGCTGTTTGGGAGGCTGTCCCTCACTGTACCTGAGAGCACAAAGAGTAGGCTGTGGAGCGAGATTGGGGAGAAAGTTAACTCAGTTGGTGTTACCCCCAGGAGCCTTGATGACCTCAAAAAAATGTTCTATGATATCCGCAGCCTAACAAAGCGGAAATTGGCAGAGCTGCAGAGGCAAGCTGGACTGACTGGTGGAGGCAGGAACCCGGCGCCACCCCTCACTGAGCTGGAGGAACTGGTGGCGACTACCATCGTGAGGGAGCGTGTGGTTGGAGTGTGGAACCTGGATAGCTCAGCCAGAGCTACAGCTAAAGGTCAGAAGCATGCGCATCATGACACACCCTACCAGACACCTCCCCTTTAGACACAATGCACAGCCAAACCCCAGCCCAGTACTGCTACCAAGAGAAAAGCATCATGGTAAATGTAGTCAGCAGAAGTAGGCAAAAATGCCAGTGCAGATGCATAATTAAAAGAATAGTGGAACTGAAGCAAAGAAATAGTAATGATATGTGCAATGCTTTAATTGTAGTGACTGTAATACTTCAGCACTCAATTTACAAATGCTTCTTTATACCTAGGGGCACAATCAGGTGGAGGAGCAGGAGCAACTGAGGCACCAGCACCAGCAACTTCTTCCAGTGTGGTGGCAGGGCCAAGCACTAGTCAAGCAGCCCTGGAGGAGGAGGAGGAAGATAACACCAGTGCCCAGGGAAATGAGGAAGACCTTGGACAATCCTTCACATTCCTACACTCCCCCCGAATATCTGGCACGCCCCCATTGCTGTTCTCCCCAGAGAACTCACCAACCCCGAGTCACCCTGCACCTGCCACATCTCCTGCCAGGAGTATTGTTGTAGCTCCAGTGAACCCCATCGATGGAGCAGCAGGTCAGGCCCCAGCTACAAACACTGTTACACCTGTGGCACCCCAGCCCACACAGTAGGGCAGCAGCAATCCACGGAGGCGTACAACATCCAGCACTGCACTTCCAGCACGGGAGGGCAGCGTCTTTCAAGGGCTGGAGGGCAGCATGGTTAAGATACAGCGGATGCAGGCGAAATCCATCTTGGCCTGCCAGCGCCAGCTGCGGCAGCATAACCTGCAAATGGGAGAGATGGCGCAGGGCTTTAAAACATTTGTGGAAAGCAATAAGGAAATTGCTACAGGTCTTGGCCGTATGACCACAGCCATCACGCAGCTATGCACAAAACTGGACGAGCACGAGCACGAGCACTCCCGCCGCAGGGATGCCCGCATGCACAAAAGGTCAATAAACCGCCTTGCTGCTGCTACCGCACAGCTCTGCCAACGTGGGGCAAATATGGAGGCCAGCCTGACCCAGAACACCGCAGAGGTCACCAGGGGCATGGCGCGCATTACGACCGCCATGGAGGCACTAATATTTTCAAACACTGTGGTCAATCCAGCCCTGGACCTGGGCGAGGCTGGGGACAGCAGCAGCCGCAGCAGCCCAGCCAGCGCAGTGTCGGAGCCGCGCCAGAGCACCATGCGCTCTGCTGAAGCTGCTGGACATGCAGAAGGGGGAGAGGCCCATCCCAGTGGGGCTGCTAAGTGCAGCAAAAAATAAGCTTGCCAGGGCGGGTGAGGCAACCCGGACTATTGCCATTGAACCACTTTTTGTTAAAATTTTCTTTTGTTGCACATCAGTGCAGTAACGGTGTTGCAACATTATTAAAAATTTCTTTTCCTTACAACCGTTGACCTGTCTGTGCATCTGTACTCACTCAAAAATAGTTTTCTGTAATCTCCTCACGTCTGTATCTGCCATCACTTGGCGTAGACACCCCAGCAGGGTGTGTTTGTGGCACAGCAACGTCGTCGTCATGGTTCTCGTGGTCTGACAACTCCACCTCAGTGCCCTTCTTCACCGCAAGGTTGTGCAACATTGCACAGACAGCTATGATCTTGCAGCAGGTGATGGGGGTATACTGCCTTGCACCTCCACTCTTGTGCAAGCATCTGAATCTGCTTTTCCAGATGCCAAAGGTCCGTTCAACTACATTCCTGGTGCTTTTGTGGGCCCGGTTATACCTCCTTTGGCTGGGTGTGGAGGGATTGAGGTAGGGGGTAAGTATGAATGAGCGGAGGGCATATGCACTGTCGCCTAGAAGGAAAAGGGGTAACATTACTCACATGCATACATGTATTTCACTTAGCTACTTTGTGTTATGGGGGTCTGATGATGTGTCTCACCTAGGAGTTATCCTTCACCAAATTCGCCAGCCGTCAGCCGTGCATAGATGCCGCTCTGTTGAAAAATGTAGGAGTCGTGGATACTCCCTGGGAATTTTGCAACCAGGTCTGTGATGGTGCACTTCGCATTTCAGATCACCTGAACATTGATGGTGTGCATAGACTTCCGATTGCGGTATATGTATTCTGTGTCAGCAGGGGGGCAAATCGGAATGGCGTGCCATCTATGCAGCCAATGATTTGGGGAAATTGTGCCATCTGGTAAAAGTCAGCTTTTGTTTGTACCAGTTCCGCGTGGGTTGCAGGGAAAGAGATGTATTGGTCCATCCTGTGTATCATGGCGTCAAGGAATTTGTGGAAAAACCTTGACAGGCTGCTCTGGGTCACCCCTCCTACCGCAGCTACTCCACTTTGATAGCTGCCAGATGCAAGCAGGTGTAGGCTGCATAGCACCTGCACGTGCGCTGGGATGGCGTGCGCCCTTGGGGTGGGATGGTCCAACAGTGGTTTGAGGTCCCTGATGAGCTCCAGAATGGTGTCTGAGTCCAGCCTGTACCTCTGTAGGATCTCTGCCTCTGTGAGCATGAACAGGGTGATCCTCTGTCTGTAGACCTGTTCCTCTCTTTGCCATTCCCTCTCTCCTTCCTGCTGTAGCCGTAGCCGCCTTGCAATGACATAAAAAGCAGCCATCCTGTAAGTTGCAATGCATTTTGGGTCTATTTTTATAGGTTGAAGTTGGTTACCAACTGATTGTAATCCATGGTAACCGATTTTGAGCCAAAATCGGTATTTCTATGCTTCCCTACATATCTCTCTCTGTCCGAATCGGAGATTTGCTGATTCGGTAACTCAACCGAATCGGTAGGTTAGCCGATTCGGCATTTTTCCGAATCGCTGTCTCTACCGATTCGATACATGGACCGAATCGGTTTTTTTACCGATTCGGTGTCACTACCGAATCGGTACATGTACCGATTCGGTATTTTTATCGATTCGGTATGTTACCGATTCGTTCTCTTTCCGATTCGGGGTATTTCCGAATCGGATTATTTCCGAATCGGTAGCCATTCCGAACCGGTATTTATACCGATTTGGACGATTTTCCTTGCCCTACATCTCGATGGCTGTATACCGATCGGTAAGGGCCAAAAATCGGTATTTTCGGTCGTTACCGATCGGTAACGGCCTACCTACATCGGGCCCCTAGTCTCTACGTACGTACTCAACAGTAATCATTGGATCAGACACAAAGATTCAATCATAAAGGGTCAATGATTTGTGCTGCACTAAGATAGGGGCACCAGATGTGAAATAATACACAAAAGATTCTATCGTAAAGGGTCCATGACTTGTGGTACACTGAGGTAGGGGCCGCAGATGTGAAATTATACACAAAATATTGTATCATAAAGAGTCCATAAGTTGTGCTGCACTGAGAAAGGGGCAGCAGAAGCATTTAGTGTCTGCGCAGCCAGCAATGATGCGTGGTGTGGGCGAGCCGCACTGGAAGCAATCTTTGTTTCCTACTGGACTGCGTCATCTGCAATTGCGACTCGATGTGAGCTGTAAGCCCTGCTATCCACAGTGTAGATCGAAGGCAGTAGTCAGCACAGACATCGAGGAATGTTTTTAGTCACTTTCTCTTGATAAAATTCAAGGACATAGAGTGCAACATTTATCGAATACACTGTCGAAATATATAGGTTTCAGGGACATTACAGTTAGTTGCCCACTAGACTCTGAAATTAATGAATGAAGACTGAACTTTCATTGTGAGCCCAGTCGAGCACAGTGTAGGCCAGAGGCAGCGGTCAGGAAGGGCCCACAGCCACGTGGCATTGACTTAAGCTGCATAGAGTTAGTGGTAGGTGTGGTGCTCAGCGTGTGCGCAGCCAGCGATGATGCAATGTCTCTTGCCTACTGGACTGCGTCATCTGCACTCGCGACTCGATCTGAATTGTGAGCCCTGCTGACTGCACTGTAGGCCGAAGGCAGTGGTCAGGAAGGGTCCACAGCCACATGGTGTTGACTTGAGCTGCATAGACTTAGTGGTAGGTGTGGTTCTCAGCGTGTGCGCAGCCAGCGATGATGCAACGTCTCTTGCCTACTGGACTGCGTCATCTGCAATCGCGACTCGATCTGAATTCTGAGTCCTGCTGTCCGCAATGTGGACTGCCATTCAGTGTTCGTTTGGACTTGCAAGATGAATTTGGTCATTGTAGTAAAGCTATAACTGATATAAAACAAGTTTGTGAAGCAAGGATACTAAAAGGATATTGTGTAGGTTTCAGGGACGTTATACTTAGCTGCCTACTGCACTCTGTAATTAATGAATGAAGACTCAATTTTAATTGTAAGCCCTGATGACCGCAGTGTAGGCAGGAGGCAGCGGCCAGCAAGGACCCACAGCCACGAGGCATTGAGTTGAGCTTCGCAGTCATTGGCAATTCAGGGTGTGTGCAGCCAGTGATGATAAGTGGTGCACTGAGTTAGTGGCACCTGAAGCAACAAGCGTGTGCGCACCCTGCGATGATGTGTGGTCCAGGCGGGCTGCACTGGGAGCAATGTCTTTTGCCTACTGAATTCTGCCTTCTTAAGTCCAAGTGGCGATGACTTATGGTGCAGTGAGTTAGTGGCACCTGAAGCACTCAGCAGGTGTGCACCCTGCAATGATGAGTGGTCCAGGTGGGCCGCACTGGGATCAATGCCTTTTGTCTAATGAATTCTGCTTTAATAAGGCCATGTGGCGTTGACTTCTGGTGCACTGAGTTAGTGGTACATTTGGCGCTCAGCATGTGCGCAGTCTGCGATGATGAGTGGTCCGGGGGGCCCCAATGGAAAAATGTGTCTTGCCTACTGGAATGTGTCATCTGCAATCACAACTCCATCTGAATTCTGAGCCCTGCTGTCCGCAGTGTAGATCAAAGGCAGTTGTCTGTACAGACATAAGTCTGCGGTGCTGTGCCCCTGGGTTCGCAGGGGGCCTGTGTCAAGGAGGACCGCAGACATGGCAGCAGTCACGTGGCAGGGTGAGGGCCGCCACCCTGGCACACACTTTGGCCTTCCTACAAGTGAACCATGCCCAGAGCCCCAGCCTTTTTATTCATACTCCTACGCTGGAGTAGCAAACATTGGAGCAGCCCACTCCGCTTCCGCTTCCAGGGGGGACAACACAGCTGCATGACCGAGATCTTCCCCACTGCCTGAGGTAACATGGTTGTGTCTATTGTCCACAACACTACAAGCACCAGCAGTATATGTCCACATGGAGAGGAGAGGTTTGTGCTCTGCATAGTTAGGTCTGTCCGCACATCACCGCTACACTTGGTATTGTGTGCATTATTATTGATGGGTGACTTGCGTCCTTCACACATACTTGGTTGCCACATCTGCCAACATTTAAGTATTGTGTGGCTGAGGGACCATGCTGTTTTTGGAAGGTCCACTGTCCTGTTCTGCCCTGCCTCTGTGGTAGTAGGCAAGGGGGTGGTCCGGGGGGAAATCCTGAGGCTGGTGGCAGTGGGTGTTGTGGCTTTCTTGGGTGTCGGAGCTGCATGATCAGTAACTTTATGACATGTGTTGGTCTTCAGATTTGATTCTGGGCTGGGCTCCCTTTCACACTGTAGGTAGTCGTCCTGGTTTACACCAGTAAAAGGCAAATATTAGATTCCTACTGCTAACATTGCTTATTGCCTGTTTTTGGATCGCACCCCAGATTTGGCTTCTCGTTGAAAATATTGAGAAGTGGTGTTTTTGTGTTATTTTTGCACTGGAACGCCTACTCTGCATATTATTACTGTTAGTTGTTGCTCTCATTTGTGGCGATTTTTTTCACGGAAGCTATTGCTGGAAAACTGGGGATATCGGATGTTTTGTTTTCACTAGGTTGAGAATGGAATGATAATTTAAAATCACTGAAAAAAAACATAGGTTTCAGGGACATTATAGTTACAAATTAGCATTTAAAAAACCTTTGAAATACACTGAAAAAAACATAGGTTTCAGGGATGTTATAGCTATGTGGACATTTCACTCGTACAAAATCATGGAAATTCTGCCGTTATAGTTAGTTGAGCTAACTATAACTCGCTCCCCCGCAATGCGCTGCTGATGACGTCACATATTACATCATTCATGACATGGTGAGTGACATCACTGATGACCTCACTGATGACATCTCAAATGACATTATTGATGACATCATCTACGTGAAAATCTGATGCACCTCCTCATACCTTATTAAAACCTTTGAGACACCCACTCTAAAATACATACTACCATTTTCGAAACAATAGAGACACCAATACCAGCTACTACGTACCCACTCACTGATTCCTAGGTCTACACACACACATCTACTCATTCACCGATACAGTCACTCATCCATGCAGTGACTCATCAATACAACACTATTATAGGCACTCATACACCTATACAAACACTCACACACCGCCACTCATCCAGAGTTACTCACACATCTAGTCAGTCATGCAAAGACTGACTAGATGTGTGATACAGTTATACACACACAACCTCACTTATTCATACAGATACTAACATATACTTACTCTCTTATACAATCACTGATACAAGTACACACTCATCCGTACAACCACTCTCACAATCACTGACTCTCACTTATAGTCATTTATATACTCCAACTCTCACATGCACTGCATTTTACATATGTAGTTACATGGATATGTAGCACTGAGATATCCATTCACTCACCAAGACACCAATACACACACTCACCCACCCATCCAGCTGTTTCCACATGCACTCCTGAACCCATAAACCTAGTGAGTGAAGCACTCACACATCTATGCACAGTCATACACCTCCCACCCACCCACACACAGTCAGGCACCCATACAAAAACTCAGGCAACCTATCAATAACCCATATAGACACTCATGCAGCTACTCACCAACCAATGCAGCCGCTTACACAGCAATAGATAGACTGATACAGACATTCACACAGTTTAGTCACTAACCCATGCATTGAGTAAGACACGTTTAATCACTCACTTATACAGTCAGTCACGCAGCTACTAAATCCTCCATCCAGACACTTATACACCCACCCATTCTTCAATACACCTTGGCCAATATATATATATATATAAAACATATTTAAACTTTACAGAAACACACGGTCACTGGATGATGCCATCAGTGATGTCATCATGATGTCATTTGAGGGGTCATCAGTGATGTCACTGACCATTTTATGAATGATGTAATATGTGACGTCATCAGCAGTGCATTGTGAGGGCGCAAGTTAAAGTTAGCTCAATCAACTACAACAATGGAATTTTTATGGTTTTGTACGAGTGAAATATCCAACTAACTATAACGTCCCTGAAACCTATGGTTTTTTCAGTGAATTTCAAAGGTTTTTTAAATGCTAATTTGTAACTATAATGTCCCTGAAACCTATGGTTTCTTCAGTGAATATATATATATCTATATATATATATATTGATTGATTGAACTGTTTTTGATAATCTATGAACTCAGGCGCTGGTAGCCTTCGTTTCATTTTGTGCCCACTTGGGCTTGACTGCACCTTGGTTGGCAATCCATGAACTGCATAGTACCGCGTGCACAAGGAGATTGCCTTTACAAATGATCTATTGTATTCACCATTTGGAGGTGGCTGACCTGTCTCCCATTATACAAGAGTTTGGCTGCCTGAGTTTACTTAGCGGATTTAGCTATCCACTTTGTTTTCTGACTGACACGCTATGTGTTTCTATCACACAGTGGGGATCACCTTTTACGCTGCCTACAAATGTATTATGTTGATAACTTTCCGATTGTACCAGTCATGCACTAAAATGCAATGTGAATATTTTATTTCATTCAACATGTTTTACCTAGTCTGAACACAGCCCGCATGTAAACCGGCAAGTCTGTTGTCTATTACCTTTGGTATGACGTCAATACCATGTGACCATGTATATAGTGCACACCATTCAGTTTGTTCGTTCTCGTGAAAAAGCAGGTTTCACCTGCGAAACGCGTCGAGAATAGCCGTTGTGAAATAAACACGCTTTGCAAACTTAAAGTGGCCCGGATCTCTTTTCTTGACAAGGAGAGTATTTGGCTGGAATATTTGGGATTCGCTACCCCGTCCGAGGCCCGCCACTGGAAGCGGGGCAGGGATCCAAAGCGACTTGTTTTGGTTGGATATATATATATATATATATATATATATATATATATATATATATCCATATATCCACTATATATGGTCTATAACCTATGTTTTTTTCAGTGAATTTTCAAGGTTTTGTAAATGCTAATTCCTAACTATATATGGTCTATAACCTAAGTTTTTTTCAGTGGATATATATATATATATATATATATATATATATATATATATATATATATATATATATATATATATATATCCACTGAAAAAAACTTAGGTTATGTCCCCATATATATATATATATATATATATCCACTGAAAAAAACTTAGGTTATAGACCATATATAGTTAGGAATTAGCATTTACAAAACCTTGAAAATTCACTGAAAAAAACATAGGTTATAGACCATATATAGTTAGGGATTAGCATTTACAAAACCTTATTTTACTCACACAAAACCATTGAAATTCGCATATATAGTTAGTTGCACTAACTATATATTGCGCACCCGCAATCCACTGCTGATGATGTCACATATTACATAATTCATGACATGGTCAGTGACATCACTGATGACATCACTGATGACATCATCCAGTGACTGTATGTTTCTGTAAAGTTAAAATATGTCTTACATATTGAAGAATGAGTGGATGTATAAGTGTCTGGATGAAGGATTTAGTAGGTGCATGACTGACTGTATGAGTGAGTGATTAAATGTATCTCACTGAGTGCATGGGTTAGTGACTAAACTGTCTTAATTTGTGCATCATTATGTCTGTTGTTCTGTAAACTGCTGCATGTGTTGATCAGTAGCTATATGAGTAACTATATGGATTATTGATTGGTTGCCCAAGTATTTGTATGGGAGACTGAGTGTGTGTGTGTGGGTGGCTGGGAGGTGTGTGACTCTGTGCATAGATGTGTGAACAGTTGATTCACTAGTTGTATGGCTTCAAAAGTGCATGTGGAAACAGCTGTATGGGCGGTTGACTGTGTGCATGAGTGTATTGGTGAGTGAATGGATATCTCAGTGCTACATGTCAAAGTAAGTACATATGTAAAACACAGTACATGTGAGAGTTGACATATATAAATAACCGTGCATAAGAGCCAGTGAATGTGTGAGTGGCTGTATGGATCATTGTAAACTTGCATCAGGGATTGTATAAGAGAGTAAATATGTGTTAGTATATGTTTGAATAAGTAAGGTGTGTATAACTGTATAGTTGAGGAAATGGAGGTGTGATTGATTTTTTTGCATGACTGACTAGGTGTGTGAGTAACTCCCTGGAGGAGTGAGTCTGTGAGTGTCTGTTTACACTGATTGTATCTAAGGTTATATTAGAATCTGAAGATGTTCATCGCATTAGCACATGAATGATATCATCAGTGATGTGATGAGTAATGTCAAATGAGATGTCATCAGTGATGTCATTTGAGAGGTCATCAGTGATGTCATCAGTGATGTCATTTGAGTTGTCATCAGTGATGACACTGACCATGTCATGAATGATGTAATATGTGACATCATCAGCAGTGGAATGCGGGTGCGCGATATATAGTTAGTGCAACTAACTATATATGCGAATTTCAATGGTTTTGTGTGAGTAAAATAAAGTTTTGTAAATGCTAATCCCTAACTATATATGGTCTATAACCTATGGTTTTTTCAGTGAATTTTCAAGGTTTTGTAAATGCTAATTCCTAACTATATATGGTCTATAACCTATGGTTTTTTCAGTGAATTTCAATGTTTTTTTTATTGCAAATATCAAAAACTGTTAAATGTATTATGCTTTTAAATGAAAATATATTTTATATGTTTGTAATATAATTTTTTTATGCATCTGCCAAACCCTAACCTCTTAATAGTGCACTGTGGTGGAATTGATTTTGGGACTATGACTGGGGTTGGTTTGGAAATGCTTTTAAAGGACACCTTTCATCAATTGATGACACTTTTTCCCCAAACTGCCTTGGTATATTCCAATATATGCCAATGACAGAAATGGAAGTGGTCCAACCAATTTTTTCCACAATTTGAGAAAGCACGGAATATGTGAATAAATCTGTTTCTGCTTACATGAGAGAATTTACAATGGGTTTAATATACAACAATAACTTGCGTTACAACATGCAAGACATCTACAAAGGAGATGGTGTGCACTTCTCCGATGAGGGGAATAGAATATTCCTCCTGAATTTAAAACTGTGCATTGGAACCTACTTGTAAGTACCTTAATTAGCCACAGAACCCAATAGCTCTTTTCATTGCTTCCCTACCTCTGATCATTCAAAACGTTTATCTTTTTCTAACTTTTTTTTTTTTTTACCAAAGTACGCTCCCCGGTTCACTTACCGGTGTGCGTACCGGGCGCTCCCCCGCGAAATTTTTCAATTTTTATTTTTTATTTTTGCATATATCAGCGTCCTAAGCCCCCCTCAGAAAACCTAGAGGGTCACAAATTGTCTACCGTGCCCCCTTCTACCCATTCCGAACATTTTACAAAAAAACACCAAGGGTTGAGGTAAAATAAATTGCACCTGATTTCTCCTGTGGCTTATAGTTCAGATTGATGGTGCTTGTGATTCCAAGGAACACAACCCCGTTTGTTCCGTCTAGGGCGAAGCCCAAAATCGTAAGATACAATAAGAAATCAGCACCCATCCAGAAAATATTATCTTTTTAGTCTCAAATGTCCATAATACATGTACAAATGCACAGTCTTGTAAAGAAGGGACCCAAATTCGTGCAGACTTGTTTTTTCAAGTTCTTTATTAAAGTGTTTCGGCACAAGAGAAATCCAAGAACACAAAAGGATTCACTTCTTAGCCAGCCAACGCGTTTCGTCTCTTACAATGAGACTTCTTCAGTGCTTCCACGATAAATTGTAAGCACACATCAGTGCAGCGTGGTAAGTTTCACAAAAACAGGATATTAAGGAAAGTTTGTTCTCTTTGTTGTGATGCTCAGTAATCAGGAGGATAGAACCCATAAAACGTCAGGATTCCCTGTCTGTTAGGTAACTGATTTGTTTACACTGTTTTTGCTGTGCTTACTCTTAGTAATCTTGAAAAGGTATGGTGACCAGCGGTGTATCCACATCGGCAGTTATGTACTATCCCTCTGTAATAGTTATAGAATAAGATAGACTTCTCTGTTATAGTTATGAATGGAGTTAGGCTTGTCTTGTATAATTATGAATTCACTTAGGCTTTATCACATACACTTTTTTATATTTCTACTTCCAGTCTGATACCATACACTGCCCAAAGATAAAATCACTGTTAAAAAAACCAAACTACCTGTCTGAACCTAAACCCAACAGTGCCCTATCTCTACTGATATATTTTTTTAAAATTCAAATTACACCAATTGTTCTGGAAAGAAACAAAGATACAGATATTGAACCCAATGACTCTGAATTCTTTGATGAATCACGGGACTATGAACTTCTTCAATGTGTAGAATCAGTAGATTTCCTGATTGAAAATGAGGACATTTCTGACAATCAAATATTAGAAGTTCTTTTACATTTTGAAAACGAATCTGAGAAATAAATTTATATTTAATAATTCAAAAATTGTTTGAGACATTATTCATTTTTATATGTATTTTTTAAACTAGTACCTAATTGATTATAATATAAAGTCAAACTTTAAATATACTATGCAATTTTTTTGTGTAACATAGTAAGTTTGCTCATGGTTACTTCCTTTCTCCCACTATTTTATCTCCAATGTGTATTTAACATCTCTTTTTCATCTCCTGCCTCCATATTCTTTCTGCTTTCCTCACATACTATGCTATGAATTCCATATACCACAATAACTTCTGAAACAACATACAAGATATCTACAAAGGAAACGGTGTATTTTTATTTTTAGACTCTGCATTGGTACCTAAATGCTGGTACTTAAATTAAAAAAATTTAAAAAAATACAACAAAAAGATCAATCAATATACATACATTATTTGAACATTCTTTCATTCTATTTTCCCTATATTACGCTCCCCGGACCGCTTCCCGGTGCGCGTACCGAGCGCTCCCCCGCAAAAACACGATAATAAAAATTATTTATTTTTGCCCCGCGGGGCCCTTTTAAAGCACCCTCATCAAACCTAGGGGGTCAGGGAGGATGTACTCTGCCCCCTTATGCTCATTTCCCCCTTTGTTTTTGCCACATCTTGTGTCTCAATCCTACCGAGACACAAGATGGCGGCCGCTCCGGACTGTTTAGAATGTTCACAGTCACCAGGGAGCCAATCCGCTTCTCCTCGCGAAGTTCCGTTACGCATCAGGTACGCGAACCGGGGCGCTAACCGGGACGCTGTCACAGATATATCTGTTTTTTAAAACGTTAATTTCTCAAAATTCACTAGAGCACATATTTTAAGACATAGCAAAGGCACGTCGGGCAAGCCATATCTACAATTTTGCCAAGTTTCGTGTAAATCCATTCAGCCGTTCGAGCTAAAAGTGATTCCAACCGCCCTATGGAAAAATGAATGGGAAAAACGCGTTTTGGGACCCACCTTTTTTCTCGGCCCCCCCCTTGACGAAACCCCCCTAAATTTTCAGGGGCTGTTCAGGAACGAAATGTGCCATTTTCCTGAAAATTTCAGCCAATTCCGTCCACAAACGCTAAAGTTATTCGACATAGAATTTTCAGAAATCCCATAGGAAAAAATCCTAACTATATATACCTACTGGCGACCGCCAGTAGGTAATATATATATATATATATATATATATATATATATATATATATATATATATATATATATATATATATATATATTCCATTACACTGACACAGTTGGAGGTGCATGCAAAGACAGGCAAACTCAGCCACCACGGTTAAGCCCCTTATTGAGGCACAACGGGACACAGCGCTGGATAATTCATTAAGCCCCAACGCGTTTCGGAGCTCCTTATGCTCCTTGCTCACGGGGCGGGCATGCAGCGGCAGGCGAAGGAAGAGAACACAGGTGCACGTTAGGATTCTGCAACATTTACGTGCAATTCTGCATAGTGACCCCAGTTATCCAGTGGCTCGCCACTTTGAGTTGAAACACAACAAGGACATAAACTATCTCACATACTTTGTTGTAGGGGCAGTGCCTAAATTGAGAAGAGGCAGTAACAGAGAGCTGAGGCTCAGACAACTCGAATCCAACATGATCCTGGAGTTCGATAGCAAGTGACCGCACAGCCTCAACAACACGGAAGATTTACGTACTTTTTTGCAGGCTGGCCTTTGTCTATTGTTGTCTGACTTCTGTGGGGTTTCTCCTGTTCACTACTTTGAATTACGTCACCCTTGGTAGTCAGGTTCCCTGTTACCAAGGGATTTATAGAACCAGTCTTTAAGGTTATCAGCTATGAATTTACATCTGTTTTGATTGCCCTGGCTAGTCAGGATCCCTGTTAGCCAGGGATCCAATCCCCTTGTAGTACCAACCCTCCTGTACATAGTTATTTAACTCAATATTTTACGATATTTGTATATTTTAGCACTGTTTTACACACAGGGTGTTGGTAGTATCACTTTTTATCACTTTTTATGATGAACCCTGTTTATAAATGAAATGTTTTATCAAGCTTTTATGTTACAGAATGTGACTTATGGTCCATCTGTATAGTTAGCATGAATTAATCATTTCTTAATGCAGGTAGTTTTTATCATGGATCATGCACTTTATTTCCTCTCTTGGAAATATAATATCAATTTGATGTGTTTTGCATTTTAGGACATGCACTGTTTGCACACTTTTCCAGCACTTTATTCTCTATTTTCTGATCTATGCCCACCACTAAATATGCTAGTGACATATGTTGAAGAAGGGTCCGCCCAACCCATGATGTACATGGGTATTTGCTGGTGATATATTCTATAAGAACCAGAGTAACTAACGGATTTATCCGGAAATAATGTGTATTTATTTATTTGTGTTAACTGAAAATGTTTAACTGATTAAGCACTGGTATTCATACTATTTATCCAGCCTGTTTTCCATATGTCACAATACATAGTGTGTTTACCATATTTATGATCACATGATGTGTGGGAGGGGCGTGCACCAACTTTTCACCTGGCATTATAAAAAGCAAAAGTGTGACAGACTGTCTTATGCATGTGAACAAGGGCTTGTAGCCCGAAACGCGTTATGCATTTCCTGCATTTAACTTCTTAATCTGGATTAAAAGACCTATCATCCATTTCGTGGTCCGTCTCCTGCTTTTGCGCTTCGCCGATCTGAAGGTTGGAAGTGGCGCGTTGGGAGTTCTGTTTGAATATATATATATATATATATATATATATATATATATATATATATATATATATATATTCCATTACGCTGCCACAGTTGGAGGTGCATGCAAAGACAGGCAAACTCAGCCACCACGGTTAAGCCCCTTATTGAGGCACAACGGGACACAGTGCTGGATAATTCATTAAGCCCCAACGCGTTTCGGAGCTCCTTATGCTCCTCGCTCACGGGGCGGGCATGCAGCGGCAGACGAAGGAAGAGAGCAAATCCCTGGTTCGTCCTGTTTAATAGCAGTTATTGCTGACGTCATCTTTGGATTTATGGGATTAGTAGTCCCCCAACCACCATATGACCCATGTTGGGCTCTGCCTCCTGCAAGATAAAATCAAACCCTCAGTCGGGCCTCGAAATCTGTGACTGTTGAAAGTTACATGCACAAAACCTGTCCTTCTGCAATACGGTTTCTCAATTATTCGAATCCTGCAGTCCACAAACATTTTCGTGATATTGCTACCTCCCGACCTGGCTCGGCCGGTAAATATGTTCCATTACGCTGCCACAGTTGGAGGTGCACGCAAAGACAGGCGAACTCAGCCACCAAGGTTAAGTCCTTTATTGAGGCACAGCGGGACACAGCGCTGGATAATTCATTAAGCCCCAACGCGTTTCGGAGCTCCTTATGCTCCTTGCTCACGGGTTGGGCATGCAGGGGCAGACGTAGGAAGAGAACAAATCCCTGGTTCATCCTGTGTAATAGCAGCTATTGCTCACGTCATCTTTTGACTTATGGGATTCGTAGTCCTCCAACCACCATATGACCCATATTGGGCTCTGCCTCGTGCAAGACAAAATCAAATCCGAAACAAACATCCTGGTATGGAAAAGCAGCCCACTTTGAGACTCCCGAAGCTGCTTGGCTTGTCACCTTTAATTCACCTACGATTCTATGAAAATAACGAGGCAGGCGCTGGAAACTGGAAGGCAAGAACACAGTTTATTTCTCAAGAAGAGATCACGTCTAGTGCAGACACCTGGATTTCTCTCAGGGAGGTGTTCTAACTTCAACTCTTCAACAGGCTACTTTTATACAGTGTTTTGACAATACAATCTCTATGAGCGGTGTCATGTAAGCTTGGTACCCCCCACCCCGGACAAGATGCCATACATTCCGATCAAGTTAGTTCGTACCCTTCCAATCATAAACAGTCTGACATATGATGCTTATCGGGCAGCTGGCCTTTGCCTGAGGGTCGAGAACATGTGAGGCTGGTCAGGGTTTAACGTCTTTTACTGTTGATAGGAAAACAAGTTCCATTATCCATCGAGAGGTGCATTCTTCGGGTGCAATAAACCAGGTTACCGCGGGACCTTTTGGTATCTACAATCTTTGGTTACCTGCACAGGGATGGGGAGGAACAAGGAGGGCAGAGGTTTGTAGCGGCAATAGAATGTCCTTTTGAAGCTAACATCAAACTTGGGCATGTCCCCTAGGTTATGGCCCTTAGCACACATACCAAGTCGGTCAGAGGGTTATACAGATACTTGTGGAAGTGCAAGTGAAACAGAGGTGAACAACAGAACACAAAATGGTTGCTGTCGATCAAAAATGGCTGCGGCCTATGTGCGTGTAGAAAGGACCATCGGGCAAGATGGCGCATGTAATGTTCACGATTATCGGCCCAGGTTTCACACTGGAACCGGTTTCAGGGTATTACCCCTCATCAACCAGGCTAGCTTGAATCCAGTGGCAAAGTGAGCAAGGGACCAACATCTTTGCAGCTCCCATGTTAACCTATGGGACAGACAGCCTTTCAGTAGGGAAAAATGAAAAGCACAGTATTTCACTATCAGGACTTGTAAAACACACCAGCACATGCCCTACCTTTCATATCACTGCACCCTGCCTATGGGGTTAACATGGGCCTACCTGAGGAGTGCCTTACATGAAAGAAAAGGGAAGGTTAGGACCTGGCAAATGGGTGCACTTGCCAAGTCGACATGGCAGTTAAAAGCTGCATGTGCAGACACTCCAGTGGCAGGTCTGCAACACATTTACAGGGCTACTCTTGTGAGTGGCACAATCAGTGCGGCAGGCCCACTAGTAGCATTTGATTTACAGGCCCTGGCACAGTTAGTGCACTCTACTGGGGACTTACCAGTAAATCAAATATGCCAATCATAGGTAACCAATCACAATCACAAATTACACAGGGAACACTTGCACTTTGGCACTGATCGGCAGTGGTAAAGTGCCCAGAGTACCTAAACCAGCAAAAACAAATTCCAGCACACAGTCATAAATCCAGGAGGTAGAGGTAAAACGGAAGGGGATACCACGCCAAGGATGGCAGCTCTAACACAGAGTTTATTTTTTGAAAAAACAATAGCCATGGCATGCATTAAGCTTAGCGGAAAAAACACTTTTCCATCCTTCTGCCTTGTCTGCCTGCTTCCTGTGTATTTTGACTACTGCAATGGTTTTGTGGAATGGAGCATGGCTGCAAGCTTTAAAGATGTGTTAATCCTGTCCTTCAACATTTTTGTATAGCTATACGTGTAGCACCCATGATCTAGAAATTGTTGATGTTGTTCTGAAGTGAGGGTTATCTGGGCTTATACATCATATGCAGCAATGAAACCTTCCACAATATTACGGCCAGGTGATAAAATATTATACCAGAGTGATGTAGGATTATGTCTATTTTAATACTAAAGGACATAGAATGTGGTGTATGCATGTGCATTTTCTCTGAGGAAACGATCTGATTAGATGGTGAGGACGTGCTGAGACTTACTGGAGAGTGACTATGATATTGAGGAGTTAAAGGAGTTTAAGTGGTCAGTCGAGGACATAGTCAGTTGCACAATTTAAAGATGCTGTCATTAGAGAAATCATTCAGACATAGCCATTAAAAATCCTTTGTTACTCAACTCATTGAAGGGGAACTGGGAGCTATGGCAAAAACCAAGATTGTGTGCCAAAGCGTTTGATTCTACAAGGATAGAGAGGCAGGTGATGGTATAAAGGTAACAAGTGCACTACAGTATATGATTGACATTTAGGACAGATGTTTGATCGTTGACTGGACATAACTGCAGGAAATTGTGTTTATTTCACTGTGGGCTGCTAATGTGTATTGCCGCTTCTAGACAAGAATGAAGATTATGTGTCGCTCACATTTAGTATAGATTATCCCACCAAAACAAGCCGGTCTGTTCTTCCACTAAGCGCGTAGTTCATTTAATTTATGTATATTTTTTTTAAGATTATAATGATTATTGAGGTCATTTTTGGAGCACATGAAGTAATATTCCTAAAATATTCTGTTATGTATACTCATATGCCTCTGTGAATTGCCCCAAACAACATGCAAAATGGGAATGAATATTCTGGGAATATTCATAAACTATCAGTATAAACACAAAGGAATAGGCCCTCGTTGTACTTCTACTCATAGGGATTTGGAATGTGTTTGTGTTGGGGGCCATTCACAAAGGTATGTAAGAGTATGTAAAAGAGTACTTTAGGAGTATTGCTTCCTTAGTACTACTTTCGGAACCCATAAATGCATTTATGAAACAGAGTCTTTGTTTCTCAAGGAAAACGTTTGCCTATAATGTGGAAACCTAATTCTCATCTTCGGAAGAGCTTGGTCAATAGCAAAGTGCTAGGAATATTTGCAGAGGCAAGGGAAAGGAAAAGGAGCATTCGGTTTTTGCGATTAGTTTTTACATGTCAAGTCAAGTCAATAAATTTATATAGCGCGCTACATACCCAGAGGGTCTCAAGGCGCTTGAAGAAGGGTGGGGAATTACTTGTCAAATATCCACGTTTTAAGTTGCTTTCTGAATGCTAGGTGGTTCTGAGTAATGCGAAGGTAAGTGGGAAGTGAGTTCCAGGTTTTAGCTGCCAGGTAGGAGAAGGATCTACCTCCCATGGTGGTTTTGTTGATGCGAGGTACAGTGGCAAGGGCTTGGTTGGAGGATCGTAGCTGGCGGGAGGGGGTGTAGAAGGACAGTCGTGTGTTGAGGCATTCGGGTCCGATTTGCATGTCACCCACATGTGCCAGATACATTCACAGATTCAGCTACAGGGGAATATCTATAAAAAAACAAAACACAATCATTTTTCTTCCGCAGACACTTCCAGAGATTTTTTCGAACTGTTCAAATGTCCCACGGAGGAGAAACGAAAGTTAAAATGGAGCTGCCATGTTTTATTAGGTATGCCTCCTCCTCTCTGACCTGTCGAGTGAGACAGTGACTCCAGTCCTGATGGCATGTGGGAAAAGCCATCCACGGAGCCTGGTTCTGGAGCAAGCCCACGTGCCTTTGACATCATCAGAGGACAGTATATGTCCACTTTGATGGCTATTAGCCTGGAAGATGGGCCCATGGATTGGCAAGGCCACTGTGGTCTCTGGCACCCTTGCTGTGTAGTTTCTCAGTCACAGCAAGGATGAGAGAAACGAAAGCAGGTTTCTTGGAAGCTGCTCCTGGCTGGATCCAGACTGTGTGTGTGGGTGTTGGACTTTCACTTGATGAAATTTTAAATTGGGAGGATCTTAAGCAAAGTTACAAGACACACAATTATCTTAACGAAATAAACTTGACAAATGTTAAGCAGGTGATGGGCCAGGCTTTGATAGTGGGCCGATGCTTCATTTCCCGGGTCCCTAGCCACAAAAGACAAATAGGACACTTCTAGATTCAATTTGTACGTTCCGCCCATGGCAAATGTAGGAACAAAATCGCTTCATTTCACCCTCACGGTACAAAGACAAAAAAAAACACCCGCTAGTTAAAAAACACAAAACAACTAGAAATGCTGTTTTAATGGGGACATGTCGTTTCAGCAAGGTGCTATTTACTGAACTTTCAATAAAAGAGAGGGTTGTTCGTGGAGCAGCTCCCCACACTGTACACGTGCTATCTGGTGGTGACTCACACGCTGGAATTGCAGGCGAAGAGGCGCATTTTTAAAAGTAAACATGTCTACAAAGAACACTCATTAGCATGTGATGAACGGGTGTCTGGGCGAAGACAGGATGAAAATTAAAAACACGTCCATCTATTGCGCCCTCTTGTTAAACATATACAAATTATATCGGTGTAATTGAAGGTTGAGTGGCTCTGCAACCCAACTAGATGTTAATTCCCCAGGTAAGAACAGATCCGGACACGCCAACTTTTCACACCACTAGACACAGCAGTCGTTTTCATGTGGTGCCGCACCAAATTGGTTACGCCTTTACACATTACATAACATGACCATGCACTTAGCACGTGTTTCTCGTGTGATCTAACAATATTAAAATAAGTGTTGCACATGACATTTATTTCTAAAGTGCATTTACTGTAGAACTAGTGAATTTACTAAAATGATGTGCTTGTACCATTTTTATTTATTTTATTTACTTGAGTTTTACATAGCGCTGGCTAGACCCGGAGGTATCAGAGCGCTTTACATAAGGTTCCACAAAGTTACAAAATTACATTAGTTACTAGAAACACATTTCAAGAGCGTAAAGACTAGCTAAAAGGAGCTTAGAAGGGAGAGGGGGTAGGGTAAAGGGGTAGGAGGGAAATAGGATGGAGAGACAAGGGAGAGTCTGCCCAAAGTCCGGCTGGGTAGGTGACGGCCGAGGGGGAAGTCCACAGCCCATCTCCTCTATAGCTATCAGGTAGCTCCACCGGGCATCAGCCAAATAGCTAGGTCTCAACGGAAGAACATTAAGAAGGGGATGAGAAAATGGAGTGTAGAGGGGAAAAGGAGGTAGGGTAAAGGGGTGGGAGGTAGAATGCAAAGGCGAGACGAAGGAAAGTCTGCCCAAAATCCGGCTGGGTAGGTGACGGCCAAGGGGGCCATCTCCTCTATAGCTATCAGGTAGCACCACCGGGCAATGGCCCCAAAAAAAATCGAGGTCTAGTGCTTACATAAGGAAACATTGTGTTACGAGTTCGGGAAGGGACCAAAAGTCTAGAGTTCAGAGATGGACTAGTGGGGCTGGGAGGAGGTGGGGGAAGGAAGAAAACACAGCAGGGAGACGCATAAAAACAATGTCAGATGTCCGGCTCGGTAGGTGACGGCTGAGGGGGGAACCAGAGCCAGACTCCTCTATAGCTGCATAGGACAGCTCCACCAGGCATCGGCCAAGGTTGCTCAGGTTCCGCAGTAAGTAAAAAACAGTTATGGTATCTGCCCAGTAGGCCTCGTCATAGTTCCAATGGGAAACATCGGTCCTGGTGTTACTGGACAGCGCCGTCCCCAATGTCCTCCATCTCGCCCATCAGTCAATGGTGGTGAGAGGAGAGGTGGAAGCAACTCCTTCACCTATTCCCTTTGCATATGGAAGAACCCGCACTTTGTGATCGTGTCGCTTCGCCTGCATTGTTCCCTCCAACTAGTCATTTCACCACTTCCTTGAGGAAATACCTACTATTTCAAAGAAGGATAAGCTTGTGCCACTCCCCAATTCAAAGGACTAGAATCAGCACCTGCGAAGGCCAAGGCAGGTATCCATACTTTCCGTAGGAAGATGGCAACTTTAAAGCTCTCGCTTGCCAATGGCAAACACCCACTCCCCCATCCAGTAATCCTGAATGTAGGAACCCGAAGAGGCAGCCAGGTTCAGTTCTGCATGATGCTTTGGAGTATGCTGGGTGCCATGTTTAGGTCAGGCAAGTCTCTTCTGGGCCCCATATTGGAGCAGGCAAGCCGCAATCGGTCTCCCCCGGTGTTTATTTCAGCCCCCCAGATCCCCATGTTTCTTTTGTGCAGTGTCTGCCCCTCAGGCTGGCCTCTTAAATGTGAGGGGGTTGCTCGCATTGGGAGATCAAGCTTTCTGCTGTTGGCGGCACTCACGCGGCCCAGGCAGGCAACTGCAGCCACACATTCACTCCGCCTCCCGTCTTCCCCACAAACCCGAGATCTCACCGCTGCTCTCCTCTGCTAAATCTCTTTGGGAGATGACCTCAGCAGCAGCCAGGAGACACTGTTTAGATGATTAAATGAAAACCATCCTCATTTATGTAGCATAGAATTACTGTAGAAATGACAAAAGTTTATGTAAAATGTGCACTAATGCTTTACATATATTGCCTACAATGTAATTCCTAGACACACTTATATGTATACCTTTAAGATTTTACTATATGTCACATGTAATATGAACCTGATGTACTGACATCTTGCATTTACTTGTGTTTTAACGCGCACACTCATATTAAACATGCACTTTTGCTTTACCAAGTTAAGGTGACATTTTAGGCTTAGAGTTCACCATACTGCTTAATATACTGTGTTTCACTTTCTGCTGACATGACTTTTCTAGCACATATTCACACGCATTGTTAGTTTTAGAATAGATGCATTACTGTACTAGGGATAGATAGGAAGACCCTGAGAAGAAGACCTTGACAAAAGAACATAGAGATTCAGAGCGTTTACTGAAATGACTATTCAGCAAAGTTACCACCTTACCTGAGTATGAGAAGACAATGACGATCCCATGTCCAGTGTGGGATACTTTGCGAATGCTGCAGTCTGCAATGTAAGAAGGGAGCAAGACAATGGACCCCTGATGATGCAAACAGAGGGGCGTTATGATTTTAGTGTGAATAACTGATGTCTTTACTGTCTCAGGCTACCACACGTTTCCTTGGGTCTTTGAGAGGTTCAGACCTCTTTGCTTCCCAAAAAGCTTTCCTAAATGTGGCTTTGGGTAACACTTACTTCCCGGACCCAAGAAGAGTCTTGACCGAACTTCTGCAATGTTGACACCTTCCAACTTAATCTCCTGTTGAGGTCTATTTTCCTTTCTGGAATTTCTTGATTTTGGAGATTCTTTAGACCCTAGAACCATCCTACTAGCATGGACTTTACTTTAGGAAATTTATACTTACCCATCCACAAACGAGAAAATCTGAGACTCTTCTCTGAGTATTAAATACTTTTGTTAATCTTTTGTATTGCTGTGACAGAACTCCTTGTTTGCTTGAATCTAGTTCCTCTATGTCTTTAGGAGGTTAGGCGTTCCTGTGGTTATTAGTTATGCTTATAGCATGGTGCTAAGAGTCTTAATCTTAACTTGTTTCTTAATTTGTAATAAACCTTCTTAACCATAGTTACTGATTCCTTGTCCTTATTGTGTAGTCAAATGGGTTACAATTTTAAATGAAATTGATTGATGTAATGTTAACTCCCATCATCTCTCGGTCGGGTAAAAAGTTTCATTAGTAAGAAAGTGGGCCCAAAGAGCCCTATATCACAGGCTGCCATAAATACCCCTAACTTATGTGTTTATTTAGGGGCGCACTCTTGCCTGGGTACCTGTGTGCTGAAAAAGACTACTGTGGGGTACCAAACACAAGTACTGCTATTATTGTTCCACATTAATGTGAAAGAGCCTGACCTCCTACTTACACAAGTATGTTTCTACGGACTTTATGTATTGCTGAAGCAGAAGATAGCGTTACAGTTTTTATTACTTAATGTGTCAGTGACATAACATGGCATGACATAACATGGCATAACATAACATGATATTGTACTAGTGTAAGAAATTGGAATATTATTTGAAGTGGGTTACTACTCACCTCAAGAAATAATCACAACCCTTTTGAGGGTGAACCCTCAAAGTCACTAAATTAACCAGAGCTCAGCCCCATGGTAGCTATGGTACGGAAAAGACTGGCTTAACTTAAGGCAATGTGTAAATTATTTATGCAGTCCAAAAACTGTTATAAAGTCAAAATGTAAAACAATAAAAATCCCAAACCATGTACGTAAAATAAAGTAACATTACATAAAGAAAATGACTCTAAAATTATGATAAATCTAGTAAGGGGAACCTATGATATGATTTCTTTAAGTTGTCAGTATAATTAGCAACAAAAAGTTCCAATGATAGTCAATGGTCACAATAGACAGAGGCCTAGGCGCAATTTTAGGCTGACCGTGATGGAGTGTAGGTCAGATACACCAACTAGGGTCATCCTGGTCAAAGATTTTGCCTTCTGACTAAGCATTTTAAGTCCCAATCCATCACAGGAGTACACTCCTAAAGTTTCTCCCCAGGACCTATTGGAATGTCCTTTGAGACTCATAGGTTGTCTGGTATAGGTCAACAGCAGGATCCAGTCTAGGTCAAGTTGTCACTGGTCAGCTGGGTATCTCCATGAAATGGTCACTTGTAGCTTGTTATCTCCAAAGATTACAATGGCAGGGCTGAAGCCATGTTTGCACTGCCACTATAGTGGATGGCACAATATGTGCAGCACTTCAGTAGTGGCATTTAACCTCCAGTCCCTGGGTGCACCTTGTACCATATAGGGAAGCTAACTATTCAAATTCAGAATATTCTGATTTGGCCATGTTAAAAGGACATGCATATGCACTTTTAAACTGGTTAGCAGATGTGAAGTGCCCAGAGATCTAAAGTTAGCAAAGATAAAGGGTTTGGCAAAAGGCAAACCATCTGGGGTGACCATGCAGAAAAGGCAGATTTCTTACAATTACAATATAACAGGAAATATAATATGATATTACATGACACAAGACATAGCACAAATTGGTTTAGAGCATCTGTGAATGTGGGCGCACCAAATGTAATATCAGTGATCATCAGGTTTGTGTCGATGAGCTACGCTGGAGTTCCACGCCTCCACGTAGCACCTGTGTACCTTGCCTCTTTGCTCCCCTCCCCCCCCCCTCATGAGGTTGATGGTGGCAGCAGCATTCTCGGCGTTCTCTGGACTCTATCTGATGGATTTCATGTGATCTAATACGGTCCCAACGCGGCCGTATGGAAAGACGTGTTGTGCTGTCCTGAGTGGTTCGAAAACGTGGAGATGCCAGCGCAGTGGTAACGGACGGAGAGAGACATGGGCGGCGATTAGCAGGGTTGCTCCTTTATTCTTCATTTCGTGTGAGCGCTGTGCCGAGTCCGTAACGAGCAGTGAAAGCTGCAGTGAAAGCAGTGAAGCGGTGAAGTGGCAACACGGATAGATACAGACAAGGACACGGACTGCGCGCTGCAGAGCTGCTCCCTGCTTTTGAGTAAACTGAACAGACTTTTGTTCTTTTGTGGCGGACTTAGAGCTGGAAAAACGAGCTGGATGAGTGATATTTAGCTTTCTGTATGTCTTAAGCTTGGTCATTACCGGTTTTTATTTGTTGGTTTCACGGAAGCCTCATCTTCTGTCAGAAACTGCAGGCTTCCTGCCTTGGACTTCAGGAACTAGAATCCTCGGCTCCTTTTGCTCTGTTCGTTCCTTTTCCTACTTTCACATAATTAATCCCCGCTGATTATCGGAAAGTTAAAGAAAAAAAAATGGTCAAACTCTTGACCGCTCAAATCAAGGCGAAAGCGCGCCAACAGCAGGCTAAAGAGGCTGCCGCTAAATTAACTGATAAGGAGGAGGATAAAGGGGATTCTTTCTCTGAGAGCTCCAATGACCCAGAGGGGTCTCCTACAGACATTCCCACTCAACCCAGCCCAGGCAATAATTTGGCATTAGTTGAGTCAGCAGATGCAGAGGAAAAGCACACCAGCATGGCCCAGAGAAGTGTGGCTCAATGGTTAGAGGAGGCAGACCATGAAGCAGAGGTCTGACCTGGGGCCAGGGTTCAATTCCCGACACGGCAGGGTCTTGAGCCCAAAAATGTCCACGGACTCGATAATTCTCGCTTCGGTGCCTGCTCGAATCACGGGTTCACACTCTGCAACTCCGGGCAATAGCTTCTTAATCTCCACTGTGGCCCCCCGCGGCGGGATGCCTGGGTTTCACCTTGGGGGTGCCCAGTACGGGTTATCTCACAGGGAAAAACCAGGACAGGTTCCCAAAGCAAGCGCTTAGAGACCGTTGGTGATAATGCGCTATATAAATATAAATTACAATTACAGACTGGGCAACTCGTACAAGAGGATACGAAAGATATGAAGGATGCTAAGAAAGTTAAGGCACCTGCAATACTCAAGATTCCGAAGCAATTTTCTCTGTTTGAGAGAAAACCTACTTCAATCCCAGTTGGCAACTCAGCCCAGCCTGTGGTTCCGTCTATAGCTCTCTCAGTTGGTTTCCCAGGACCTTTATCATCAAGTTATTCTCCGGAAACATCAGTTACCACAATCCTGGATCCATTTACAAATATGGCAGTTAATATGACATCTGGTTCTAACTCTGGTCCTATTTCACACAAGCTAAAAAGCCCGCCCTTGGCTGGTCAAAGGGGGGATGAATTGGCAAATACTGAAGTCTTTTCTGGTGATCTTGGGTCAGCCGACTACGCAGGCCCTTCCAGCCCCATTCTTGATATGGACACCGAGACTGTGGGGGAGCTTCAGATGTCTGTTAACGACATGCTCAATTTGATCTTAGATGAGATCCGCGAAATAAAAAGGTTTCAAAAAGTGGAGTTGGCTGCAATACACCAGCGGTTGGACAAGATCGAAGATCTAGTATCCTCTTTCCCTGTCCGTCTTCAGGAGGCCGAGGGTCGAATTTCTAATCTGGAAGACCATATGACAGAGATTAAGAAAGATATCCAAGTTATGTTTAAAACCTCCAAGACATTCGAAACTAAACTGGATGATTTAGAAAATTACAATCGAAGATCTTATCTCAGAATAGTGGGGGTTCCAGAAGGAATGGAGGGATCCAATATGGTCCACTGGGTCACTACTTTTTTACAACAGAAATTGGTCCCAGAGTTTAAGGGTGATTTAACGATTACTCATGCCCATAGGGTCCCCGCTCAGCCATTTCCAAATTCCATGCTCCCCGTAAAATTCTTTTGAACTTTTCCGATGTTCGAATCAAGGAGACAATCCTATCCAAGGCCATCCAACAGAGACTGCTTGCACTTAATGAAACTATTAAATGTAGAATTTTCTCAGACATGTCTGCTGCCGCAGCCCGCAGAAGGAAGGAGTTTGTAAAAATTTTACATCTGTTTAAAGCTAAGGGGGCCCAAGCCACTATCGCCCAGCAGTCAAAACTTAAAGTTTTGGTTAAGGGCAAATTTTACATTCTGTCGGATGTAGAGGAAGCACAGGAACTGCTGAGAAAAATTCCGCATAGCGAGAAGGGTTAGATATTTTTCTTAGAGGCTCGCGGGGTGGAAGGCGTGAGAGGCAAGGGGTTCAGTGGGTTAAGGGGTGTAATTACACGACACCTCATGGTAGGGGTTAAGGCTCTGTGGCCAGCGTGGGGTAAGAGATTAGGAGTAGGTGTAGGGCCACAGGTTGGGGGGTGCACGGGTGGAGTGCGGGGAATTGGGGGGGAAAAAACGAAAAAGGAAGTCCTTTGTGCTACTGCTCATTTACTTTTCAATTTCTTATTATTCTTGCCTTTCATGAAGATTGTAATTGATATAAGGGGTAGTCGGATAGAGAGTGTGCAATGTTCCTTGAGATATTCTCCTTTTAGGTTTTCAATGTTAGTATTTTATTAGAATGGGTCTGAAAATTATTTCTTTCAATGTTAATGGTTTAAATAATAAAAAATAAATGTGTGCCATAGAATTATGGGTGAAGACTGAAAATCCTGCCTTTATTATGTTACAAGAGACTCATATCCCAGCTACAAAAATTGAAGAGTTTTTTATGTTTAAGTCATGGGCGTCATATTGAGGCTTCTCTTCGTTTTTTGAGTCGCAGCGGGGGATGCGCTCTTTCTAAATAAGAATCTACCTGCTGAGATTATACAGACAGAACACGGTGGTTTAGGTCGTTGGTGCTGTGCCACATGCAAAATTAATAATAGACAAAGGCCCATCACTTTTGTCAGTTTCTATGCCCCAGTCGAGGATAAATCTGAGATTTATGAGGATCTATTTCAATCCTTATTGATGGTGGAAGGAGATATTGTGATCGGTGGCGATTTCAATATCGTTATGAATATAAAGCTGGATTCAACTTCCCATATGAAAAAACATCTTAAACTTAAATTACTCAGATCAATTATTAACAATATGACGACACTTGATCTTTGCGATCCTTGGCGAACACAAAACCCATCAAAAAAAGAATTTCCCTGTTGGTCCGGTAGATTCAAGTCTTCCTCCCGTATCAATTTCTTTCTTGTTTCACGACAACTCAATTTTTGTTATCAGAAGATTCTGCATAATGGGTTCTCTGACCATGCAATGCTAGTCATTGAATTCACATTGGTGGATAATATAAGAACCCCTAAGCGATGGTTGTTCAATAAAAAGTATTTGTACGATACAGTATGGATGGCATCACTTAAATTAGAAATTTCAGATTTTGTTGCTCGCAAATACTGGAACAGCTCCTCTTAGTTTTGTTTGGGATTCCTTGAAGGCTTTTGTCCGGGGTATAATTATCGTTCATCCTTTCACTGCGGTGGCAATTCCGCTGCAGTGCTAAGGGGGTGGGGCGGCCGTGCGGCGCTGCGACGCTTATGACGGAACCGCTCCATCATGGCCCTCGGGTGGGCTGTGCTTGTGACGGAGCGGTTCCGTCATGGCCCCGCCCGTTCTTTAGAACGTCAGCGCAGGCGCAAAATCAGCGCCGCGCAGGCGCGTCGGGCGGGCCATGACGGAACTGCTCCATCATCAGCACAGCCCACCCGAGGGCCATGACGAAGCGGTTCCATCATAAGCATGGGAGGGGTTAAAGATGCAGCAGAATTGTCTGCTGCTAGGAATATAAAGAATTCACTCCAACCAAAAATACAGGACTTGACCGAACTTATACAGCAGAATCCCGCTAGGAGTGTGCAGGATCAATTAAATGAAGCCAAGAGGGAACTCGGTAAACACTTTTTCACTCAAAGCGAAGAGATTTTTCTTAGGCAATCGCAAAAAAAAAAAAATTTGAGGAAAGTAATTGTACTGGTAAATTCTTGGCCTGGCAGGCTAGAGAACAAGCTGCAGCAAATCTGATTCATTCTCTAAAATGCCCTGCCAATCATACAGAGACATCTGAGCAGGCTGAGATAGTGAAGATATTGTTTTCTCACTACAATCAGATCTATAGTAGACATCTTTATATAGATCAACAAAGCTACTTGATTTTTTGGGTAAACACGCACTGCCTACTCTTTCCCCAATAGATCAATCTACAATGGTTAACCAATCACTAGGGAGGAGATAGAGCTTGTTTTGAAAAACCTTCAATTAGGCAAGGCTTGTGGGCCTGATGGGTTTTCCGCTGAGTTTTTCAAGGTATTTCTTAGTTCTTTTTCCGATCTTTTTGTGCAACTATTAAATTCTATGCTGAATGGCGGTTTAATTCCAGACTCATTCTGGGAAGGTACTATGGTGAGTTTTTTTTAAAGCGGTAAAGCAGCCAAGGATCCAAAATCATACAGACCCATCACATTATTAAATACGGACTATCAAATTTTTACAAAATTATTATCCATACGCTTTAATTCCATTTCCGCAGACCTGATTCATTCGGATCAAAATGGCTTTATAGCCGGTAGACAATTGATAACCAATACACATTTTTTGACTGAGGCTTTAGATTATTTTGGTACTCGACGGGTACCCGCATTAATTTTGTTGATAGATGCCAAAAAGGCATTTGATTCGGTAGTTTTGGAGACACTTTATATTATTTAATATCATTTTGGGATTCCTTAGAAAATTACAAACCTCATACAGAATCTCTATACAGGTGCGCAAGCCAACGTTATTATTAATGCAGCTTCGGTGGGATCAGTGTTAGTTAAGCGTGGCACCAGGCAGGGCTGCCCACTGTCACCCTTCCTTTTTGCATTCTTTATCGAACCTTAAGCATTCGCAATCAGAAACTGTGTAAATATTTCTCACCCCGTTACCTCCATGGCCAAGATTAAATTATATGCTGACGATATTATGTTGTTAATCAAACCTGATATGCAATCCCAAAAATATGTTTTGAAGATTTTTGAAGAATTTGAGGCTCCTGGGGGGTATCACATTAATAAAAAGAAGACGGAAATTCTGGTCTGTGGGGGTATAGACCCAGTACTTCATTCTGATATACGCAGCTGCATTAATAATAGACCTAAAAGATATCAGGTTTTTTTTCCCCTGTTCATTAAAAACCTGTATATATTAAATTTTGATCCACTTCTTAGGAAGGTTCGTTTAATGCTTGCACGATGGAATCCATTTCCATTATCCATTCTTGGCCTGGCTGCGTTAATAAAAATGTCCGTTCTTCCTTTATTTAATTTTTTGTTTTCCACTATTTCCTGTTTTTTACCTGGGTCTTTTTTTTCTAAAGTAGAATCTTTGTTTTCAGCGTTTGTTTGGGCCAAAAGGACACCCCGGATTGCATTAGGCACTCACTATGAAGAAAAGGAGAAAGGAGACCTTGCTCTACCAAATCTTAAGGATTACTATAATGCATATTTTGCACAATATCTGGCAAGATTCGAAAATCCAATTCTTGGTCAGAAGATATTTATACATTTCTTTTTTGATTTAATCTGTCTAGAAATTAAGATTCCCTCCCCGCTTCAGGTACTTAAATCACCAAAATGTGTTCGCTATAAGATACTAAACTGGATCTTTAAGAGACGCTCTGCAATGCTTAAAAGATACTCCCTTCCCATTTTAAATTTAACACCCCCCCCTGATGAATGTATTTTCACTTATAGGGATTGACATACGGCCCGAAACTCTGGCCAACTGGCAACGCGCAGGGTTTAATACGTTAAGGGATTATATAAGGAATGAATCTTGGATAACCCTGTCAGAGATGGCATCTCTGATCCATGGGAATTTTTTAATGATCGGTTCATATAAATTGATTTATAGAATTTTGGGGCAAATGGATCCTACACGAATTAGCTTACCTACCCAATTGACTAATGACCTTTTTGTGAATCCACAGGAGAGGAAACCCGGGGAGTGGAAAAGTTGTTTAATATTGAGTAGGGAGGAGGATTTAAGCTTAAAAGCCATCAGTAAATGGCAGAGACAAGAAAATCAAGTGCTATCCCCAAACACCTGGAAGATCATTAATAATTTTAATTTTACTGTATTAAGGGGTGCTAATTGGCGCAGAATGCTATATTTCAGCAAATGGCTTTTATATCGCACACCGGCTGTTATCGCAAAAATGTATATTAATAATCCATCCAATTGCTTTAGGTGTGTTTATTATGCTCCGGCTAATTGGTCACACATAATGGTCTTTTGCCCAAAAATTACGGCATTCTGGGATGGGATTTTCTTGTTCTTTCAAAATCACTATAATATTATGATTTTTTCCAATGTAAAGTTTTGATGGTTTTGATCCAAACCTTATGCTTTCTGAACAACTGGCTAAACTGGTTTATATTGCAATGGCGGGTGCAAGATCGCTGCTATTGCAGAATTGGCGATTACAGCATTGCCCCATGGTACAGGAATGGCTTCATAAAATGGAAAGGGTTTGAAAAAGCGAACAAATTTATGCTCAGAGAATTGGAGGGATAAGAAAATTTGAAAAAATATGGGGATCTTATTTTGATTAATTGTTGTTTTAAGATTTGGTTTTATTATTTCTGTTTAAGGACTAAATATGCTTCACGACATGTTTGTTCTGTTTTTTTTTGTTATGATATATGCAGTCACTAAAGGACCTCAAAAAAACATTTTTTTTAAAAATATCATCAGGTTTGTCATTTGGGCCTTACCGAAAGAGAAAGAGGAAAAGGTGTTTGCTTTTTTGGCTTTTTGGTATTATGTTCAGGAGATAGGGGAAGTTGCAGTAATTTCTTTGGGAGACATGTGTTACATCCTGGTAAGGAATTCCAGAAGACTTGGATAGGTTACAGATGATAAGTTTATTCTTCTTAGATGGTTAGATAGGTTTTCCAGTATATATGTAATCAAAGCCCCACCAGGAGCATCCTCTCTGCTGCTCAGTCCAGGATCCAACTGACAGTCCACTCACAGAATACCAAACACTCCAATGACATCACACTCACACTAACATTCCACTCACACTGGCTGAACAGCAGAGGCAGAGAAATAGGGAAGATGTAAGGTAAAAACCTAGATATAACAACATGTTTTGCTCAGTATGGTTCTCTCTTTAACTCCCTCCTTAACTCTCTCCCTAGAGTATGCCTCTGTTCTGGTGAAGCCTTTCCCAGTAAGTTGGGGCAGGTGCCTGGCTTTTTGCCTCATTATCAACATTAGCATGCTGGACATAGTTACATAGGGGCCAAGGCTCAGATCGGCCCACTACAAATCTCCTGTTTTTCTTACTTATATTGGTGGATGTTTTCTCTGTGTGGTGCCCCTGGAGCAAACGAGCCATGAAGTAATTCTGCATTGAGAACTATTTCTTAGTGAAAAATACATCCTTGTGTCCATTTTGGAGGCTTTTTGGGCTCAGAAAATAGCGCAAAAAGCAGAATTACTCTTCTTGCATACTTATGTGTAATCTTGTGGACTTTTTGGGTAAGTCCACTTGACTACGCTAAATAGAAGTACCCACATTATGCCCACCCCAGGCAACTGATATTATGGATATTATGAGGGTTATTTGTTCAATTGAAGTAATGAGGGTTAATTGTTGAATGGATGTAATGAGGGTTATTTCTTCAATGGATGACCCATATGTTATTTGATGAATGCGCTAAGGTTTATTTCTTGAATTGATGCATTACGGGATACTATTGTCGAATGGAGGTAATGAGGGGTATTTGTTGAATGGAAGTAATGAGGGTTATGTGTTGAATGGGTGTAATGAGGGTTATTTATTGAATGGAGGTAATGGGGGTTATTTGTGGAATGGATATATTGAGGGTTATTTGTTGAATGGAATTAATTAGGGTAATTAGTTGAATGGGTGTAATGAGGGTTATTTGTTGAATGGAGGTAATGAGGGTTATGTGGTGAATGGGTGTAATGAGGGTTATTTGTTGAATGGATATAATGAGGGCTATTTGTTGACTGGAGGTAATGAGGGTTATTTGTTCAATGGATGGCCCATGTGCTATTTGATGAATGCATTGAGGTTTATTTCTTGAATTGATGCATTACGGGTTACTATTTGGTGACTGGCTGAAAATTTTAGTAGGGGCTAGTTGTTTAATTGATTCTTGGATGGTTACTTGTTAAATCAATCTCATATTTTTTGCAGTGATTCAATGAAGCTATTTACTGAATGGAAGTAGTTAGGGGTGTTTGTGAAATGGACGGCCTATGTGTTATTTGTTGAACAAATCAATGTAGGATTATTTATTGAATGGGTACTTTGGTATTTATTTGTAGAATGGAAGCATCACTAAATCAGGGAATTGTAAGCGTGCTACTCACCTATTAGGGACTCAAGGTACTGAGGGGGGTCCGCAGATCTGTTTAGCTGAAGAGCCAGGTCTTGCCGGTTTTCCTGAAGGTGCTCAGGGAGGGGGCATATCTGATATCTGCCGGTAGCTCTTTCTAGGTCTTGGCTGCAATGTGGGAGAAGGATCTTCCGCCTGCTCAGGCTCTGTGGATGGGCGGGATTTCAGCCAGTCCTAGGTTGGAAGATCGGAGGTTTCTTTTGGGTACATGGAAGCTGATTCTGTCGTTGAGGTATTTGGGTTGGTTGTTGTGTAGGCATTTGTAGGCGTGAGTGAGGATTTTGAAAGTGACTCTTTTCTTCATGGGGAGCCAGTTGAGACTTCGTAGGTGTTGACTGATGTGTTCGTGTTGGGGGATGCTGAGGACTAGTCTGGCTGCGGTGTTCTGTATTGTCTGGAGTTTGCGGAATAGGGACTTGTTAATGCCGGCGTAGAGTGCATTTACATAGTCCAGTCTGCTGGTGATGAGTGTGTGGGTGACTGTCTTCCTTGATTCAGAGGGGATCCACTTGAAGGTCTTGCGGAGGATGCGGAGGGTGTTGAAGCAGCTGGAGGTGACGGTCTTAACTTGTCAGTTCATTGTGAGTGATGAGTGGAGTACAATGCCGAGGTTCTTGGCGTGGTCTGAGGGGGTAGGTGGACTTCTGAGCACCGTCGGCCACCAGGTGCTGTCCCATGCAGAAGGGGTGGTACCGAGGACTTCTATCTTCTCGGCGTTGAGCTTCAGGCAGCTTTTGGTCATCCAGACTGCGACGTCTTGCATTCCTTTCTGGAAGTTGACTTTGGCAGTGGTGGGGTCTTTGGTGAGGGAGAGGATAAGCTGGGTGTCGTCGGCATAAGATACGATGTTGAGGCTGTGTTGTCGGACGATGGCTGTGAGGGGAGCCATGTAGATGTTGAAGAGGGTGGGGCTCAGGGATGAACCCTGTGGGACTCTGCAAGTGTTTTTCGCGGGATCGGAGAGGAAGGGTGGGAGTCTGATCCTTTGGCTTCTTCCGGTGAGGAATGATCGGATCCAGTCCAGGGCTTTTCCTTGTATGTCTGCGTTGTGTAGTCTGGTGACTAGTGTGCAATGGGAGACATGTCGAAGGCCGCTGATAGGTCGAGTAGGATGAGGACTGCGGAGTGGCCTTGGTCCAGGAGACTGCGAATGTCATCTGCGGCAGCAAGTAGGGCAGTTTCTGTGCTGTTGGTGCTTCAGAATCCGGATTGGGACGGGTCAAGGATGGCGTTCTCTTCAATGAATCGTGTCAGTTTCCTGTTGACTGTTTCCTCTGCAACTTTAGCTGCGAAGGGGAGGAGCAAGATGGGCCGGTAGTTCTTGAAGTCGGTGGGGTCAGCTGTGGGCTTCTTGAGCAGGGGTCTTACTTCTGCACTCTTCCATTCATCTGGGAAGGTGCCTGTTTTGAAGGTGGTGTTGATGGTGCATTGTAGTTCGGGTGCGATGGTGGCCGCAGCTCTGTGGTAGATGTGAGGGGGGCAGAGGTCGGTGGGGGCCCCCGAGTAGATGCTTTTCATGGTTGAGGTGGTGTCTTCGGCCGTGATCAGTGTCCAGTTGGAGATGGTGGACTGGCTGGTGTTTCTGGGGAGGTGGGGGCTATCTGTGGCACCTGGTGGATGGTCGATGAAGTTGTCGTAGAGGTTTTTGATCTTGAGGTGGAAATAGGTTCCAAGCTTGTCACAGAGGTCTTGGGATGGGTGATGCCTGTGGCTTCGCTGCGTGGGTTGGTGAATTCTTGAATGGCACTGAAAAGTTCCTTTGAGTTGGTGGAGGTGGCCAGGATTTTGTTGTGGATGAAGTTCCTCTTGGTGGCTCTAATCTGCTGTGGTAGTCCGTCATGGCGTCCTTGTGGTTTTCAGTTGTCTTCGTGTTTCTCCAGTTCTTCTCCAGGCATCTGTAGGTGCATCTGGCATCAAGTGTGAGATATTGGGTGGATGCCATGAAGATTACATACAAAATGGATGCACTAAAGTTTATGTGCTTGATGAATGCACTGTGAGAAGTTTTTGGAATGAACACACTGTGAGTTTTAGTTGAATGGATGCACTGATTTATAGTTAAAAGGGTGTAATATGAGCATTATTGAACCGGCGTACTCTGGAGTATATATTTTGAACTAATGCACTGCAAGTATTTCCTGGGATGGTAAATTCTAAATTATTGGTTGAATTGACATATTTAGTGTTATCTGCAGAATAAAGTCACCCAGGGGTACATTTTGAAAAGATAAACAAAGGGGTATTTGTTGAGTGAATGCTTAGAGGGACATTTGTTGAATAGATGAATGAATACTTTGTTGGATTGATGTAATGGGGCTTGCTTGTTGAATATGTGTTGGTTGAATTAATACAGTAAGAATTATTTGCTTGACATCACTATAGCTTGTTTGCAGAATGGCTGGTCGGAGGCTTATTTGCTGAATACATACATATAGTGGGTTACATGTTAGACTGATGAAATGAGGATCATTTGTTGAATGGCATTATTTATTGGATGGTTGTTCTGTGGTATTTTTGAGAATTTACGAATTGTACATTTAAAATATTTGTTGCATTGGTGTACTGAAGGTTTGTCAAACGAATACAATGAGCGCTATTGGATAGATGCAATAACAATTTTTGGCCAGAGTGATGCACTGAGGGTTACTTGTAAAATTGAGGCGGTGAAGGGTATTTGGGAAATGGATGTACCAAGAATACGTTTTTGAATGGGCTCCTTTTAATAGGGGAAGTTGTTTGACCCATACTCTGAGAATTATTTGTGTAGTGTGGGCAATATTGGTCAATTGTCGAATGGACACACCAAAGGTTATTTGATAATTTCATGCACTGAGAGGAATGTGTCGGATAAGTGCATGGGGGTTCTTTTTAAATTAACACAATGGACTCCAATCACAAAGCAAATTAAGACTTAAATGTAAGTTTATGACTGAAGTTATCTGGTTTATGCCACAGGGAGAAATTCCTATGTAAATTCCTGCTTGTGACATAGGGAAGTGGCTTTTCGAAGGGAAAAATATCTTCCCCACAGAGGAAAAAATGAATGTGCATTTACAGATATGTTCTACTCCCCCTGTTCAGACTTCACCGCTATGGACAACTTTGCACAGTGGAATACAATTCTGTTGGGAATATCAGATGTCATTCTCAAAAATCCTGTGCTTGGTGTAGCTTTGCATGTGCATTCCTGTGAATGTTTATGAATCCCAGAAAGTTGTGAATGTAGGTTTACAAGTTCTTGGGTAAATCTGTGAGTATAGATTTACTCATACCTTTGCGAATTGAGCACAATGAGGGGTATATGATGCATCGAGTACAACATGATGAATCCATGCACAAAGCACCGTTTGATAAGTAAATCAATATTTCACCAACTAATTCACTGCGGTGAAATTGGTGTATTGATGCATTGAGAGGCGCTTCAAAGCATTGAAAACTTACCTCTTCCCCCTTTAGGCTTTCTCTTCAGTTGTATTTGGGTGGTGGTCCTGTGTTTTGTTTTAGCGCTGGGACGCTCGAGGGCAGCCATGCGCTTTATAAATCTCTTTTCATTTCATTTCATTTCATTTCATTTCATTTCTTCATTAACTTATACAGTGATGTTTTTTTCATGCATTAAATGCCATTTTACGGAACGTGTTCATCTGAGGTATTTAATGTATTACGTGGAATTTCATGCACTGATTCACTATGGAATTTTCGACGAACGATTTAATTATGCTCTACTTTGTACCCTGAAGAGTATTTGATGCACCAATTCACCATAGGGCCGATTGCGATGTCAGTTGTACAGCAACCGATAGCCTGTCGGTTGCGGTCTGACTGACATCTAGCTATGCAGTCTTACTGCGACATTATGATGTGGTGATCGGAGGCAGCGGGTGGAGGGACCGGCCAGTGCTTTTCCGACAGGTTCAAGGAGCCCATTGGGGAGGCAGTTCGAAAGCAGTCCCTTACAAGGGGCCTGAGCCGGCTCAAGCACCATCGTACATATTACGATGTGCCTTTCAGGCAGCCTTTTAATGGTGGTTCGACTGCCATGAAAGGCTGTTGGAAACGGACTTAGAGGGGCCCTAGCAGGGCCCGTCCCTTTGTGGCCTCCGCTTAGTGGGCCCCAAGCATCCATACCTCGCGTGCCAGACATTACACGGTGCCTAGCACACGGTGCATGGATGTTTGCATCCAAATTCGTCAGTACTAGTCTGTCGGTTTCCATTCCAACACGATGCCGGTCAGACGGTCGCCCGACCAGCACTGCAATTAGGGCCCATGTGTTGTTTCAAGGACTATTTCAGCAAGAAGCATTTGATCACACAGTGATATTTAGTTCAATGATCCACATTTTTGTGTTTATTAAACTATTTATTCAGTTATATTTAGTGCAGGTAGGGGAAATCGACTCACTGATTCTGACGGGGATTGTTCATGCACTGAGGTGACCCCAAAGGCTGTATAGAAAAATGCACCCACAGCAACAAGCCAACATTAAGGAAGTCCCTCCCGCCCCCCACCCCCCATTGGCCTGTGGCAATAGAGAAGGCTATGGTGCTGCAGGCCTTATGTCATCATGAGGCTATTTTCCATGACCTAGTTATCCAGTGTCGTGGTCCACTACTCTATTATGGCTGCGCACAGGGCCACCGTTTACATTATTTTCTATTACAAACATAAACTCACTTATTACTCACGAAGAGTAAAGCCAAGTTAGGTTAGTGTTCCACTGCTGCTTGGGCAGTTCTCGGCCCCTCATGCCACCATCTGGTGGAAGAAGAGCGATGCGATTCCAAAAAGAAACTCGAAGAGTAATGTTACGTGAAGGGAAATAAATTGAAAATAGCATGTCTCCAAGTAAATATGACTGTGAGAGCACGTGACGGGCTGCCTATGGCAGGTGAAGAATGTATCGTTTCCACGTGGAACGCCTACGCCACATCTCATGACTGTGACTACAGCGGAACTCTGCACCGGCGTTATGTTCACTCTAAATTTCCAGTTCTGTATTTCAGGGCTGCACTTGGTGTGTCACTTTGTCTTTCTCCCCGTGTTTTCAGCCGCCTTTGTTTTGCCCCTTGTGTGCTAGAGTACCGTGTTGTAGTCAGAGAAGGGATATTTTGTGGCGACTTAAAACAGACATCTAGGAATCTCTCACCACCAGACCCTACGAGCAGCTGCACCTGTTCAGCATAATGTTCCAAGGCCCAGGCAGCTGCGGCCGCAGGGGTCTATTTACAGCAGCGACGCCGTGAGTGACGTTCATCCGTCGGTCAGGCACACAGAAAATGCCAAGTGACCCACGGTGCATCCTGTTCCTGCCTTTAACGTTAACACAATTCCATGCACACCAGGAAAACCAAGGTCATAAAGTTGTACTGCAACGTTTCAAGCTGAAGTAGAGATGTAGCACATAGTACCATTCGACCAGCAGGAAGTCAACATATATACTTCCAAATCCTTTTTTTTTTTGTACACTGCGATTTTATTTTCAGATATTTCTGCCGTGACGGGGGAATGGACCTGCAGGCCTGATTGTAAGTGGAGTAAGGGATTGAAAACGTGTGTGTGTGTGTGTGACAGAGATAGATAGATAGATAGATAGATAGATAGATAGATAGATAGATAGATAGATAGATAGATAGATAGATAGATAGATAGATAGATAGATAGATAGATAGATAGATAGATAGATAGATAGATAGATAGATAGATAGATAGATGGATGGAGGGAGGGAGATAGATAGATAGATAGATAGATAAGATAGATAGATAGATAGATAGATAGATAGAAAGATAGATAGATAGATAGATAGATAGATAGATAGATAGATAGATAGATAGATAGATAGATAGATAGATAGATAGATAGATAGATAGATAGATAGATAGATAGATAGATAGATAGATAGATAGATAGATAGAGTGAGGGCGATAGATAGATAGATAGATAGATAGATAGATAGATAGATAGATAGATAGATAGATAGATAGAGAGAGAGATAGATAGATAGATAGATAGATAGATAGATAGATAGATAGATAGATAGATAGATAGATAGATAGATAGATAGATAGATAGATAGATAGATAGATAGATAGATAGATAGATAGATAGATAGATAGATAGATAGATAGATAGATAGATAGATAGATAGATAGATAGATAGATAGATAGAGTGAGGGCGGTAGATAGATAGATAGATAGATAGATAGATAGATAGATAGATAGATAGATAGATAGATAGATAGATAGATAGATAGATAGATAGATAGATAGATAGATAGATAGATAGATAGAGTTAGGGCGATAGATTGTTAGATAGATAGATAGATAGATAGATAGATAGATAGATAGATAGATAGATAGAAGATAGATAGATAGATAGATAGATAGATAGATAGATAGATAGATAGATAGATAGATAGATAGATAGATAGATAGATACGTGAGCCGCATATGTGGCATGCATTTATTCCTGGTTATTACTGGTCAAGTGGTCAGCTGGCTTTCTTCCCTTTCAACTGGCATAAAAACCAATCATTATTTATTTATTTTGAATGACATGACTCTTTCGGGGCACTACGCTTGAGAAACTCTTCTTGCTGGTCTTTGAAAGTAAGTCAGGAATCTAGAGGTCGTTCTGAAAACTTAGGTGAGTTTGGGCCCTAGAAGTAAACAAGGGGGCTTATTTACAAGCCCCTTGCGCCACTTTTGCATCATTTTTAACATGGGAAAAGTGACATACGGGTGGCGCAAGGGGCTTGTAAATAAGCCCCAAGGTGTCTCAGGCTGCTAGTTATGAGACCCCATTTATCCAAACCTGCTGTATAGGACAATTGGTTGCAGAGCGGTCACTCGCAGATACATCAGTCTCCATTGTTATCTGTTGTAACTCCTCAACAGAAAGAAACCTTGGCGTCGCGTTTCTCCTTCTCATGTCATTCTTTGCTGGTTATCTGTTGAGCCAGAGACACTCTTCGTTGAACAGCTCTCTCTATAAGTGAACATCAAACTTTTGTATTATCTGTGCTTTTGGACTCTTCAATATGCAGATTTTGTATTCATTCAAATTCCTGTTGTTCATCATATGAATATCACCACTGGAAGAAATGACCCCGCAGCCAAGCAAGATTCTGCTCCCTGGTAAAAGCATGTATATTCTAAATGCAGCTATCCAGGTGAGATTTCAGAGCTATATTTTAATCTTATTTATCTTCCCTCCTGTCACGTCGTGTGCCCCCCACAGATCACGCAGGAGACAGGAAGGTTGTGGTAGGCAATTCCTTTATTTCGACAATAGTATCTTGGTGCGGCGTGCCCTGTGCCCTGACCTCTTGCTCCGAGGTCCTGATCCCGAGTGCCCTCATCCCCTCCCGTGACCGGATGTGGTGTCCGGTGTCTCTGTCCCCAGGCCCTGAGTCCCCAGGGTCCTGGTGCCATCGTGTGGGCACGACATCTCCCCCTTTGTTGCGAACAAAAGTTCTTTGCCAACTGTCCCATGGCTCACATCAATGATGGAGAAAACGTGGAAGTGAAAAGAGAGAGAGAGAGAGAGAGAGAGAGAGAGAGAGGAAGAGAGAGAGAGAGATGTGATGTTGCTGATGTTCCTTTACATCTCTGTTATCAGTCTCTTGGTCTTTTTGCATTCACTCCTTGGTCGTTGTTCTCCGGCCTCTGGTGCAGGATCTTCCTGCGATGTCTCTCTGGTCTCTTCTTGCTTTGGCATCCCTGTTTCTTCTTCTGTTTTTACTGCCTTGAAGTGGGAGCTGTTTCTGGTGATCTGTCGTTGGCCGGTTGTGGCTGTGATCATGGGCCCGTTCACTTTCACCACTTCTGCTGGTTCTCTTGCAAATGCGCTGTCTGACTTTTTTACCTGTCGCTGTTTCACAAACACCATGTCTCCTTCCTCTATCTTTTTGTTTGTTGCGTGTCGTCTTTGATCCGCGTATTCTTTCATCTTTTCTTTCTGCCTCTTGTCTTTGACGACGATGTCTTCTTGGTCCACTTTTTTTTCTTCTTTCATCTGTGGCAGACGTGTTCTGCTCACTCGCCCTAGTACCAGTTCCGCGGGACATCTCCCAGTGGAACTGTGGGGCGTGTTTCGATAGTCCCTAAGCACCTGGCATAGCGCTTGTCCAATTGATATTTCCGTTAGTTTTGCTCTTTGCACCGCCTTTTTGATGGTCCCCATGAACCTCTCCGCCATCCCATTTGCTTGCGGCCACAGGGGCGCTATGCGCCTGTGATGTATGCCTAAGTATGCCATAAATCTCTTGAATTCTTTGCCTGAGAACGGTGGGCCATTGTCTGTTTTTAATGTCTGTGGCGAACCCCATGCTGCAAAGATGTCATCCAGCACTGGTAGTGTTGCGTTCGCAGACGTCGACGACACTGCCTTTACAATGGGGAACCTTGAGTATTCGTCGATCACTACTAGGAAGCAATTTCCTGTTTCTAGAGGCCCATAGAAGTCCGCGGCCAGCTCCGTCCACACTGCTGTTGGTAGTGGAGACATTTTTAGTGGTTCTGGTTTTGGAGGTGACCCTATGATTTGACATATGTGATACTTTGTTATCATTTCTTCCACCATGCTGTCAAGTCCCGGGAACCACACCTTTTCCCTCAGCATCTTTTTGGTGGCCACCATGCCCCGGTGTGACTCGTGTGCCAACTCCACTGTCCTTCTTCTCAGCGATTGAGGCATTACTATTCTCGTGCCTCTCATTACTGTTCCATTTTCACATTCTGATAGTTCCTCGTGTATTCTTTTGAATGCCAGTAGTTCTTCTTTGTCTACTCCTTTGTCTGCATGCATGTTGCTATTCACGTGCCTCCATCGTTGAGTTTTGTTGATCCTCATCACCTCTTGCATGGTGTTGTCCTGTCTCGTTGCTTGTTCCAGTTCACTCACTGTTATTGTCGCTGGTGTACTGAGTTTTAGTGCAAAATTGAGGTATTCTTCTGCCATTGTGGTCACTTGGGAGTTCTGTGGTAGTGGGTGTCTTGACACGTAATCTGCTGGATTTTGTTCTTTGCCTGGCTTGTGGATGATTTTGAAGTTGTAGTCCATGAGCCTTATTCCCCATCTTTCTATTCTTGGCGGTATTTTTGCATTTGGGTTGCCATATATCGTGATCAGGGCTTGATAATCTGTTACGATCGTGAACGGTTTTCCGTATACGAACATGTGGTAGTGTTCACAGGCCCATACTACCGCCAGACTCTCTTTTTCAGGTTGTGAATATCCTTTCTCAACCTCTGACAGGCTCTTGCTCCCATATGCGACGATGTATCTTGGGGAATCCCTCCCAGGTTGATGTTGCGCTAGAATTGCTCCCAAACCCACGGGGCTTGCATCCACTGTCACCTCTGTGCACAGTTGCGGGTCAAAATAGGCCAGGTGATCCACTGCTGTCACTGCTTTTCTTATCTCTTCGAACCCTTTGTCACATTCACTGGTCCATCGAAAATTCTGTCCCTGTTTCGTCAGCTCTCTCAGAGGTGCGCTGACGGTGGCAAAGTCCTTGATGTAGCGCGAGCAGTAGCTCGCTAATCCCAGAAACGATCTCACTTCTGCCACGTCTGTGGGCTTCTTTGCCTTTTTCAACATTTCTACCTTGCTGTGGTCTGGCCGCATTCCTTTTTTGGAAAAAATGTGGCCGAAAAACACCAACTCATTTCGCCCCAGTTCACATTTTTCTTCGTTCAGCGTTAAACCTGCTTCCTCTAGGTGGGAGCACACCTCTATTAAGGCGGTGTCGTGTTCTTCATCTGATTTGCCAAACACAAGGATATCATCACTATAGTTCAAACTGTTCTTGACGGGCCTGATGACTTGCCAAATTGTTTCTTGGAATATTTCCGCAGCTGACGAAATCCGGAAGCTCAGGCGCTTATATCTAAATAACCCCAGGTGGGTAGAGAAAGTCGTGATGTACCGTGACTGGGGGTCAAGTGATGGTACCCTTGCATAGATCTAGCTTTGAAAATCTTCTTGTACCGGTGAGACAGCTAATCATATCGTGTAGGTGTGGGGGTGTCGCTCTCGTTCAATTGCCTTGTTTGGAATCCTCATGTCCACGCATATTCTTATTTTTGATTTGTCCTTTTTTGGGACGGCCACGATGGGTGACACCCACGGTGTCGGTCCATCTGCTGGTTCGATTATGTCTTGCTTTAGGAGGGCTTTCAGCTCTTCCTCCACTTGTGGTTGTAGGTGTATGGGCACCCTTCTGTGATGTTGCGCAACCGGTCTCACCGTTTCATCAATGTGCAGTGTTATCTGCCGCCCTTTCAGTTTAGTCCCTCTATCAGTTTTTGATATTCTTTTAAGATGTTCTTTTTTTCTGCCATGTGGTATGTCATTTCCATTAGCCCCATCACTTGTGCTGTGACGTTGCTCAACCAACATGGTGCGGGGATATCTCCTTTGAGGACATGTATCTGCTCCGTTATTCTTCTTTGGTCTTTGTACCTTAGTTCTTCCCTGAACTTTCCCAGGTTGATCACTGGTCGCTTTGCCCCCCACGTGAAGACTTTCACTCGTGATGGCATCAAGATTGGCTTTATTTTCATTTTTTCATACTCCGAAACGCACATAATGTTGCACGTTGCACCACTGTCCAGAACGAAAGTGGCTTCATGTGGCCCCACTTTTATTGTTACCGATTCCGTTTTCCGTATCTTTTTCTTGTCTATCAGGCATAGTGTCTCATTGCACACTTCCTCATCGTCTTCCGAGTCCGTTGTGCCCTCTGTCATGAGGTATAGGCGTTCCGTTTTTTTCTTCTTCGTATTCTTCCTCTGACTCTGCTGATGAGCCTCTCACTCCAGTCTCGACATGCATGATGTGTCTCCTTGTCGACATTCTTCCTCTGTTCGTTCTTCCCCGGTCGTTCCTGAACTGTGCTCCTCGGCACACGCTTCGTAGTGGTCTCGTCTGTTGCATTTTCTGCACGTCTGGCCAAATGCAGGGCATTGTCCTCGGTGTGGGAATTCTAGTCCACATCTGTAGCATGTTCCTTCTTGCGGCTTCCTTGCTGGCTGATCCCCTCTGTCTTGTCTCCAGTTTCCTGTTCTGCCGTTGCTTGCCATTCGATTGATTTGTTCTCCACCTTTTCCTTTGCCACGTTCCATCACTTGAGCGTGTGTTGTTGCTCGCGCTTCCGCCGTCCCAAGTGCGAGGATGTTCTCTAGAGCTATCGGTTCTTTTAGTATCCTTGTTCGGAACTCTATGTCTCGACAGCCTGTTATTATAAGTAATCGTATGGCCTGCTCGTTGTCGAATTTATCGAACTCACAGTGGGTCACCAGTTTCCTCAACCTCGTTGCGAACTCATCCAATGATTCCTCAGCTTGTTGAAAGGCAATCGTGAAGCTGTATCTCTCAAAATCCACATTTCTTTGCGGGTCGAACTTGTCTGTTAGGTATTTTATTAGTTTGTCATAGGTGTCAATCTCCTTGGTTGGCAGCGTCACCATCAGGTCCTTGACCTCATCGCCCACTAGATTTATGAACAGTCCTCGTTTCTTTGCTGCTGTGACGTCTGTTGCCTCTGCATAATTTTCAAACCGTCTGAGACATTTCTCCCATCTTATCCCTGTTTGTGGTTCGGACAGGCTAAATGGCAGTGGCCTTCTATATTGCGCGCTTTGTTTTGCGTCTGCCATCACTTTTTCTGCTTCTTATTATTTTTCTTGATATTCTTTCCTTTCTGTCTTTGTCTTGTCTTTCGTTGTTGCCTTTGTCAGATTTACTCTTTTATTCCCTTTGTTGCTCTCTATTTTCTTTATTTTAGGCACCTCCTTGCTTTATTATGGCTTATATTGTGCTTCCTTGGCTTTTTCTGTTGGTTATTGGCACTTTCTGTCCAAAGTCGATCTATTCCTGACCTTAAGATGGCCGCCGAGCCTTTCTGGCTTCCTATTGGTCCGTTTGCCTGTTTCTAAGATGGCCGCCGCTGATCTCGCGGGACTTCGCATCCAATCGCAGTGCTGCCTGACTCCAAAATGGCCGACGCGTGTGTTCTCAATTTCTATTGGCTATCGCGCCTGACCCCAAAATGGCCGCTGAGACTCTAGCGAGAGCTCGCGCTGCCTTCTTCTCTTCGAAATCTTCAGTTGCGCGCTCTTTGCTGCTTTGCTGGGAGCTTTGCGGGGGTCGCTGGGTCGCTTTTCTGGTCCTCCTGCAGCGATCGGGGTGGGCTCCCGTGTCGCTGCTGTTGCTTTGACGTCGCTGTGTTCCTGCCCTCCTTCTCTGGTCACGACGCGATCCAGGGTGGGCTCCTGGTTAAAATCGCTTTTTCTTCACGTCGGGGTATTCCGATCCCGCCTCGTCACCAGTTGTCATGTCGTGTGCCCCCCACAGATCACGCAGGAGACAGGAAGGTTGTGGTAGGCAATTCCTTTATTTCGACAATAGTATCTTGGTGCGGCGTGCCCTGTGCCCTGACCTCTTGCTCTGAGGTCCTGATCCCGAGTGCCCTTTTCCCCTCCCCTGACCGGATGTGGTGTCCGGTGTCTCTGTCCCCAGGCCCTGAGTCCCCAGGGTCCTGGTGCCATCGTGTGGGCACGACACCTCCTATATGATCAAAATGTTTTAAATTGGATGTGCATAAAACAGCATGAGCTTCATTTAGGAAGCTATTCACATGTGTTGAAGGGTGTACATTAGTAGAATGAAAAATCACCACAAAAATTGTGATATTTTTGGAAATGTAACACAAATTAAGTGAAATTAGATGATATTTTGGTAAGGTAACTGGATGGTATCTCACGTGAAGACGTCATTCCTCGGGACCGATTCAAGGACAAAAGGTTTCCCCGCAAGTTTTTTTTTGCTCAAACCAGTCTCTTGTTTGAAAAATCATGACATATTCATGTAATTCGAAGTTTCCGAAATGTTCACATTTTTCCGGTCTAATAAAAATGTTCACACAAATCTTTGGGAAATGTTATGAAAGTAAGCGAACAGGTAGAAACTTTCTATTCGTTTCCTGTCCCTTTCCCATGAAAACGGTAGGTGGGAAAATAAACCCCTTTCAAAGTGCGAAGCAAGTTGTTTCTCTGTGGGGATAAATGTTTTTCGTGCGGAGAAACACATTCTCGGTGCAGGCCTAAAAGTAGTTACACCAACCGTTCATTCTTCTTCTTCTACTGGTGAGATGCCATTAGTTCATTGTTACAATTTATATAATCGAAAAAAAAAACACTGAAATAACCTGCTAGCAGATTATCTGGCAAACGATCTTCCTATGTTTACATTTAAAAACAGCTATAAAATCAAAGGGGCCTGCCTTGTCCAAACAGAAACCCGCCTCCATCACCTCCTGCCGGGAAACGGCCACTGTTGTCGACGTTAACAAATATAATAACAGCAATGCATGCCTTCATCTTTATTTCCAAACAATTTTGTCAAAAGTGAAGTGTTGACACAGAACTTTTCCACTGTAATTTCAATCATATTATGCGCGGGGTTTGGTGCCCTGGCTGCCTGATTTACATTGGTTAAGCCTACGTAGAGTCACGAAGAATCAGATGTCAGGACACCAATGCTCTTTTAATGGCACATTGCATTGAGTTGAATCGTAGCAGACATGACACCCGACCAGTTGGCAAGTCCTCAACACCCTCCCAATGCCAGAAAGTGCAGGAAATATGTTGGCGATCCTCAGCAGACATGAATGCCCGTGGTTGTTGTGATCCAACCCTGTGGAGAAAGGATTGAACCCGATGGATGAAAGGAACTCCAGTATCGCTGCCTGACTCAAGATTATTTTTTATATTAATTGCTTACGATGCTCTGTATATTTATTGACTCATCCTCGTCTACTACAGTCTTTATTTTTTCTCTTAAACAAACTCATGATTCCTTACATTTTTTAGACTTCCCTACTAAACTATATAAGTATTTTTTGCATAATTGTTCATTGTTTTGATATTTTAGTGTTCCTTTGAAGAATGTTTCGAATTCACTGTTTACATTGCACATCGTCCTGCACTGATACAGGCCCCATCTTTAGTATGGCCACTTGATGCACTGCCGCTTTGCTGTTTTCTAAAGCATTCTCTTGACTTGAGTCAATACTTCAATGCTCTAAGATTTTTACCTTTTCCGATTCAGTAGGCCACCTTTATCCCTTAATCTTTTACCCTTGCATACACTTGACCATAATTGTATATCTTCTAGCAGCCATTAATTGCTCCTGGACCGGGAACGCGACCTGCTCGGCGTTGAGATCCCCAGGTTTGGTGAGTAGTAGTAGCTATTTCATCACTACTCTGTTTTCTCCTGCTCTGTGTGTTATTATATTGCAATTATTTTTTTTTTACCAAGAACAATAATAATGCCGATTACATTGTAGGTAAATTATATTTCAAAATCTTCTCTGCATTTCAGGTGCACTGCTCTCCTTCTCAGTAGCGTTGCTACTATGCTTGTTTGTTTGCGATTTTGTGTTCATTTCATTTGCCTGAGAAATTAAGTATGAGTGTAGTTTACAGAACTGCGTAATGCTAAACACTAAGGGGCAGATCTGCAATTACCGGCGCATCCCTGCAAAGTAGCAGGGATGCGCCAGTAATTGTGCGCCACGCCACCACCACCCATGGTGCGCCGTATTTACAATGTGGCGGACCATGGGCCCAAAACGTCACCGAAGCAGTACGCATCTGTGCCGTAAAGGCGGCGCATTGCTGGAGTTGCGTCGCAATGATGGCGCAGCTCCAGCAATGCTCTGGGGTGCCCTATCTGCCCAATGCTGCGTCAAGCCGTTTGTCTGCTTCAAGCAGGCGCAGGGTTTGAGTGACGCATCATTGTCCTAAAAGTGACTGATTGAAATCTTGTAGATTTCCCTCAGCCACTTTTAGGATGCGTTCCTGCGCAGGAACGCCCTCCTTTGCCCCGGAACGCCCCCTGATGGCACAGGGCTTTACAACGTGATGCATCTCCCATATGCGTCACATTGTTAATATACGCCGCACCATGGCGCCTCTTTTGTTCTGCCTCTGCCTCACAAAAGTCACGCAACAACGGAGCAAAAGAGCCGCAAGGGGCTTGTAAATCTGCCCCTACAGACTCAAGTCCAGTCCTTCCTTTGTACACCTGGCAATAAGAAGAAATAATGATGGTGGATTGATAGTTTGAGTATTTTAATGACTGGTTAATGTAGTAGGAAACTTTTTAGTGTTGTCACTGATCTGCAATGAAATGAAATGAAATGAAATTTGGGATTTATATAGCGCATGGCTGCCCGTGAGCGTCCCAGCGCTGATATTGCAGAACTACTGAGGGGGAAAGACGGGGAAAGAGAAGAAGATTATTGCGGGAAGAGGTGGGTTTTTAGGAGCTTGCGAAATTTCAGCAGATTGGCCTCAGAGCGGAGGTGGAATGGCAGAGCATTCCAGGAGGTGGCCGCAGTGACCGAAAAACGGCGATAACAATAACAATAACAATAACAATGGAGTTTGTCTGTCACTTCGCGTGCTGCGGACTGCTGCCTGCCGGTCCTAGGCGAACCTTTTTAGTAGTTTGTTTAGTGAGATACATAACTTTCCAAGTCGACGGTCCGCAAATCAAGCAATACTAATATATCGTAGTAGACCTCATGAGATAGGTCAATATATCCCGTGAAATAGTTGTCTATTTGCTATTTCGCCACAATATTTTGTTATTGTTCTTTTGAAATGTTTGATTTGGTTGACAACAATCATCCATGTTTTCGGTCTTTCTTTCTTTCATGTTGTACATCAGCTCCCCCCAGGGGCAAGAGGACAGAGGAGGAGGTGGTATCGGCTGCTGCTGCTGTAGAAGGCCAGGATGGGTCAGGTGAGGGCTCCTTTGCTGGCCCCGGTAAGTTTTCATTTTAATATAGAGTACCTATTTTTTCCTAGCGTTCCTCATTCGATTTTTTCTAAATCGTCTTTGATCTTCTTGTAGTCTGTCTGTGTAGCTAACTAAGATTGCACATTTGGCAAAAGGTGTTAAACGAAACTCCCATTCTAGTCAGCAATAGCTCTATGCACTGAGTGCAGTCCACTGGGATTGTCCATAATGTCTTTACAAGTCTTCTAAATGTTTATGCTTTGACAATTCCCAACAATAAAATGTGAATGACCACCAAGAAAGAATAAGATACTACTTTACTTTTGGTTTGGATAGGAGGACAATCCATACTACTACTGTTGCAGGGACAAATCTGCACAAACAGAACTATGGACACTAAATAGTGCATTGTTTATCAATTATAATAGGCGCAGGTAGACTTTCCACATACCTCAGTGATAACAGACTTTGAAGAACCCCCAATCTCCTTACTGACTAGATAGTGTGCAGAGTCATTGAGCTCCTGAATTCATCGAATATTATTCCCCAGTGATGATTATCCAACGCAGGACAAGAGTACGGAGTCAGAGTCCAGAAGTGTCAGAGGCACGGACTCATGCTTGCAAATTGCAAAACCTTTTGCTCAGTCACTCTTGACCAAAAACCACAGAGTCTATTTAAGTTTTAAAGCTTTATTAAAAGTAAAAACATTTATTAAAATCAAGCTTGTCATAAAACATTAAACGGTTGATTAAAACTGGAAAAGTACTTAGTGATTTATTTCACGCATTTATTGTGGGCGAGCCGAGCCCTCACCTGGTTTGAACTTTAATTTTTTTTTTGGTGCTGAATCGTTGGTCACTCCGTCCTAGTGATGATGATCTGATCTTGCTCTTGTTCTTAGAAGTGAAGTTTCTGTCTGTTATGAGAAAAATGGTGCGTGTTAAAAAGCAAGCATTCATCAGTTGTGCCAAAAAGTTCAGCAAGACAACACCCTTCCCTGGAAAAAGGGAAATTTTTACTTTAGAGTAGATAGTCACAAATTATTAGTTTGGTTTCTGTATTCACATTTCTTCATTCCTAGACAAAATACTAGTGAGTGGTGTATGTCTATGACATCTAACATTCTTAAATGTACTTTGTAGGTGGAACATCTGGTGCCGGGGCCAGCGCGGAGGTGGAGGAGGACACTTCTGGGGAGGAGGCGGTGCAAGTGCCGGAGGAAACTGCCGTGATGGTTGCCACGGTAGTGGCGGGCAGTGGTAAGCTCTTATATTCCTTACTTATTGAGATTGCAGACTGCAGAGTGTGCTCTCTGCATGGGTGTAGCATATATGTTGTACAGTTAAGTTACTATACTGTTAAGAAGACTTTCAAATTTAGAACAAAGTTTTTATCAACCAGGTAGTAGCCTCCTCTAAATTTACTTCAACTGAGCGGTGAATTTTTTTTCGAGAATTCAAATCAGATCTGAGATGAACTTGATGGATGGGATGAACGAAAAGCGAAAGAAGGGTGTAAGTAAGTGTGGAAGGACGAGCAAGTTAAAAGTAATGATGACTGACAAAGAAGAATGATACATGTTTGATTGGTGCCCGAGGTGGCTGGGAAGGAATATGATGCATGGCTGGGTGAAGGATGAAGCAAGGATGGGTGGAAGGAGAACAGCCTGGGTGGGGGAAACAGAAACTGTATGTGTGCGCAATATATCCTTTGGTTGAAATTCAAATGCAAGTCAAGGCACGGATGTATGGCTTGCGGTTTCTCAAATAAAATGAAAAGGTTGTTTTCCCATGAGAAAATGTAAGGTTTGTCTAGATGAGAGACATGAAAAAGAATGATTGACATAAAGTTTAAATGGATGGCTGCCTGGATCATGGTAATATCAGACTCTTAGATAGCATATGTGTATCTAGAGAGAGTAGACGGTCACTGGATGAACTAAGTGTTACTTTGAAGAGCATGTAAAACCGCACCGCACGCCCGTTCCAGTGTAGGAAAGGCAAGGAAAAGAAGTTTTAATTTTGTCCGGATACTACCATGAATAGTAGCAGTAGTTTGTATTGCAAGCACAGCATATATCCGGCTATTACGATAGCCACTCACTACCTCTGTTAATAAGTTTAGTAGAACTCGGTCATTCATGTGTGGATGTATCACTGTTCACTCAATGAAAAGAAAAGCACCTAAAGCCATCCCATATTTAAGCAAATACATACCATGTGCAGTGATAGATAATCAGATTATTTATCTTCTTCATTTCCCTTTTCTAGTATTCATTGGCACTGTAGGGTGAAAGTTAAATTAATTAAGCAGTAGCCCTTGTAACAGAGTATTCTCAGTGCCACCCGTAATAGAAAAGTAAGAGCATCACCACCTGCATGTACTGGACTGGTACAGTAACGCAAGTCTGCCTCACTCATCATGGCGTCTGTTTTTCTCGGGTGCAAGTTGACTGCGCTGGCATTATGCCGGCTTGCAGAAGTTAACGCACCAATTTTGCTAAACAAGAGAGAGGAAGAAGAATATACTGGTGTACTGTCATAGTCGACTCTAATGGAGTGAGTCCATAGTGCTCTTAGAATTGATTCCTTAAGCTCCCACTAATGTTAGAGCAAGGATGAAGAAGTGGGAGCTTAGATAGATACTGGCCACAATAGTTATGTACTGTGCCTGCAAGTTGCTAGTTCTACTGTGACACAACTTTCTGCTGAATCATTTTGTGTTAATCTTAAAGAGCATTGGTTACAGACTATGTCTTTCTTTCTTCATATAGATGCTCCTTCCAAACCAACACGGAAGGAGATTGCTAAAAGGGTCCGGCAACGGAGGCTGGAGGCGACTGTCACCGAATATCGGCGGCTGGTGGCCCAGGAGGAGGGGGACACGCAGTCGACCACAACATCGACCTGGACAGCTGCATCCTCCTCCGTGCTCCCTGGGTCAGCCAGTTAGCGCAGCAGGTCTCCAGCGGTACGGAGCCAGGGTACTGCAGCCACCCGCCACCGCCGAGCAGCAAAAAAATCAGCTGTCCCCCACAGCAGTACCAAAAAAATGTTGCACCGCCTTTCACTCAGGGTGTCCTACCTTGAGCAGGAGCTGTTGAACACCAAAACCCTGCTCGAGACCCTCCGCAAGAGCATGCCGACCTGGCCCGAAAAGTGAACAGCAGCCAGCAGTAGGAGGAGACTGTCCCTTGCCCCTTTTTTAAAGACTTCTGGGGGTGGGAATTGGGAGTTGGTTTTTTGGACTTTTCACAGACATTCGTTGGGGTTAGGGAGGGGGGGTGGGTTTGGGTCTTGTGGGAGATTATTTATGTTAGGGATATAAATATACTTTAAACTTTATCTTAGCATACGTGTTTTTTACTGCTTTTGAGGCTGGTGGGTAGGGTTTAACAGTAAGTTTGTTTTCCTGAAACTTAAGTGGCATCTTAATTCAATTTGTGTAAGTAATTGCCCAAATGTTTTCAAAACTAAGTGCCTCTCACAGAGTAAGTGAATTCAATAGTCCTAGGACTTTACTAGTACTACCGTCAGTCTCTCGTCTCTCCTAACACTCCATTATACTACCTCCCCCCAAACGCTTATCTTACCTGTAATTTGTGTTTGGAAATAGGGCTAGGCACAGGGCTGGCTGCACGGGAAATGGCGATTAAGGTTGGCAATCCTGGGCGGATGAAATGTCATCATTGCGGTGGTGCTAGTGGTGTTACACAGTCTCAGTTGCAGCATATGAAAAAAAAGAAAATGAAACCTTGTTTGTCCTTACCGTAGCATTAGAACGGTACGATAGAGAATATAGCAGGTGACAGTACACTAGAACAGTGCCACAATGTAGCCTAACAAATTGTAAAGTATTGAAAGTATAAATACTACTTGCGTTGAATTTCTTTGACATTGGCTACTACTACAAGAAATAGTACGGAAGGTGAAGGACACAGCAGCGTAATCATTTGCCACGTCTAGGAGGAGGATGTTCTTGATGATTAATCAAGTTGATGGCGCACATGAAAATCTGCTTTCATTTGCCAATAGTCATGGGTCTGTGTCAAGCTGAGTAAGAATATATCCTCGGATTCCTTCACCAGTCTGTTGCTATGACCTTATCCTCCCCAGCAAGTGTGTGGAATTATTGCTGTCATTTAGTCACACATCAATCAAAACCACACAGCCCGGGGGAAGAGGGTTAGGGTTTGGAAAATGGATGGGAATGGGGGTTTTTGGGAAAGGTTTGTTGAGAGAAGAAAAAAAAAGCACAGCATGGACAAACAATAATTGAAGATAAACAAATCTTTGGTACAAAGCTATCCATAAATCTTTTAAGTGACATAAAGGAAGTGCATGCACTACTGCATGCATGGTTACTGAAAAGTAAGTAGTACTTTCGACAACCGTGAATGAAAGAATGCGATAGTACAGGGCTGCAGTAATAATTATGCATTTTCACTTGCCTATCTCTGCACTCAGAGAAACACTTCGTACATTAAATTAGGTTTGAAAAATAGCAGAAGTAAAACCTATACAATGGCTGTAGGGATGAATTTAGAAACAGAGATCTAAGAAATGCAGAGTCACACTCATAGAAGTTTACAGCAATAACATTACTTAAAAGATAATTAGAAAAGAACGGATACTGTATCTGTATGTTTTTGTAGTTGTCCTATTGAATTTGGGAAGTTGCATGCATCCAACCATTCCTCTTATTAGCGGGACTCCTCCATTCCATCTGACGCTCCGGCCATCAATGTTGGTGACCAGAAGACACCCTGTCCACTGCCTGCCTGGTGAATGCTGAATTGCGGCTCGCTTATGTGAAGCCTGACTTCATCCTTTTTTTCCGATTGCACAGGCTGAAACCCGGCCTGTAATTATTGATGGAAAAACAGGAAGTGATATTAGAACACCACTGACAAATAAATATAAGGTATGTACGCTGTGTAGTGCAAAAAGTCACAATTTGAGTTTCCTAATAGACAGTACAATATTTTTGAAAGTGCGTACTCTGTCTGAGTCTCCTTTTGAAGGATAAATAAGTATGGGCAAATTAATTTAGCGGATCTTTCCCCTCAAGCTAGGTGTACTGTAAACTGTGTTTTAGAACAAAATTAGACCTTACCAGCAGTGCTCCCAGACCCTTACTAAACCCAGTCGCAAAAATGTAGAAGACCCCCAATCAGATCTCAAAAAACGTGCAATACTGCTACCTGTCAGAGGCCTAGAAGAAAATGGTGACAAAACGTACTTTGAAAGTAAAGTAGGCCCAAATCCCCCCTTACCCACCATGGATTGTATTCAAACCACTTGCAAGCAAGCAAAAGTATCCATACCCAGCATTGCTCCAAGACTCCCCACAAACACCAGGAACCCTCACAAACAGCCCCCCGAAAACGGTAGGGTGAGCGAAATCTCAGAAAATGCAAAAACTTTTTCCCCAGGGATTGTCTCCAAAACACTTTCTTTTGGGTATTAGACCTTCCCAGCAATGGCCCCAGAACTGTCAACCCGGGCGAAAACAAGTTTAACACCCCCAACAAGCCAAAAGGCAAAACCCGGGAAAAACCACACTTAGAAAACTTTGGGCCTACCTGGAATTCAGTCCAAATGCGCTCTGCAGCTAGGCCCCAACTCCCCCTTTCCACCATGGGTTTCCTGTAAAACAAATGCAATCAACATTAGAATGTGCCAGCAGTGCTCACAGACCCCAAAACCAACAACAACCTAAAAGCCCCCCAAACAGCACCCCAAAGACAGGCAAGTGATCAAAAGCGCAAAAACGTTTTCTGCTCCGATTTTGTCCAAACCACATTTAGCCGGTATTACACCTTCCAAGCAAGGCCCCCAGAGCCGTGAACCCGGGCAAAAACAAGTTTCACCCCCCCAAAAAGCCGAAAAGCAAAACCGGGAAAAGCCACACTTAGGAAACTTTGGGCCTACCTGGAATGCAGTCCAAATGAGCTCTGCAGCTAGGCCCTAACTCCCCTTTTCCACCACGGATTTTCTGAAAAACAAATGCAATTAACATTAGACTGTGGCAGCAGTGCTCCCAGACCCCAAAAGTCACCCCGAAAAACCTGAAAGCCCCCCAAACAGCACCCCAAAGACAGACAAGTGAGCAAAAATGCAATATACTTTTTCACCTCTGATTTTCTCCAAACCACTTTTATCCGGTATTAGACCTTCACAGCAATGCCCCAGACCCGTCAACTCACCCGCAAAGAAGTAGAACACCCCCACAAGTGCAGAGTCTTTCTTCATTGGGCGTAATCCAGCCATCTGCTTTGAGGGAAATAGGAGTCTGGAGGAGGAGGATAGAGGAGCATGTTCTTGTGAACTTGTGAACCTGAGGAATGCAGACTGCGGCACCATCAAATCAATACGCAAATAAGTGAAGACAGTTCTGCTGATGGGCTTGTTTATGTGATTAGGTGATTAAAGTTTTTTTTATATAGATTTTGCAAAACAAAGAAAGACACACACACAGGAATAAAAGTGAATAAGGACGAAAAAGAAAGTTAGTGATTCATTGACTCATTTTCAGGGCTCGGTGTCAGGGAAGAAGAGCTCGTCCTCAAACTCTGCGAATTCAGATGGGAGTAGGACAGTTAACAGAGAAGAACTTCGCTCTTCAAAGTTGGTGTCCTCCTCGTCTTCTTCCCACGTGCATTCGCGTATTTTGTAATCTGGTGGTATGAAGTGCTGATTCATCTTCATCATTGTTAACCTCTCCACATTTTTGGGCGAGAGAGGCGGGTCCTTTTGAAAGTTACAATGCCACCAGCAGCACTGAAAACACGTTCAGAAGACACACTTGCGAGTGGGCAAGACAAGTAATTTATAGCCAGGTTGGTGATCTCCGGCCACACATCTCTTTTACCATGCCAATAGGCCAATGGGTCATGATGAACAGAGACCTTTGTTGAGTCATTCAGATAGGCCTGCACCATCGACTCAAGGTTCTCCAGGGTTCTTCCACTTTGCTTACTTTTTTCTGGGACCTTTTGAGAAGCAAACCCAAGCTGAGTTAGCCAATCCTCTTCTTCACACAATATTACTGTTGTGTCTGGTGCAGATGATACGGTTGCTGGTGTCGTTAACGGCTGAGAGGGAAAATCACTCACTTCTGCCACAGATGCAGAAGTGGATTTTTTTGACTCCGGATGGCCTGCTGATGCTGATTTACTGCCTTTTCCTTCAATTTCCTGCCGTTCTCTTTCAAACCGAGTGGCTGACACAGCTAGCCAATGTTTGTACTTTGTAACATCTGCGTCATCAAAAGGAAAGAATACTCTGCCTGCCACTGCCTTTTTGTACCATGGATCCATAATAGTAGCAGAAATGTAATGCTGTTCTGTGTGGATCTTTTCAAGACGTTCATCGTGAAGTAGGCGCTGTAATAACTTCTCCGCTAACTCAAATGCTTCTTGCTTTCCATCTTTTTGTAAAGTAGAAGACACCGCCCTCAGTTTGTGCTCTAGCATGCGCAACAATGGAATAGCTTTTCCCAAATTACAGTCCTCCCTGCTGACTGCACTCGTGAAGACCTAAAAAGGATGAAGCATGTCTGTCAGGCTTTTAACTAGCTCCCATTGCTCCACCTGTATCCTCAGGTCTATCATAGGTGTACCCAGTATAAAGAAATACTGATCGACTACCGCATACTGCTCATACAGATGCTCAAGCATGTAGAAGGTTGAGTTCCAACGAGTGCTGGATGAGTGCTTTCACTGGCACTTTACGTTCATGTTGCAGGCACCTCAGCTGCTTCCGGGCCTTAAAAGAATGGTTGAAATGTGTTCACATTCTTCGGCAGGTGGTCAGTAACTCATAGACTGGACTTTCTTCATGCAAGAATTTTTTAACAACCAGGTTTATACAGTGCGCCAAACACGGCACTCTGAAATAGTTTCCCTTATCCATGGCCTTAACTACATTGGTGCCATTATCCGTGGAAACATAACCAATGCTGCGTTTTCTTGGGGACAGCCATTGAAAGACCTTTGTGTTAAACTCATGCAAAATGTTTTCTGCTGTATGAGTTTTCTCCATGGCAAACATGGCTACTGTTGCATGTTTCCGAGCAGCTTTATAAACTTTGTGCGTGTCAACACCTGCGTTTAGCTTTGCTTTTATCCCTGAAAAAGTGACCCAGTGTGCAGTGATGCACATGTAATCAAGGGCTTGGCAACTGGTCCACATGTCTGTTGTCAGATGTATAGTGTGAACAGCACTCTTCTGCAAAGCTGCCCCAATCACCTCCAGCACATCTTCATGTAGTGCTGGAAGCGCAACTCTGGCAAAATAGAACCAGCTAAGAACCTTCCATTTAGGGCAGAGCGTTGCCACCATTCCAAGAAAACCCACCCCTTCCACAAAAGAAAAAGGGAGAATGTCCAGCGCTAGCATTTTAGCCAGCTTAGTGTTATACAGACGCGCTGTTGGGTGGTTGCGTTCAAATGGCGCATCTGAAAACAACATGCTTTTAATGGTGGGCTGGACCATTATACGGGATGATGAGGACTTTTTCGACCCAGTTACACTAAGTGATGATGAACTTTTTCGCATTGGTGTCTCACTCCCTCCCACATTCTTAGTGTGGCTCATATATCTTGCAGGGGGTGTGCTGCTGACAGGGGTACTCGGTGTAACTGAAGAAATGTTTGACGCTTCTTCCTCCTCGTCATCATCAGATGAAAGATCAACGGATACAATTTGTTGACTTGCAATTCGGGCTGCCTTGATCTCCCTTAGGTGTGCATGCCATTTGACAGTGTGCTGTCTATCAAGATGACCTCTCTGGCCTCCGGTACCATAGTTGGTACCAAGCTTACCACGACTAACTCGAACCTTACAAATGGTACAAATGGCTATGTTTTCCTTTGTTGGGCTAACACTAAAGAAGTCCCAAACTGCGGACTTCAAATGTCTGTGGGGGACGGAGGAGGCGATACTGGGAATGCTAATGCAAGATGAAGTGGAGGATGTGTGTTGCCGAAATTTACTACGTTGTGCACTTGCAGCACCACTAATTGAGGAAATGGAGGTCGAGGTGGATGAAGGTCCCTTCTGACGAGAAAATATGGAAGCTGTAGCTGGTGGTGTACTAGTTAACTGCATTGGTGGTGGTCCCATTCCCACGTCGCCAACATCACGCTCAGCAGCATTTCGGGATAGGGTAAAAATGTCTGTTTGCTGCATGCCCGCTGAGGCTGGAGTGACATCTATGATGACTGCGTCATCGTCGTGAGAGTCTTCATCAGCAGGAGTATACACCACTTCTTGTTCAGCGTCATCATCACACTCCATAACTATGAGACTTTCGGGGACCTTCCTTTTATGCTTAGCTACCTTTGTCAGATCATGGTGGGCCTCACTCTCAGACAGCACTGGTGGTTCCCAATTTTGATCCATATCATCAGAAGGAAGGGGGCTTGAAGAAGATGTAGACACCATCCTTGATCTTTTCCTTGCTGGGGATCTGGAAGACAATGAATCATCAGGAGGAGTGGCTTCCTCAGATGATACCTCGGCTTGACTGTCGATTTCCTGATGTGCCCCTACTTCGGGAGGAGCAACTATTGTGGGCACTTGTGCCACTCCATGCACCTCTGCTTGTGCCTCTCCTTGCCCCGCCTCTCCTTCCACATGTACTTGGGCTTGTTCTTGCAGCACATGTGGTTTTTGTTGCGGCTGTGGTTGTTGAACACTCGTCAGATGAGTTACAACAACCTGTGTTGATTGAGGGATGCTGCTACTTTCTTACGATGAGCCAACATCACTGGTCGATGGTGATTGAACAACTATACTGGCTGCCTCTGCAGCACTCAAGGGCTTGGACCTAAGTTGGCGTGGTGGTGGTGGCACTGAGCCCAATGGAGTGGAGGTGCTGCTCCCAGCTTGGTCCCCAGCAGACCCGCTGCTGCTGCAGGCGTACTATTTTTTCCCAAAAAATGCGGCGGTCGGCACACCAGTCTCCTTGGTAAGTGGCGCCACTTGCTTCTTCTGCTCCTTACTGGCAACTTTCTTGCTAGAGGAGCTACGGGCAACTTTTTTTGGGGCCATCTTCTTCAGATGTCAGAACAGCAGGCCGCAGTTGCACAAGTTGCAGAGTTGTCTGTGGCCACACGTGACGTTGTGCTGCACACACCGCAGCAGGACTTCTTCCTGGCACTGATGAGGAACGATGAGGCTGATGATTCGTCTTTCTGCACCTAAAAGCAAACAAAGCCAGAGGAACATCAGTTAAATAAATGTTGCATATGTCGCGCTTCAATTAATAGTTTGCAAGTAAGCATTTTTATTATACCCACCCCCCAAAATGGAAAGACCAATAAAATGCACCACTGACAGAGTATCCCTGGGCATAATGGACGAAAGCATGGCAGAATGGGTGCAGGCCGATGGCACAACAAAGCACACTGCCTGGCTTCAACATGGCCCCTAGACCCCAACCCACATGGCAAGGCCCTGGACCAGGCCTCAAAATGGCCCCCACCCACATGGACAGGCCCCAACACCACCCCAAAAAGTCAAAAAACACAAAAAAATCACCATAATCCAATGCCATCCATGCCCTCCATGATGTTTACATTAAAGAGACCCCACAGAAAGACTCAGTTCATACACCACCGAGTACCCCTGGGCAAGAGGCCCCAACAACAGCTAAAAAATCAAAAAACACACAAAAATCACCACAATCCAATGCCATCCATGCCCTCAATCATGTTGAAATTCAAGACACCCCACCGAAAGACTCGGTCCATGCACCACTGAGTACCCCTGGGAATAATGGAGGAAAGCATGGCAGACTGGGTGCAGGCCTATGGCACAACAAAGCACACTGCCTAATCACCACAATCCAATGCCATCCATGCCCTCCATGATGTTTACATTAAAGAGACCCCACAGAAAGACTCAGTCCATGCACCACTGAGTACCCCTGGGCAAAAGGCCCCGACAACAGCCAAAAAATCGAAAAACACACAAAAATCACCACAATCCAATACTATCCATGCCCTCCATGATGTTTACATTAAAGAGACCCCACAGAAAGACTCAGTCCATGCACCACTGAGTACCCTTGGGCAAAAGGCCCCAACAACAGCCAAAAAATCGAAACACACACAAAAATCACCACAATCCAATGCCATCCATGCTCTCCATGATGTTTACATTAAAGAGACCCCACAGAAAGACTCAGTCCATGCACCACTGAGTACCCCTGGGCAAAAGGCCCCAACAACAGCCAAAAAATCGAAAAACACACAAAAATCACCACAATCCAATGCTATCCATGCCCTCAAACATGTTGAAATTCAAGACACCCCAGAGAAAGACTCTGTCCATGCACCACTGAGTACCCCTGGGCATAATGGATGAAAGCATGACAGACTGGGTGCAGGCCTATGGCACAACAAAGCACACTGCCTGGCTTCAAAATGGCCCCTAGTCCCCCATCCTTATGGCCAGGCCCTGCCTGGACCAGGCCTCAAAATGGCTCCCACCCACATGGACAGGGCCCAACACCACCCCAAAAAGTCGAAAAACACAAGAAAATCACCATAATCCAATGCCATCCATGCCCTCCATAATGTTTACATTAAAGAGACCCCACAGAAAGACTCAGTCCATGCACCACTGAGTACCCCTCGGCAAAAGGCCCCAACAACAGCCAAAAAATCGAAAAACACACAAAAATCACCACAATCCAATGCCATCCATGCCCTCAATCATGTTGAAATTCAAGACACCCCACAGAAAGACTCTGTCCATGTACCACTGACTACACCTGGGCATTATGGAGGAAAGCATGGCAGACTGGGTGCAGGCCTATGGCACAACAAAGCACACTGCCTGGCTTCAAAATGGCCCCTAGACCCCCACCCACATGGCCAGGCCCTGCCTGGACCAGGCCTCAAAATGGCCCCCACCCACATGGATAGGCCCCAACACCACCCCAAAAAGTTGAAAAACACACAAAAATCACCACAATCCAATGCCATCCATGCCCTCCATGATGTTTGCATTAAAGAGACCCCACAGAAAGACTCAGTCCATGCACCACTGAGTACCCCTGGGCAAAAGGCCCCAACAATGGCCAAAAAATCGAAAAACACACAAAAATCACCACAATCCAATGCCATCCATGCCCTCCATGATGTTTACATTAAAGAGACCCCACAGAAAGACTCAGTCCATGCACCACTGAGTACCCCTGGGCAAAAGGCCCCAACAACAACCCAAAAATCGAAAAACACACAAAAATCACCTCAATCCAATGCCATCTATGCCCTCCATGATGTTTACATTAAAGAGACCCCACAGAAAGACTCAGTCCATGCACCACTGAGTACCCCTTGGAAAAGGCCCCAACAACAGTCAAAAAATCGAAAAACACACAAAAATCACCCCAATCCAATGCCATCCATTCCCTAAATGATGTTGAAATTCAACAAAACAGTTGTATCATGCACCCATAACTAACCCTGGTCCTACTGGATACTGTGGCTACCCACAATATATTTTATTTAATGTTCTGAAAAAGTTCCAAAATTGTAGTTTCAGCAACTGTAATGCCCCAAACAAACAACATCAACTTACTGGTGAAATTTCTAATCCAATTTTGCAATTTTGCGAGCGCGAGATTGTTGCTGTCCGCCGCATCTACGTGTTCGCAATTGTTTACTCCCGCGATGCGTGATCACGAGCCTTTATGACGTACTCGCGTTGACAAACTCTCGCTGTGCAAGGTGGCAGGCAGCGATGACATAATCGCGGTCGACAAACTCCCGGGGATCACGCAGCAAGATCCAAAATGGCACAGCACACGCAAACATGGAGAAAAAACAACTCTTCAAACGCTGAAGGACGGTAAGTGATCGCCGCGCGCTGCAATATTGTATTTGTCAAGCGCGACCAAGCAAAAAAATCCGCTGCGTGCGAATTTGCGAATTTTCGGCAAATTCGCGAGAATTTGCGGATCACGAATTTGCCGAAAATCCGCAAATTCCGCGAGCGGAACGGATTTTACGCTCACACTTAATTACCATTAGGTAGATAACTTCTGCACAGTAGTTCAGCTGTTTAGTGAACTGTACAAAGGTGGCACTGTGGCTTGTGGTACAATTCAAAAGCACCACAAAGGATTCCCTCATGGCTTGTTTGTAAGAAGCTTTCAAAAGTCCAGAGCAGTGTGTTGTGTTGTAATGCACCTATTGCTGCCAAATTCTGAGATAGGCATGAAGAATATGTACTAATAACATGTCCCAATGAGAGCGCTTCTCCAGTCATGGTTTGGGGTCAGTTGGCCGAAGTCCTCAAGCCCATCTGTATTCTTAATTATAACAAGTACATGGGTTAAATAGATAAATGACCAGGTTCTTCAACCATATAGTGCGAGTCACACATGCTATTAGAAGTTGGTTACTCATCACAATCAGTTGGCAGCATACAACGTGCATGTTGTTTATCATCAGACTACAGTGGGAAGACTAATGTCTTTCTTGATTTTTAGTTGGCTGTTAATGAAAGCCTTACTGCTGTAGAAGCAGTGGCAGCTAATTTATCTGTTGTGGAGGATGTTGCAAGGGTGCTAGATCAGCACTTTGCCAACAGCGTTCCTTCTACAGATTTGTGCTCGGCAAGGAAAGAGAATGGGAAGTAGATATTACTCTCCCTAGTGCCCTTCTTAGCATGACCATATCCAACTTCCTTCACTTTGTACCACAAAAAAGTGAAGCTCTGGGAACTGACTGAAGAGTTAATACCTGCCCTAAATGGCTGTTCATGGATACATACCTTCCATGGCCCATTACTTTAATAGCTGTGGAGCTTTATTAATTATTCCATTTAATTTAGAGAAAGGACAGTAATCCAATACTTTGTGCTAAATTATATTTAAGCCACCATGTCATTTCGGACTCCAGTAAAAAGGTACACATTGGTCTTGCTTTTGGCTGTTTGCTGCTTAGGCTTCCATCAAAATACGGCAGTTATTCTGTCCGCTGTATTACAAGTGCATTACAGTCACTACACTGCATATAATGATGGACAGGACATGCATCATGTTTTGAAATTAAATGAAATGAAATACCAGTATTTGTAAAGCGCAGAGCTACCTCCGAAGTGCTGTCCCGGCTGGGGGCCCTCTGGAAGATTAAGCAAGCTATTGCCCAGAGTTACATGCTGCTGGGCTAACCTGCCACCAGCAACGGGGATCGAACCGTGAACCCTGTAGTCCGGAGTCAGGCACCCAGGCTGCTGCACCACTCCTACTGTGGAGTACCCTGTCTGCCAAACCCTTAATCTTTCTGAAAGTGTTTCTTAGGCAACCGAGTAGAGTCTGCTTCAACATGGCTACCCCATTGTTACCCTGCAGATATGCTCACACTGTCTGACAAATGGGCCAACAGGCATTTTCGGACACTCTCAAGTTCTAGCACATTGGAAGGAGTTAGATTTAGTATTGCAAAAGCATTGAAGGCCCATGAAAGACAGGTATTCCTGAGCCTAAGCAGGCTGCCTAGTTTGGGAGTTAATAAAGGAGCAACTGACACCCTTTCACTCTCACAAATGTCAGGAAAATATGTGTTTTTTCACAAAACTTTGCAGTTTGAAGTGCATTGTGGGTAAGAAAACATCATGAGATACATGAAAGACACTCCTCTGGACTACACGTGGTGTCTAATTTTCAAAACATATCTGAATTTAGTTGGTTTCCCCGGACTGCGGCTGAGCCTATCACAGTAACCCATCATCAAAACAGCTAATTTATTTAACAGGAAAGGCTGATGTGACCACTTTATGTTGTGGTACTTTTTCTGTTGCAGGTGCTAGGCTGAGCTACAGATGGGTAGAATTTTTATTGGGAGATTTGTAGGAATTCAAAATAGTACAACGTGTGTGATTATGAATTGGATTTCTCACCATTTCCGGCTTCCAAATGTATACTAGTGTGCAAGAAAGGCCATGTTTTGCAAAGAGCTCTCTGAATCACATGATAGTATGGGTAAACACCAGCTTCAGAAGTTTAGAAATATCCAATTATATGTAACATGTGCACATTTAAAAAATAAATATGTTTTCCTTATTCCCATTGTTCATTCATTTGATTTTACTATTTGAATTTTTGTTTGGTGTGCATAATGAAAAATCATTACAAGCTGCTGCTGAGTTGCTGGCTTTATGTATCACATGTTTGAGGATAATCAACAAACACCATGTATCCTAGTGACCAGAACAGTTCACGGATGTAATGACATACTGGGAAAAAATGACAGATTAAAACATCATCACAAATATGCTATTTTTTCCAACTTATGTTTGCATTTTTTCTATTTCAATGATTAGTTTCTTTTGGGAACCCTTGAGCAAACTATACAAAGTACCCTTTGCTGAATTTAGAATGTTATCTAGTTTTCATAAATGAATGGCTTTCTGAGTTGACTGATCAGTATCGCATTTGTTTGCACCGCAAACTGCAAGTAGGTTGAAACTACAAAAAATATAGACAATGGACTGCCAGTAAGAAAAATGCAAAAACTGTATTAAAAATGGTTTTCCTTTTAAACTCTGCTTTCTGAAAATAGGCTTGGTGCAATTTTTAGGGGAAAAATGCATGCTTTCTTGCACAGTACTTTTTTCCATGTTTCCAACAAAAACAAAATATTTCTGTATTTTGACAGTTTTTTTCGGTTTCCTTTAGAAAAATCCACAAGATGTGTTTAAAAAAGGCACAAAAAGGCCTGGAAACATTTTGTGAAAATGTTACGAAGGCTTAAGTACAAACTGCCCCAAAGAAGATAAAAAAGAAAGTCTCAGAACTGGGTTTGGGGCGGGGAGAAAATCCTCAGAAGCTAAAGGGTTAATGTAAGTTGCACAACTCTCTGTTCCATGAATTGTATCAACACAGTAAATCTACTCTTTAATAATCCTACATTGAATCACTGCTGATTTTGCAGTAACACCATCCCATGGCAGTAGACCATGTTGCACAGGACTGTCTCTAAACTGGTATGGTTTTCCACAGAAGCTACAGCTACACTATTAATCTTTCTGTAATGGGCTGCAATTGCTCGCACTACCTACCATCATATTCTCTCTGATGTCTTTCACCTCCTTATAGCAGAACATAAATAGCCTTCTTCATGAGTGTGCTGTCAAATTCACCCAGAAATGTAAAGACAGTATATGCATATTTAGAGTGCTCCGCCTGCCTGGCGTGGCGCTCTATTCCTTCAATGCATCCACTGATGCTGTGGATAAACAGAAGCAGGGGAGAATGTTGAGTAGGCACAATGTTTGTTTGTTCCTGCTCAGCATTCTTTTTTTGATTTTCCCAAAAAGTGGGAGTTTCTTTCAGAAATAAATCTGGCCCAGTTTTCTGGTCACTCTTTGTTTTCCATTCCCAAGTCCACAATACCCTGAATAGAATGGGAGGACTGCCACTGTGACCTGGCGATCAAGTGGGACACACCACTAGACAAAAGTTTCTGCTGGCAGAGGGGTTGCAGCTCCATTGGCAAAACTAGTGGTTCCCAGAACTATAAATGAGGCATATGAATTGCTGGTTAAGAGGGACACAAGAACCAATGATTTATGGTGGTTCTTCCATTTTGCCAAAAACTAAATGACCGCTGTTGTGTGTTCTGACAGGTAGTATTGTTGCACCTGGTCTTTTCGCCAGGGTCACTGGAGATTTTAGCCTTCCTTTGCTGAACCTATTTTTGTTGGCTTTTATGGCCTCTAGAGTGTGTGTGCTCTCCCTCTTAAACATGGTAAAAATGGCATACACCTGATTGGTGAATTTAATTTACTTAATAGACCCTCGTTAATGGTACTACATGTGCCTAGGGCATGTAAATTAATTGCTACTAGTGGGCCGCATCACCTACTACAGTAGCCCTGTAAAGCATGTTTCAGGTCTGCCACTGCAGCCTGTAGAACAGTTTTGAACTGACACATCAACCTGGCCAGATAAACCTTTTGTCAGGCCTAAACCTTCCTTTTTCATTCTTGTAATTCACCAATAGGGTAGGCCCTAAAGGCTCATATAGGAGAGTGCATGGTCTTTTAAAAAAGAGACATGTACTTACATTATACATGCCCTGGCAGTGAAAAACGCTTGCAGTCATTTTGTCATTATGACAAGTCTGTTTCTCTCGTAGACTAACACATTTGAATTGTAATTTAAAATTATCTTTAATGTTAAAGTTGGATTTTAAGTTAGTATTCTGAAAATGTCACTTTTAGAAAGTTTGCATTTTTCTGCATAGACCAAATGTGCCTTTCTGCCAATGTCCAGGGCCTCATGACTGTTAATAGATCTCTTGTAGGTTGTTGTGTATTCCTTCCAGACATGGGGGCAAAATGGTCTTGGGTGTTGGGAAGGTTTCATCTCCTTAGGAGGGCCTGGTTGTTGTACTCAGTGCTTCCTCAGCTTCAAAGGGTAGCTTGAGGGCTTTGCCCACCCCCTCCCAGATGTCTAAGGCTTCCTGCTCAGCCACTGACAAATACAGCTCACAACTACGCCTGCCTGCCCTTTGTTGCGCAAGATTATTTGGAACCAGACCCAAGAAAGCTGGAAGTTTAGACAAACGTGTAACTCCCTGTCCACAAGCTGGCACTGACTAACTATAAGAATGACACCTTTATAACCTTTCATGAGAACACGCATGAACCTTTGGAAGAATCAGAAGAAGGAGTCTCCTGCTGTCTGAAGAAGGAAGACTGGACCTGCTTGCCTCGAACCTAAGATCCTAAAACAGACGCCCCAGATCAGCTAACTGACCTCTTGTTTGAGCTACAGGGACACAAGCTTGCAGAGGATTCTCCTGCTTCCCAGCTGACCAGACACAACTAAACTTGATCGTGTCCCCTCTGCTGGCCTCTGTGGGAGTCCTGACCCTCCAAGAACTGAACTTCTAGTCCTGGACCCTTGGCTGGAGTCAGAGTGTGCTCCTCCCTGCTCAACTTAAGGTTTCATCTGATCCAAAGCAACGTGGCACAGGGCCTCCCATCACAGCATCTCACAGTTCCTGATCAGCAGCACCAAAAGGAACGGTGCAGCATGGCACAGACGATACAGGTCCTTACATTGCTGCACCTCGCAGATCCTGAACAGCGGCTCCACCGGAACTGATGCAGTGCAGCGCAGGCAGGTGCCCTTTGTGCCTCTTTGGTGCTATTTTCCCTTAAACTTTAAAATCTCATAACTCCAGTCAGTGCTTAATTTGTAATAAAAATAAGTGCAAAGGCCCTCGTAGGTCACTGCAGTTTGCACCACCCATTGCCCTTGCTAGCCCTGCCAATAACAGTTACAACACAACTACTGACCATCACACTCCGATAAGTGTGACAATAGGACAAATCCAGGCCCCCAAAGTTTTAGAATGGTTTGGGTGGAAGGAATTAGTCATTGTTAATCTGTATTGAATTAATAAAAAATTGTTGTTGTGCTCATCTCTTAATTAGACAAACACCGCCACCATGTGGCAGACTGTCATAAGTGCTGGTGTTGACAATGAAGTGCTTCTACCAGGCACCGGGAACCTCTGGCTCAAATTGAGCTCTGAATTCAGTTCTACTAATTGGATTTTTATCTTTTTGTGCCATTTTATTTATTAAAATTAACTACTACATTTTTCTTAATTGGTTTGGGATTTTTCTTGTGTTGCATTTTTCCCTCTATTACTGTTTGGGTGCCTCTGGGTTAACCCTGATTGCCTTCTGGCAATCTACCAGAGGGCTAAACAGAGGTTTATTGAGTTTCTTTTTTGACTGAGTGTGTTTCACTCCTCCTTCTACTAATAAGCCAATTTCTTAAAAGTATCCACCACGCTATGTTAGTTCGGAAGAAAAGCAGATTGCAATAGCATTAGCAGGTATCTGTGATCTTGCTGCAGCTGACATCTCTTGGCATAAGATCCAAGACTCTACTGCATAAGAAATGTAACATCTGTGGGGAGAACATTACTCAGTTTGACATCACAGAAACATCCCCTCAATATTTCACTCATCCAAATTGGACTCACTGAGGACCAATCGCACACAGATTGAGTTACAATAACCACATTCTGCGCTGTGTTTAAGAAGTGCGTCCGGACAGATTGAATTTGGTGGCAAAACAGTGCTCTAATAAAGGTTTAGGGGCTTATTTACAAGCCCCTTGCGGCACTGATGTGTCACTTTTAATATGGAAAAAGGCAACGTTCCAGTGGCACAAGGGGCTTGTAAATAAGCCTGGTAATGCTTGAAGATGCGCTAACAGTGTCATAAGTGGCAATAAGCTGAGCTGGGGATGCCTTGCTGCTGTGACTCTGCTAGCTGCCCTTGCACACAGAACTCTACATCCGTTACCATACTTTGTGCAACCTAAGGCAGACAGTGCACAGTACAGCAAGTCATTGTCTCAGGAGAACACGTCAACTGCTGCTCTATTCTGTGCAATCAGCAATTTATTGGATTCAATAACAGCAAATAAATTCTCACCCAAGAGCTGGGTGAAACTGAAGATACCGCTGTGTCCATGGTTACACATGTGAGTGAGTGAGTAAGTGAAGGTATTTCTAAAGCGCACTAATGCTGAGGCGTCTTTGCATGTGAGATTACCAGTTCAAGAGGACCTGGTGAAATTCCTTTTTAGATTGTACGTTTGGGGGAAACCCCTTATAGGGATGAACGTTTCACATGGTGATGACTCGTAAAGGTGCATAAGGTCTCATAGAATGTCCAGTAGCTAACCACTGCTTGGTTATGGTGCGACACAGACTCAACTGTAGTTTGCTGCTCAATAAGATGCAGAGTACAACTGATTTCCACACCAAAAAGGCTTCAACAAGGTTTTAGGTACAGTCCTTTGGGTGTGATGGTCATGAACATTTCATAAACAAGATCCTACCTCTTAAGATGAATCTACAAGAATGCTTTAAAATTAAGAAAGCACAATCAGATTTTTTCACAGTCCAGATTGATACTTCTTAGAACAAACCGGTAGAGGTATTTAAAATTGTCAAAATGTACACACCCTGATGCCCGGCTTCAGCCATTAACGCCCTCTCTCAAGCTGTGTACTCAACTATCAAATTTCTTGGATGTAAAAATAAAAACGATTGTAGACTCTTTACATTCTGCCAAACTCGACTATAGGTAATGAGGGACCCTTGGCTCTGTAGGAGGTTTGAGTTACACCGAGCTGTCTCTCCTTGCAGGAGTTTGCTCCTATTTTGTTGGAAGAATCTGCTCACACCCTCCGAGCATGTTAATGTGGATCTCCTAATGACCCGTGTCCCCCTCACATTCTAGTCTCCAACAGAGCCTCAATCAACCCCTCTCTAAATCAGCTTTTAAGCCATAGTGCAGAAGCTAAATCAGCCCTTAGCTGTTGGAAACATGTCAAATTAATGCCCCACCTAAAAAAGCCATCAGCTGACAAATCCAACCTTTCAAACTTCAGACCAATCTCTTTGTTGCCGGCCTTTGCCAAGGTATTAGAGAAGCTTATTAACCTGTAACTCTCTGGTTTTTAAGAGCAGAATAAGCTGCAATACCCCTCCCAGTCTAACTTTCGTCCTCGCTTCAGCACGAAGACTACTTTGCTGGAGGTTGCAGACACCATTTAGCTAGTGGTGGATCAGGGGAAGCTGGTGATCCTGATTCTCCATGATCTATCTGCAGCTTTCAACACTGCCTCGCACGCTATACTTCTACAGTGTCTCAGTGACATGGGTGTCTGTGGCCTCTCATTGGCCTGGTCCCACTTATTCCTGGCAGACAGACATCAATCTGCTTGAATGGCTCCATTTACATCTTAACCTAAACCTCTGGGTTTTGGGGTACCCCAAGGGTCTGCATTGAGACCCACACTATACAATGTCTATATGACCCAAACTGGTGACCCTTGTAGAATGTTACGGTGTGCAAATAATTTTGTATGCCAATGACACACAATTGCTCCACACCCTAGTTAAAAATGCCCCAATGCACTGAACAATTGTAATACTGGAAAATACTAGACATGTGTCAAAGTAGCCTCGTGCACAGCGTAATCACTCAGAGGAGTGTAAACCCAAATACTTTAGAACAATGTCAATTTGTCTGAATTTTGGAACGAAAATCGTACACTTAATGTTCTATAAATGAAAATCAAAGAATGAAACCAAGTAGTTTTTGTTCTTCTTGATTGGATTATTTATATGATGAACCCAATGTGTTATCCATGGACAATGTTCATAGTCACAGTGTAGCATCTTGCTACAATGACCACATACACTATGGGGTATTGATACTGGAGCTTTATTAATACACATCCAGCCTGTCTCCTGTCCCTACTCTAACTGTCCCCTGGTTCCTGTACCCCGGCTCCTCCTGTTCCTGCTCCTCCCTCTGACTCCACCCCCCAACCACTAGACTACATCTCACAATACTACATCTCCCCCTTTCTTAACAAAATGAGCTTAATGTCCTCAGTGTTCGCAGTTCTTCAATCCACCGCACGGGTTGGTGGACAGCCTGTTCTTCAAGCCTCAGTAGTGTCGAATCAGCGGTGGGCTTGACTTTGGTCAATCTTTCTGTTGTCTTAATCGGGGCATTCTTGATCACGTTGCGTGTGAACTGTCTGCTCTCACATTCCGCAGTCGGCATGTCTCCTTCCAGTGGTGTAACTACTGTTGGTTCAGATGCTCGATCTCTTTCATGAGTGGATAATGTTCTGGTCCTCTTCCGAGCACCCGCATCTACTTTTACTTCTGTTTGTCTTGTCCGGTTAAGGGCAACACTGTCCTCCAATTCAGGGTCATGTATACCAGACAGTGCGGTGCTATCTGATGAGACTATCTTGGTTTGATTCGATAACTCATTCACAGCCTCGGGTTGTCTGGTGGAATCGTGAGCTGTCTGTGTATCAGCATGTTTCTCTCTTATCTGAAGATCTTTCTCTACTGACACGTCCGGTTTTCCTTGCGGAGTGACTGGCTGGTCCCTTCCCGTCCGGTGTCTAAGGTCCACTGTCTCTGTTTTCCCTTTGTGGGTCCTTTGAGTCAGTCTCGCGGACCCCTTCAGGGGTGACGGTGTCTGATCTATGTCCGGATGTGCTTGTGATTGACATGACAGGTTGTATTGTAGCGTGACTGAGTATTCAGAGACCTTAGTGTGTGACATGTTGCTCTTGACGGGAGAGATGTCCTTTGGTTCCATGGTGCGTTCGGGTGGTTGACGCCATGGCTGTCGTCGGGACCATGACTCAGTCGACTCACGGGATCGAACAGACGTGCTCTCTGGGTCAGAGAAGCCTCTTGTCGACTTCCAGGATCGGACAGACGCGCACTCTGAACTAGAGGAGTTCCTGGCCATAGACGTGCTTTCTGGGTCAGAGAAGTCTGTTGTCGACTTCCAGGATCGGATAGATGTGCACTCCGCGTCAGAGAGATCCTTCTCCCCATTCCTTCTCAAACGTTTCTTTGAAACTGTCTTTGGTAATAGATTTTTGAATTCCATAGTCTTCCAGGATCGGATGGATGTGCACTCCGCGTCAGAGAGATCCTTCTCCCCACTCCTTCTCAAACGTTTCTTTGAAACTGTCTTTGGTAATGGATTTTTGAATTCCGTAGTCCATGACGAATTGCTTTTCCCCTTTGAATTGTCTTTGAGATGCTTCTCCGTGTGCCTTTGTTGGAACATCTTCAATGCTGTCTCATTTGAGAGGTTGTTTGATGATCCTGTGCTTGTTCCTTGTGCTTGATCCCAAGCTTTTGCCTCTTTGTCCTTCTCGTCTGAAGTTGACGATTTCCTCTCCGTTTCTTCGTTGTCACGGGAGCCATGGATGCAGGGATCTTTTCTGGTTTGTTGCTGTGGAGTATCAGTCTGTCTTGTGCGACCTGTTTCTCCTTCTCGCTTGTTTGATGCTCTAACACCTCTGATTCGGGGAAGGTGCGTTCTCCTGCCACATGTTTCCTTGGACTCGTCTTCACTGCTTGGTGACTGATGTTCCTGCGCCAACGTCCGGTGTTGACCAGTGCGACCCCTTCTTCTGTGGTTTGTCTTTCTCTCCCACTTGTTGTGCTGGATGCCCTCTTGTCCAGGAGTGTGATCTGTCCCACTTGACACTCTTTCCTCATCAGAGTACTGCGTGTCATACTTTGCATGACTCCTTGAGGAACTCCTGGGGGGTGAATAGCTCCTTGGAATTGTCTTTTGTATGGTTGACTCTGAGTCATCTGACTCCGAGTAATCCTTGATTGACTTTGAGTAGTCGGACACTGAGGAATCTGACTCTGAGTAATCGTTGTCACTTTCTTTGTCACTGTATCTTTCCCGTTGTCTTTTTGCTGGTCTGCCTTCCCTCTCTCTCCTTTCAGTTCTGTTTGTTTTCTGAGTTCTATCTTTCCAGGTATCTTGATGGTTTGCTCTCGGGTGCGCGTCCTTTAATCCGCCTCTTGTTTTGATTTGCATTCCAGTTTCGGCCTTCTTGATGATTTCCTTTAACGACCAATGCCCTTGCAGGATCTTGCACTTTGTGTCAGGGTTTGTGCAACCTTCAACTATACGCAGTCGAACCGCATCCTCATTTGTAAAAGTGTTGAAGTGGCAGCCTCGTACCAGACTTTGCAACCGAGTGATGAAATTTGGCAACGGTTCGCCTGGTTCCTGCCGTGCTGTATTGAAGACCATGCGATTATGATCCACATCTGTCTGTGCGTTGAGATGGGCACAGAGCTCCCTTTGGAGTCTTTTATAGATGTCTGTCTCATCTTTGGAAAATGTCCTGATTGGGCATCGGCCCTCAGGACCCACCAGACGGAGGAGTAGGATCAGACATTTTCTCTCTCTTTGCTCACCATTGGCTTTTAAGAAATCTTCCAATGCTTCGAGCCACCAGTGTCGTTTGAGATCCGAGATCCAATCATCAGTCTGCACCGCTGAGGGCGGTACTTCAACGTGCGGAGTGACCCGCTGTGTTACGTCTCCTCCCGCCATGAGAGAGGGAGATTCTGTTCAAGGTCTTTGGTTTGTCGTTTGCTTAGGAATTGATAGTCTTTGGAACCATCACTGTATGCGCCGATGAATGAACTTGGATGGTTCTACTCTCTCCAGGGTCCTCTGTAGGACTGCCCTCCTCTGGGTCTTCTGCAGTTCTGCCCAGCAGCTCTTCTCCCTTCAGCGCTCTTCGGTTTGTGCTCAGTGACGACTTACTGCGCATTCGCTTGCGTTTCTCAATGTTCGCGTTTCCACCCGTGCTGACATTTGTTTTTGTGAATGCATGTGTGGTAAGTCACTCTTGTGGTTGCTTGTGCTGGTTCTGTTTTTGTTGCCAAGGCTCGTTCACGCGCCGTTATCCACGCTTATTTATTCGCCTTACAAATGCCTATTTCCTGGCATTTACCAGTGCTTGTTTATTCACACATACCAAGGCTTGTCTTGCTTGTCTTTGCCAATGTTTGTTTGGCCCTCACCACTGCTTGTTTGGCCTTCGCCAATGCTTGTTTATCCTTCGCCAATGCTTGTTTGGTCTTCGCCAATGCTTGTTTATTTTCTCAGGTACCTCTGTGTTTTGTCAAACCTGCATTTAGTGTTGCACCAACTTGTGCTTGTTTATTAATCTGGTTGACTTTGCATTAGCTTGTGCTTGTTGTCCTCAAGTGTTCTGGTCTGCCAAAGCTTGTTTATTTGGTGACGCCTGACTTTAAAATGGCCGCTCTCTGGACATCCAGGGACTCTCTCTGGGTTGCCTGACTTCAAAATGGCCGCGCAGGTACTGCTTAGTGATGTCCTCCAAGGCGCCTGATTCTAAGATGGCCGCCTCCATGCACTCTCATTCTAAACGAGGTCTTGGTTCTCATGCACTCCTTAGCTCACTCACCGATGGTCTCTTCACTGGATCACCAGGATTTCCGCAGCTCAGCTTCGAGGCCACTCTCACACTACAGGTAGGCCAGGGGCGAGCTCCGGTTTCTCCCGTCAGCCGCTCGCCGTCTCTCACGCATCGGGGGTGAGACCCGATGTCGGCCGACTCTGCACTTTCCCTCCGGTGTCTCTGCAGGAGTCACTTGGCTTCTGGGACCCCTTCCACATTCGCGAGTCACTTCAGGAGGGCTGGGGTGGGCTCCCAGTGCCTTCTTTATTGTCGGCGTCACTGGGGCAATTCCAACGCTTTCTTTTTGCGCGAAAGCGTCTTTCAAACGCCGGCCATGCAGCGCTTGTCACCGGGCTCTCGGGGCAGTGTCCTCGACGTCGGGGGGACTCTGGTCTCGATCTGGGGTGCTGGACAGGGTCGGAGTGGGCTCCCGACTCCTGTTTTCCTAGGATGCCAAGTTGCACGCATCCAGCGTGACTCGCGCTTTCGGCGCGAAATGTCTTCATGCACCGAGTGTTGCAGCGCTCGCTGTCGTGACTCTCTCGGGGCTCCTCAGCGTCTCTGGGGGCCGAGGTCACTTACTGCCGATTTCCTCTTCTCGGCGCCCACTTGATTCAGCAGCGGAGCTCGTCCCTCGACGCTGCGGGGACAGGGTGGCTTCACGAGGTGCTGTGGTTTGTGGGTTTCTGTCTATCCCACCCTCGTCGCCAGTTGTAGCATCTTGCTACAATGACCACAGACACTATGGGGTATGGATACTGGAGCTTTATTAATACACATCCAGCCTGTCTCCTGTCCCTACTCTAACTGTCCCCTGGTTCCTGTACCCCGGCTCCTCCTGTTCCTGCTCCTCCCTCTGACTCCACCCCCCAACCACTAGACTACATCTCACAATACTACACACAGAATCCAGGAAATTGTAATATCACGATCTTCAAATATATTGAGGTAACAAATCCCAATGCATTTCGGGCTTGTCAATTAGCCCTTCATCAGGGGAATCTAGAAGAATAATAATACAGTTGTAATCCTAGGAATGTAAAAAGCTGCAGGTTTATAGCTACTCAAACGCGGAGGTGAGGAGACTCAAAGGCAAGTGGATAGGAAAGAAAACTCAGCGAAAGAGCTAGTGAGTCAAAAGGAAAAAGTGAGAACCGAAACTCGAAATTGCCACAGAGAGTGGGATAACAATGAACTGAAGTGAAAAACGACCGTGACCAGTGGAAGTGATAATGTGCCCAACAAAGGAAGAAGATTGAGACGATGCGAGTGAACTAACACGAGTGTTTCATTAAACAAACAAACAAGTGTGCGCACCCATAGGGAATGCGTTTGTCCGACTGATCACGTAAAGCATGCACATGCCACGAACGTCTATTACTGAACACTTACGGTACAGAAAAAATTACACGGGAATATTCCCGTAGTGTTCAAATGCCCATGTGGCCTATTCTACATAGGTAAAACCGAGAGACCTCTACGAGTCCGGATCAATGAACATAAAAGTCGAACACTCGTGTTAGTTCACTCGCATCGTCTCAATCTTCTTCCTTTGTTGGGCACATTATCACTTCCACTGGTCACTGTCGTTTTTCACTTCAGTTCATTGTTATCCCACTCTCTGTGGCAATTTCAAAGTTCGGTTCTCACTTTTTCCTTTTGACTCACTAGCTCTTTCGCTGGGTTTTCTTTCCTATCCACTTGCCTTTGAGTCTCCTCACCTCCGCGTTTGAGTAGCTATAAGCCTGCAGCTTTTTACATTCCTAGGATTACAACTGTATTATTATTCTTCTAGATCCCCTGATGAAGGGCTAATTGACAAGCCCGAAATGCATTGGGATTTGTTACCTCAATATATTTGAAGATTGTGATATTACAATTTCCTGGATTCTGTGACTATGAACATTGTCCATGGATAACACATTTGGTTCATCGTATAAATAATCCAATCAAGAAGAACAAAAACTGCTTGGTTTCATTCTTTGATTTTCATTTATAGAACATTAAGTGTACTATTTTCGTTCCAAAATTCAGACAAATTGGCATTGTTCTAAAGTATTTGGGTTTACACTCCTCTGAGTGATTACGCTGTGCACGAGGCTACTTTGACACATGTCTAGTATTTTCCAGTATTTTACGACAAAGGGTTTGCAGGACCCTTTTCCTCGTTGCACGCAATTGGCGCACAAAGTTGAAGATTCGAATTCTCATTAGCATCAACACTGATCACCAGTTTAAACCGAGTGCATCCAGGTTGCCTCCTCCTCTGAACAATTGTAAGGCATGCATTTCTGCACGGTTTCAATGGATTTGATCCAGCAACCTGCAATGCTATACCAGCAAAATGGAAATCTTGCTCTTCTGGATTCCACCTCCAAGCTGGGACAATGACACCTGGCCAAATGGTGTCCCGCCTCCACTTGCCAGTCACATTGGCTCGCAATCTGGGAGAGAAACTTGATATCTCTGCCACCTTCACTCCCCACGTAGCCAGTGCAATTAGTTTCTATTTCGGACTCCCAAAGATGCTAAAAAAAGTTTGTTTACCTTCTCTCTCTACTGTAGCAGAAAACAGTGGTTCAGCCACTGATCACCTCATAGCTAGATTATGCCTATTGATTTTATTGGGGTTTTCCGACCTATCGCCTGAGGAGACTACAGCTGGTTCACAACGCAGCAGCATGGTTTCTGCTGAAACTCTCTGGGAGATCCCACATCCACCCATACCTGCAAAAACAACCCTGACTTCCCAACAAGCAACAGTGATTTTCAAAAGATTAGTCTAGACACACAGAGCTTTCTATCACTCGGGCACTGAGCAGCTGTCTAATAGAATTACCCCTTACCAGCAGTCCAGATCACTCAGTTATGCTAGCTCCTTGTTGGTGGTGATTCCTCAATTTAGAAGGGAAAAGTGGGGCGGCAACTCTTACATGGCTGCCACAGATTGGGAAGACCACCCGCAGCAGCTCAGTGCCACAGAGGATATTCGGGTCTTCAAGCGTCTTCTTAAAACTTGGCTCTTTGGGCTCGCTTGTGAATCTTAAGTTATTCGGTATCTGTCTTACAGTCAGCGCCAGGACACTCAATGGGTAGCTGTTGTACTTTAAAAATCCCCCCAGACAGATAGACGTCATCTTATGCAGCATACAAGGGTAGTTATCTGGAGACAGGCAAGATTTAGAACTCTATGGCTTCGGTGAGTTTCTTTTGAAAAGGAAACACAACATAGAAAGCGCACTTTATCAAGTAGAAATGGCAAAGCTGCATGGAGTAACTGCCAAAAGAAATATAGCGGTTGACGGTAGAATAAGGCTTACAGTATTTTGTCCTCCCATTTTCTTACCCCTGTTAATTCGTACATCCCTTATGCTCTTCGACTTTTCCAACGCTCGCTTCACCCAACGTTATTACTTCGCTGTTTTGAACATGATCCTTATTCATTCATTTATTGATTCTTACACCAACACATTTAATGGGGTCACCTGCGCACGTTCGCTATTGATTCAATGACAAATATTTTCTAATGTCCTCATTCCTCACCCTCCCACCTCAAGTCTATCCATGATCGGGCACAAGTCCTAAAGAAAGAAGTGGGGGGACTAACCAGGTTAGGCAGTATGCATATTAAATCATGAAGAGTGTCATCACAGCGCATGATGTCACAACATGTGACATTGCATGTGACATCACAGGAAGTGACCTCAGTGGAAGTGACATCACCAGAAGTGACATGAGATATTAAGACCTCACACATATGTTTATCAGGTATATCTGGAGTACATTTAAGTGCATTATGAGATTTAACAAATTAGATTTGGTATTGGAGTTGTGCCAAAAAAGTGTCGCAATCCCGAGGCAAAATCTCGGCCTCAACTAATACATTTTTTAAAACCCTGCCACAAAGAAATTGGCAACAAGGAGAAGCATGGCAGTAGATCTTGAGTTAAGGCATCTGGTGGTTAATGCACTTGCTGGAGACATCTGTGTTTTGTAAAGTCCCAGATTTGAATCAAAGTAGTAGAGAAGGTAAATGTGTTTACTGCAAAGTACCTCATCTAACATGAGATGACAGATTTTTATTTTATGTAGATAGTAAAGTGGGTTACTGCTTTTAACACAGAGCTCCTTTTGTTACCTGCAGTTCATAAATTGTAATCCTTCTAAAGGACCACATTGAGGTATGAAGGACATGTGACTCCTACACCTTGTAATCCTCACTGTCTCATGTAACTCATCTTGTACATTGATTTACACATGTACATGATTTATTGTCAATGTATAATGTGTATGTTACGTGAAGAGCTCTGACACTCTGCATTGGGTTGTATTCTATATATATAAAATCTAATGTTTGTCTGTCTGTCTATTTGTCCTTTATGCATTACTACACCATTCATCCGATCGGCATGAAACTTTGGGAAGTTGTTGAGTACACTCCCGTGAAGGTTTATGGCAAAAAAGAAAAAAATTTAAAAATTAAAAATTAAAAAAAAAATTGTTAAAAGTTGTTGAGTACACTCCCGCGAAGGTTTATGGCAAAAACAAAAAAAATTAACATTTGTTAAATATCGGCCCCCCGGCCCCCCAGGGCCCTCATAATCTTTCCAATACTGAACGTTTACAGTTTCCGGTGCGACTCGCTTTTGCAATGACCATCAACAAAGCACAAGGATAATTGCTGCACGTGTGTGGACTAGATTTGGAGAATCCATGCTTCTCACATGGACAACTGTATGTGGCCAGCTCACACTTCGGAAAACCTTCTGATTTATTCATGTACGCACCAGACGGAAAAACAAAAAATACTGTGTATCCACAAGCACTCGAATAAATAAACAGAATTAAAACAACACTTTAAAATGTTTTCCATATTAAAATGAATAAGTTTCAATAAAAATGACACAATGTAAATTGAATGTTATCATAACATGTTTCCTTAAATTTCCTTTCTTCTGAGATTGCAGCAACGCGCAACGGGTAAGCTAGTAGTGCTATAAAAGAAACAAAATGGTGACATTGAAATCATTGGTGTAAACACTGGGACAGTCAAACACATCTGCCATTCTTACAGTGCATGCATCTGTTATATACAGGGACTGAACAAAGGCAAAAGCTGCCTCTCTTAAGTACTTGTGAAGAAATAACATGCTGTGTGCCTTTGTATCCCATGTGTGGCATCTACATTTAGGTAGTGTGAGGTAACAGGCCTCCGCCCGTCAGGATATTCAAACAAAAGGAGGCCTGATGGCAAGACAACTCCAGGCGTTGCTGAACGTGTCCAGTGTTTGAAAATTACAGCTGTACAAGTTCAGCATATTTCTGTGGGGTCAAACTTCTTGGCAGGTGGGACAGCGTCTACCCTGTGTAAAGAGTGGGTGGATGCAATGTACCTGCGTGTACCCCTGGCTTGTGCCCTGTCCCCAATACCTCTACTTATAAAACTCCTCTTTCCCAAAAACACTCTTGTAATTTTATTTACTCCAATATTTAGGATGATTTTTTTTCGATCGTACTCCTTCGAAGAAGTACGAATACGTCTAAAAAATAAAATGTTGCTCCTGACTCATTAAAATATATATTTAGCAGTTAACGTTCCTGTGCGATATACAGTATTCAGTAAACTTGGTAAAAGCAAGGACCTCACGTCCCTAATATAGCTCAGCGCAATGTGCAGCCAAGATGCTAGAATTCACAACCTTATTAATAACCGTGCTCCGCCTCACGCCGCAGAGGGCTCTGTTGATCTAACACGGGCTGCACACTATTCTAAACGTTTTTTCTAACGTGTTCTGTGAAGAATCGAACGGAGGTTCACACCACGACATGAAAAAACACTTCGTCAAATGCACGGATGCCTGGTAGATGACTGGCATGCTATTTATTGCTGTTCCTTCTTTGCAGGTCGCACATCTAGCACTGTGAAGCAGAGGATCAAGGCACGTGCCTTCTAAACATAGCTGAGTTCAGAGGCCGCCCCACACGCTTGTCACCACCCTGCGAGGTTTCTCACACAGACTGAAAATACATTTTCGATGAACCTGGCAAACCCGTGGAGCGGTGAGCTACCTTGCTATGCAGAGGATGGAAAGAGAGGTTTTAGTAAACCACCACATTCCATAAAGGTCTCGGTGCGCCGTGAAGAAGAGGTGGGGGTAATTCTGTTTCAAATGTACAGGACAGTGTCATTAGAGTTTGCGTCTTCTGGCCGCCCACAAGTAAACCAGTGCTGCCACACTGAAGAGGCATGTTACTGCATCACTTTGAGGCAAAACTTGTAGTAGGGTAAACCCAGTAGGGGTTGAAAAGCTTTAGATGTATTCACTGTCCTGGAAGACCGATATTTTCTACTTTTACCCTGTTGATTTTGTGCTGTGCTCGTGGCCTGATCATGACTGGTGTTTGAATGTAAGTGTGCGCAGTGACGTAGGCTGGCAGTAACGTTTATTACGGTTGAGGGTTGCACAGTGAGTACTTGAGCAAATGTGCTCCTTCCTTTTCCCCTGTTGCACAATGGGCCTTTCTCAGTAGATAAATGAAATGTCCAGGGTTGGACTGTCCTACAGGGCAACCAGACAGTGCCTGGAGGGCTGACCTGAAAGGTCAGTGTGAGAACAGTGTTTTGGCTGTTTTATGGGATGCTGGGCCGGTTTTTACTGTTGGCTTCCTTGATATTAAAAATAATATTGCACACACCAAGCTAAAATCCTTGCAGCCTTCCATCCCTTGAAAAACACTTATACAGCACGTCTTTCAAGTTCAAAACTGTCCCAAATTTCAAACATGGGCCACATTTTTAGCAATGTAATTTGCTGATGGGGGCCACTTTTATTCTGGTACCTGGGCCTATTCTCTGTCCCGGTGAGACCCGGCATATGCCTTGTCTGTCTGCTGTGCTAGAGTAGGAGCAGGGGCACCCATTGCGGATCACACAGAGTGCACGTATATCTCCTGTCTGCATTTGTTGTCAGTGGGGCCCACACTTGTCCCTTTAGATGAGTCCCCATCTAGTTGTGATTCCCCTTCTAGTTGTGATTACCCTTCTAGTTGTGTTTCTTTCCTTGTACCTACCGCTGTGGATCCCTATAAAGATTCTCTTGAAATATGTAGGGTTGTCAGGCAACAGCGGTTGTTACCATTCTCTTGCTTTTCCTACTAGTTTGCACCCATACGCGCTTCCTCTACTTCATTGTTAGGTCGAGCCTTTGCAGCGCATGCGCTGCAAAGGAAAACAACCTCTTCCGAGCGCTTAGGCTTTTTAGCCAAGCACGTGCACACATTGCCATTGCCTTCAATGGCAATGCGTGCACGTCAGCAGATCCACTCGCGCGAACGCTTTTCTTGTGTTTTATTTTTGCTCCTCAATCTCTATTGCAAAAGAGCTGAGCCAGAGCCGAGTTCGAGCCCTGCTCGGTTCCCACCTCTGCATGAGCTGTGCTTTCCTTTAATGAGCTGTGCTTTCCTTTATTATCTCTATGCGCTCTGTGCCGTTGGTGCTCCACCTCTGCAGGCCTTTTGTCCGCCTGTACAGTCTGAGCGGTGCCCTCCAGAGCAGCGCCTTGACGTGTCTGCCCTCTGAGGGAGTTAGGGGTGTGCAGCGTTTTAGCTGTGGACCGGCAGGTTTCGGTAGAGGCAGGGCGGGCCACTGGAATTATGCACCGTGGAATGCTGAATTATGCAGCAGGGTTGACTAAATGTTGTGGCAAGAAAAGTCACATTTTGCTGTGTAAAACAGCAAATTATGGAGCAGACATGTATTTTTTGGCTAATGCAGCAAATTCATAATTTTGGTGAAGACGCTGCGGCCGCAGATTCCAAGTGATCCTAAGTAGATGACGGCAGTGGTGCAAGTGTCCCATTCTTATGTCCACAGTGAAGCCTGCTCATACTTTGTTAGTGGACATGTGGCGTATATGGCATGATGCAGTAGTTGTTTACCTCTGCTGGGGTGGTCGTTTTTTGGTGCCATTTGGGGTGTTATATATGGTGTGATTGAGAAGGGGCGTGCTCCTGAATGCTTTTTTTCACCCGGACTCCCACGAAGCTGTCAGTTATGGCTGGTGTGTGAACCGCATTCACCCCTGGGTCACTCGGTTATGGCGCTGTTCCTGCCTGTGCCCCTGTTCCCCCGCGCATGCGCGGCATCGACAGAAGGCACCCAGGCTGGCTCCTTCCTTTGGAGCCCCATGCCTCATCCTCCCCAGGCTGCTGCTGAGAGCTGTCAAAACTGCTCTTTTAAAAAAAAGAAAATAAAAAAATCTGATTTTGCGGCCCCCAGGGGAAGTGAGGTCGGCAGACCAGTCTTCCCCTAGGGAGTTCGCGCGAGAATAGGAGAGGGGGTTTAGGTAGTTTAGAGGGGTGGGGTTAGGGGGGTTAGTTATAAAGGGGACAGGGGAGGAAGTTCTTTCTTTTCCTGCCCCCAGCGCCCCAGGGTAGAGGTCAGGAAAGTTTTTGACAACCCTCCCACCCTACAGTTTCAGGAGTGGAAAAGGGGGTTGGTTTTGTTCTTTTGTTGGTTATTGAAGCGTGCCAGTTTAGGACGGGTCGAAATTGGGTGTCTTGTGGCAGTACTTGGGAGGGGTGGGGAGTCCATGATGCGCATAATCACCCTTTCCGGGGAGGGGAATACAGGTGCAGGATGGGGGTGTGGCAGGCAGGAGTGCGTTGGCAGGAGATGCTAGAGGAGGTTGAAAGAGAAGTGGGGAAGTGAATGATTTAAGTGAAGAGGTCGTGGTGTGAATTGGGAGTGAGTAATTGGAGTACGAGAGTGGATAATGGTTGGAAAGTATGAGGTTGGGGTTTGTAACTGTTTATTGATGTTATGTTCTGAACTGGTTGTCAATCCTGCCCTAATAAATGGCCTTTTACGCAAAACTAACAGCGTGGAGTGGTTATTGCGCGATGATTAATATGGAGAAAGGGGACATAGCATGACTTATAATAAAACTGATAAATGACTTCTGAATTACATGTAGCAGTGATTTATTACATAACATATATTTTATTTGACATACGATTAGTTGCTGGAAGAATCACTCACCCTGACGAGTTGAAGTCACAGCAGCGAGGCCGGGATCTGCGGCAGCTGCCGCGGCCGCCGTGTGAAATATACTGATCCCGCACTCGGGGAGAAGGATCCGACTTTAAATACTTCAGTAATTAATTGCGTTTATATATTCTTTTTTTCTACCCTTCTCACCCACTTAATTACGATCAATCTGCTGGGAGTTAGCGGTCTGCGCAGGTCATGCTGACATCTGACGGTTCTGCCTCTGCGCAGGGTGCCGGACTGGAAAGCCTATGTCTCAGGTACAGGGTGCTGGCCTGGGAGACCTGTATCCTCAAGTGCTTGGGTGCCTTGTCTCCTCAAATGCTGGGTGCCAGACTCGAAACCCTGTGTCCCCAGAAGCTGGCCAGACAGTCCTGTGCTGTTTGCCAAACTCGGAACCCTGTGTCCTCAAGAGCTGGGTTGTGGCCTGAGAGGGATGTGTCTTTTAGTGCTGGGTGCCCTTTCTCCTTAAGTGCTGGGTGCTCGACTCTGCACCCTGTGTCCACAGAAGCTGAGTTCTGGCCTGAGAGACTTGTGTCCTCAGGTGTTGGGTGACGAACTCGGAACCTTGTGTCCCCAAGAGCTGGGTCCTGGTCTGAGAGCCCTGTGTCCTCAAGGGCTGGGTACTGGCCTGGGAGGCCTCTGTCCTCAAGCTTTCGGTACATTGTGTCCTCAAATGCTGGACTGGAAGACCTGTATCCTCAACTGATGGGTGCTGGCCTGGGAAGCATGTGTCCTCATGTGCTGGGTACTGGACTCGGAATCCTGTGGCTTCAGGTTCTGGGTACTAGCCTGGGAGGTCTGTGTCCTCAAATGTTGGGTGCTGCAGACGGTATCATGTGTGCTCAAGTGCTGAACTGATAGGCCTGTGTCCTCAAGTATTGGGCGCTGAGCTCGTAACCCTGTGTCTTCAAGTGTTGGGTGCCAAACTCTTCGTCAAGTATTGGGTATTGGATTCCGAACCCTGCATCCTCAAGTCCTGGGTTCTGGTCTAGGAAACGGTGTCCTCAAGTGCTAGATGCCAGACATGGTGCTCTGCTTTCTCAAGTGCAGGGAGCTGAGCTCCTCACCGTTTGTCCTCAAGTGCTAAACTGTGGGGCCTGCGTTCTTAAGTGTTGGGTGTTGGCCTTGGTGGCCTGTGTCCTCAGGTGCTGGGTGCCAGAATCTAAATCCTGTCTCATCAGGTCCTGGGCAGTAGCCTGGGAGGCCTGTGTCGTCAAGTGCTGGTTTATTATAGGTTTGATTTCATTAATGAGATCTGTGAATATTGTATACTTGTGGATTTGACCAGTTATGTTGTTGTTTGTTTATGTGTCTGAAAGAGTGAATGAATGAGTGCTATGTTGAAAAAAATTCATATGTGGGGCTCATTTTGTGCAACATTTATATTCATTCTCGGTTTGTAGGGGCGTGTTGGCAAGTGCAAAACCCTGACTTTTAATCTGCGCAGGTCACGAGTGAGTGGTTCATCCAGACCAGTTTATTGTTACATTCTGGCACTGCCACGTTCAGATTCTCTCTATTTATAACTGCAAGTGAAGGACTGAAGTTAAACAACATATCTGCAATGAGGACCCACCCATGGAACATGTTGCACTGGAACCTTTAACCAGCCCTCGCCTTTCATGCTGTTTTTTGAGGATCTAGTTGCAGTTTTAAAAGTGAAACTACAAGTCCCAGAATACACTATGAGAATAACTAAAAAAGGTAGGACGTACTGCCTGATGTGCCACTAGTGTTCCGACAAATGCACAATTACCGCCTTTTAACCCTCTCTACCTCTCTCTCTCTACCTCTCTCTCTCTCGACCTCGCTCTCTCTTCCTCGCTCTCTCTACCTTGCTCTCTCTCTACCTCGCTCTCTCCCTCTACCTCGCTCTCTCTCTACCTCACTCTACCCCTCTCTCTACCTCTCTCTCTGCCTCTCTCTCTTTCTACCTCTACCTCTCTACCTCTCTCTCTACCTCTCTCTCTACCTCTCTATCTACCTCTCTACCTCTCTCTCTAACTCTCTACCTCTCTCTCTACACCTCTCTCGCTACACCCCTCTCTGTACACCTCTCTGTACACCTCTCTCTCTACCCCCTCTACCCCTCTCTCTACACCTCTCTTTACCCCTTTCTCTACACCTCTCTCTACCCCTCTCTCTACACCTCTCTTCACCCCTCTCTCTACACTCCTCTCTCTACACACCTTTCTCTACACACCTCTCTCTCTCTACCTCTAAATGGCAGCCGGAGCCTGATAGCACTGCTTGTTTTTCCTTTTGTTGGTTCCCTCAGTCCTTCGTGTGATCCCTGTCTCTGTCTATGCTCTGTATTCCTTGTGGATTATCCGTGTCAAAATGTACCTTGGTTTTCCCATTGTATATGACAGCACAACAGTGCCTCCCTGGTGAGGTAGAATTTGTTTCTTCTTCAGTTCTTGGTTTGCCTGGTGCTAGTTACAATAAGACTCCACGTCGGACGGAGGTTATTAAGTTATTCTCTTATATCTCGTTTGTGACGCTGTGCGGTTCTGTGACCCAGAGAGTCCAGCCCAGGTCTTGCACTGCCCAACCTTCTGTAAAGAGTCTCTCTCTCCATCGCTCTCTCTCTCTTTCTTCCTTTAGAAAATGTTTTGTCCGCTTCTCTGCAGTTCAATACAGGAGATGGGTTTAAAAAATGGAGGCAGGCAGTATTTACCTTGCTATCCTGTATTCAAGATAACCGATGGTCTTGAAGCACTTCTAAAAATATGTCTATCCAACATTAAAATCTGCAGCGGTTGCTCTTCCGCAATGACAGAGGAGCTTTGCGCCACTGCCTGGCTCAGAGCCAGCAAATGAAAAATAAAACAATGTTCTTGCATTGTTTTATTTAGCATTTTCCTGCTCTGAGCCAGCGCTGTAGGGAGTTGTGAGCCGATGCATGGGAGGGGAGAGGAGGAGTGCTACGTGCACTCTCTAAGTGCGCCTATGTGTTTGGCCAGCCATCTCAGGCCGACCAAAACACACATCCCAAGGGCTGCTGGGACCAGGAAGAGGAGATGCGGCGCAACACAACGCTGGCGGCAACCGACGGAAAAAGGTACTTTTTTTCAAATATATTATTTTTAACACCACCACGCACAACCCACCACCCTACCCCTCCCCGTGCTCCCCTGCCGCATTCCCTCCACTCGCACCCCACCACTGTTTGTTTGTGGCAGCCACCACTGAAAATCTGGATGCCATAAGTATTTTTCCATTTTCCAATGAAAGTGATTCCAAACAGAACGTCTGTTTAATCATTGTAAAGGTTGAATGAGGAACAATTGCCCTAATTTAATGAAAATAGAACAATCTAAATGCAGATTCAAGAAGTGAGAACATAAGCACAATTGAAATAAGTAAGAGAGCTATTGTTATTGATTCATTGCTATTCTCCTTTGGGTTACTACTCGTCATTGACGGTTTCTTCTGCCTTCTTATGATGCTGGCAAATAATCTACTTTGAACATCTCCAGTCCACCTGATGAAGAACTCATTCGATTTCTGACTCTAGTATTGAAACGTCAACTTTTTTTGTTTTTTTGTTTCTTACATGTATGAACTCATGTAAGTGACATCACCATTGTAAAAACTGGGTTTCCGTGTGTCTTTATATGCTTTTTTTACACCCACTTTAGAACAGGCCATTGCACCATTTCTTCACTTTTTGTATTATAGCCACCACTAATAATGCCATTTGAGAATTTTTTCATGAAAAATTATACTTTATGGTTATAAGCTATTCGTTATAATAAGCCAAATGTGTGTATGTGGAGCCTGTTTCTAGAGTTCATCTTTCGAGTCATTACACCTACTGATGAAAATGGACAGTGGTCAACTTAACTTTTTAAATCATTACAAGTTTAATTTTCAAACAAATCAATATGTTATCATTTGTAGCAGCTTAAAAATATGGGTTATTGCATAACGTTCAGACATGACATGCCTATTTCAAAGCCATTAAATAATCAAGGGTGCCTAGGACATATTTTGCTCTCTTTTGACTAACCTCAAATCTGTTTTGACATTTAATTAATGCAAATTTGCTTCTTTCAAACGCCTTCAAAAATGGATACAATTTATCAGGAGCAGAAGAGCTTTGCAAAAGTCCCTTATAAAAGACTGAAATACAAGGGACATTATCTATGTAATCGAATCTGTTTAGATATTTAAATTATGTCCACAGTGCGTTATATTTTCATCTTACTTGTTCTTTTGTAATTTAATTTTTTGGGAACAAACAGCCTGATTCATGAAGCAAAATTGCGCTCGCAATAGCTGCGAAAATGCTATCGCGGGCGCAATTTCCCTAATCGGTATTCACCACGAAAATTGCGATTTCGCTAACACAGAATTGCGAAATCGCTAAAAGATTCTCAGAATCCCGGCAGTAGACCATTTGCGAATCGGAAATAGCGAGAAATCACGGATTCTGCGAATAAAAATAGCGAAATCGCAATATCCTCGCTATCGGGATTCATGAAAAATCGCAATTAGCGAAAAAACCCAAAATCGCAGTTTGCGAGGCGCAGTTTAAGGACAACCCAAAGCAGGTGGTAACCATCAAACCCATATTAAAAAAAAAATTGAAAAACCGTTGGCCAATCAGCAACTGGTGCTGGCCTGACTAAACATACTTAAGGAGAAGCAGCATCAGCATAAGGAGTGTCACAATGCTAGGAATGTACATGGTGGTCAGGCGGCGAAGGCTACAGCGAGCAGCACGGAGGAGACGCAGAATCCAGGCCAGGATATTCCGCCAGCGGGTCACCCTGCTGGGCCAAACCAGAGAGCAAATATACGCAAAGTACCGCCTGAATGGGGCAATGATCATCAAGCTAATTCAGGACCTGACCCCCTGATGCAGCACCCAACAAGGCGGACTAATGCCGTGCCAACACATGTCCATGTATTGTGTAGCCTGCACCTCCTGGCCTCCGGGAGCTTCCAGGGGATAGTTGCGGCTGCTGGGGGGATATCCCAGCCCACCATGTCCCGCTGCCTAGGGAGTTTCCTTGACGCAATGCTGACCCAGCTACACCACCACATCAAATTTCCAACAAGCCAACAGGATTTGGATGAGACCAAGCCTCAATTCTACAATGTCGCCCATTTCCCACACGTGATAGGATGCATTGACTTATTTATTATTTATTATTTAAAACATTTATAAAGCGCAGCTGTCACCTTGCAGGTATCCTGGCACTGAAGACAACTCTCTAAGATGAATGCAGTAGGAAATGAGCAGTAAAGTGATTGGCGTTTAGCATTTTGGATAGAGCCAGGTTTTAATCCGTTTCCTGAAAGGGAGAAGTTCTGTTATTTGGCGGGCATCCAGAGGCAGGCTGTTCCAGAGTTTTGATGCAGTAACCCTGAAAGATCTTCCTCCTGTCCTGGCTTTTTTAAATCTTGGAACTTTAACCAGACAGGCTGTTGTGGATCTGAGAGCTCTGGTTGGGACTGTACCCACATCCACATCTGCCCACCAGCTGCAACGGAGTACATGTACCGCAATCGCAAGTCCTACCACTCCCTCAACATCCAGATGGTCTGCAATGCTAAGACATACATCACGGACATAGTGGCACAGTACCCGGGGAAAACACATGACTCATTCATATTCCGGCACAGCGGCCTTCACACACGACTGGCCAGGGAAGACTTCGGGGAAGGACACCTACTTGGTAAGTACACTTTGCCCACAATGTCAAACTGCGATGAAGTAGCTGCGCTGCACAGGCACTCACCCTCTGCTCCTCTCATTCAGGTGACAGTGGCTACGCCCTGCGTGAAAACCTCCTCACCCCATACCTCAACCCTGCTACACCACAGCAACGGCGTTACAACGTATCACACATACGCACAAGGAATTGCATTGAGAGGACTTTTGGGCTACTGAAGAGCAGATTCCGCATACTTCACAAGACAGGTGGGGCCATGTACTACAGTCCTGATGTGTGCTGCAGCATTGTGGCTGTGTGTGCAATACTACACAACATTGCTACCAAGCGCCGGATACCTGTAGACATCTCTGGCAGTGAGTCGGAAGGGGACGACCGGCCACCTGCACATGTGCGCCATGCATGCGGGGAGAACCCAGCTGAAGGCCACAGACGCCACAACCACATCACAATGAACAGTTTCTAGTGCACCCACTCCCCTCACCCAACAAATCACGATTGCATGCAAATGGAAATAATGACAGAACGCCAATGTATGATGCAATAATAAATATTATTGTTGGATTCACAATAATAGTGCAAGTTGCCATACTTCCTATGCAATCAGTATTGCCCCATACTGCTGTGTCCAAAACACAGGGCAGGCTTATAGTGTCAGCATGTCCCTGTAAAAGAACAGGTTACTTATGTGTGCCTCCGGCGCGAAGCACCCAAGCGCCTCTCCGGCTCCTCCTCTGCAACCGCACGTGACCCTGCAGTGGGCCTGGTGCTACGGCGTAACATCAACCTGTGAGGCAGACTGGCTGCTCACACTTGAGGTGCCCTCGCTGGCATTGTCCCCCCCGACATTGCCAGGTAGAGCGGGATGGAGTGCCATAACGGCAGTGGTGAGGTGCTCTAATACTCTGGCCACATCCTCGCAGCATTGGATGAGCTGCTGCTGCTGCGCCAGGGACCGTCGCGATAGCTGTGACGTCGCATTCCCGATCACATAGTTTGATCTAGTGTATGCGGACAGCAGCGTCAGTAGCTGTCGGTGGTGGCGGCGGGCGGTGTTGCGCTGGGATATTAGCGCAGCAGTGTTGGCCTCCATGGCTGCCGTCATGCGGTCCATCCGCTCAGCCACATTTGCCACATTGCGGCCTATATTGTGTAGCTGCATCTGTATGGCCCCCTGCCGGCGTGCCTGCAGCTGGTGAATGCGGAGCATCCTACGCTCTATGCTCATGCTCGGTAAGCGCACTTCCATCCCCCTCCTGGCGCGGAGTGCATTGTTCTGCAGGCGAGCCCTGCCATACCTGCTCTGCTGGCTGGCCACAGTGGCTGGGCGCTGTGTCACCGCTGTCGCTGGACCAGATGTGGATGCTCCAGCTGCTGGTGGCCTGGCTGCAGGGGTAGGTGGTGCGCCTGATGGTAGAGGCGCAGATGCTGTGGGCCTGGCTGCAGGGGTAGGTGGTGCGCCTGATGGTAGAGGCGCAGATGCTGGTGGCCTGGCTGCAGGGGTCGGTGCTGCGCCTGTTGGTGCAGGCTGTGTTGGTGACGGCACCTCCTCGGCATCCAGTGGTTGCTCATCGATGAGCAGGCTGTCACTGTTGCTGCTGTCTGCACCACCTGTGAGGGGAAGTGGACGTTCATTAGTTGCATGTACCTGTCACACGTGCACTTGCTACATGCATGCTGGCTGACATTCCCTGACTGGCTGTGGCATTGCGTACTTTGGGACCTGTCTGGCTGCATTGGGGTACTTGTACATTGTGGGCAGACTACATGTCCCACAATGCTTTAGGGCATTACCTAATGTGCACGGATGGCATGACTTTGGAACATTATGGGAGGCTATAGGGTCATGGCCATTGATAGGGGACAGGGTCGTAGTCGCATGCCACTTACCTTGGCTCTCTTGGGTGGGGCGGTATGAGTCCAATCTTGTAACCCCAATGCACGCCTCGGGCTCCAACGTGTCTTCGACGCGGTCCTCCATGGGGGTGTTGGGAGGGACTATAGGCCCTCCCCCTCCAGTAGCCAGGGTCTCGCCCAGCCTCTCGGCCACCTTCTCTTTGGCACGACCTCGGAGGTCGTACCACCTCTTCTTTAGTTCCTCCAAGGACCTGTGTGCCACGCCCACGGAGGTCACTGTGGCCGCTATCCCGACCCAGATTCGCCTTTTCTGCTGCTCAGGCACCCTCCTTGATTCTCTGCCAAACAGTTTAGAGTGGTTCTCCACCACACCTTCGATGAGGTACTCCAACTCCTGTTCGGAGAACTTCAGTTTTCTCTTGCGCCCGGTGTTGCTGGGCCCAGGTACAGCCTCCTCTGCCATTGCTGCAGTGAGATAGGGTGTGGAAAAACAAGTTTGCAGGTGTCCTGGTAGGAGCTGAGTTGCTTGCTGCCTCGAAGTCTGCCTCACTGTTGAGAATGGGGGTGGGAACTGGCTGCTTCCTGGTTGTGATGTCATCACTGTGCTCGAAATGCGACTTCCCGTTTTCCCGATCTCGTGATTTTGCGATCTCGCATTTTGCGATCTCGCAATTAGCTATATCGCTATTCCTACACGGATGTTGCCGAAAATAGAGATTATTCTGCGATTCCCGTAACTCGCAATCGCTTTTTGCTGCCGCGTGCGGATCGCATTTTTTTCGCGCAAAAATTCATGAATACCGATCTGCGATTTCTAAATTGCGATTCGCTGTTAATCGCAATTTGAAAATCGCAGATTTAGGTTTTCATGAATCAGGCTGTATATCTGTAAACTTTTGATTGCACCAGTCAAAATCTTATCCGTTTTACCTATAAAGATGGCCTCACATGTTTACACTTCTTCCAACTTTCAACTCACTAGTCAACACAGGCTAACCTCTAGCCTGATACATTTTTGGACACACTTTCTTTGGGGCGCCAAGACATCAACATCTATCAAATGTTCCATGGGTTTAACATACTTATCCACTATAGGGAAACTCTCCTTTTCTCACAATACTCCACCCCCATCAGGAACATTAGCTCCTCATTTGCATTCTACTTTGACCTTTATAACAGTGACACCCAGTTTTGTTACCTATTATTTCATTCCAATTTGGCTTTCCTGCGTTGGATTGTGACAAAGTCATCTGACACTAGATGGCTCTAAAATCACTCATGTTAAATGCCTCCACAACTGAGGTATTTACTTCCCTGTAACATTATCGCCCATATAACTGGCCCAATCTGCTGCCACCTGGCTTTATGACATTTGCACCCACAGCCAGATATTGAAAATTCTTTTTAGACCATGCATGAAAATGTAACTGCACATAACCAACACGACAGTCAAAGCCTGATCCTTACCAATTACTTAACACATGCAAGATCAATGCTGTAATCCCAGTCAACAAAGTTCAAACTCTCATTAACTCACTAGCAGGCTTAACTATTGCAATTGTCTATGAGTGGTGTCCCCTGTACTCCTTTGCACTCATCAACAAGGCTCTACACTTCAGATCCAGGCGTTGCACAGACTATCTAGGCATAATTCCACTTCATGAGATTGCTAACTCGCTGGCTGGCTCTCTGCTAAATCAGGACCACATGCAAACTACTGTCACTTATTTTCAAGACAGTGAAAGGCAAGGGCTCTAATTACCTCTCTGACATCCTACCTTGGTACACAACTACCCGAATCTGGTAACCACAACTTTCTTGCCACACCCAAACCAACCTGTGCTGCCTCCAAGTTTAGGTCCTATAGACTTCTAAACCTGCTCTAATTAAAATCTCTCCACCAGGCATTCAGGTAACCCTCTCGATCCATGAGATTTACTGTGCTTAATTTGAGCCAGCGGTTTCCTGTACTCGGCACCGGCACTTAATTATCAATACCAGCACTTATGACAGTCCTCTACATGGTGGTGCTCTTTGTCTAGTTTTGGGTTGGGCACAACAACAGTTGTTTAATAACTGAATATACATTAACATGACCAATACCTGCTGCCCAAGCCATTCTTATAGCTCTAGGTGGCTTGGAGTAGTCTGAATTGTCACACTTATAGGAGTGTGTTGGTTAGTAGTTGTGTGGGTACTGTCATTTCCAACGCTGGCAGGGGCAATGGGTAGTGCAAGCTCATTGGCCTCCTGACAAAGGCCCTGGCATTTCTTTTTTTACAAATTGAGCACTGTTTCACAACAGCAACTAAAGGTTATCTACTCCATTTTGAAAGAATGAATGAATTATGAATTGGTAAAGCGCAACTAAACCCATAGGCATCAAGGCGCTAAAAGAGGGTACAACTGTTTGAGCAGAGGTGGGCAGATCACAGGTAGGCTTCTCGGAAGAGCCAGGTCTTAAGTGCTTTGTGGAAGAGGGCATGAGAAGCAAGACCATTGAGGTCATCAGGGAGCGTGTTCCACAGTATGGGTGCGAGGGAACGGAAGGCCCTTCCACCCCATCTGGCCTTGAAGACTCGGGGGACGGTCAGCAGATTTTTGTTGGCAGAACGAAGAGCCCTGCAGGGGACATAATGGGATACAAGGGAACAAATGTCTTCCGGCCCAGTCCCGTTAAGGGCTCGGTGCTTAAGGCAGAGGTCCTTACGCACAAACAAGTGCTGGTGTCTCCTTGCAATCATGTAAATATGTATTATTGTTCAATAAATAAATACAAAAAAGGCATCCTCTGTTCTAGTCTTTGAGAAAATGTAGGAAAGCTAACTTTGCTACTATAACACTGTCGATGTCACTGGTACAGCACTGTGTAAGGATTATTGGCACCTCTGAAAAAAATCATTTTATGGCGCGCCCCCTAGCCCTGCCCCTCTGCCACTAAAGGGTTGTATTTAAAACTGCAGAACAGCACTTTTCCTGCTACCTGTTGATGGGACTGCAAGGCGACTGTCCCAGTTCACTTAAGGATGTGCCAGCCCTGGCCCCTTTTTCCTCTCTGTAAGAAAAATATTACATACCAGAACACATGTGGTTGTGACATATACATATGACCTGTATTTGGTTCTGATAAACTGTACCTGGCAACAAATCACAGAAAATCTTATGTTCAGGCAACTTGCTCTGAAAATATAAACTACCCTGAATCTGTAATAGACCTGAGAGGAACCAGGCTGATACCTGCTTCTGTGCCCTCTCCAGACTCTAGGTCCAGGGAGAAGTGTCGCTACTTTCCCTCGCTAACCCAGGCCTCCTCATGGTGGAGAAGGGGGATGGGCGCAGAGAGTAGTTTGACACATGTATTGTATTGTATTGTAAATGCAGTTATACAGCGCCTACTACCCCTGACGATGCATTGTAGCCCTTTTTCGGTGTGTAGCATGATACTCCGGAACCCATAAAGAATTAGTGGTGAATTAGTATAGTGAAGAATGAAAGTAATTTGAGTGGTGGATTATTAGTCAGTTATTTGTATTGAGAAGGATAGTGGAAGAATAGAAGAGGGAAAAGGGTTTGCATTTATATAGCACCTGCTTCCCCTGATGAGGTGTTGAAGCTCTTTTTCGGCGAGTAGCACGCTACTCCGGAACCCATAAAGGATTAGGGATAAATTAGTAAAGTGAAATATTAAATTGATTTGAGTGGTGGACATGTTAGTCTGTTATTTGGATTGTGGGCATGAGAAAAAGAAACCACACATATGGTGCCAGAGTGCCAGCTAGCAGTCACACCCACAGGAGTAGCCTAGCCATCATCAGGCATAAAAACATAACTGGTTGTTATGTACACAAGGATAGTTCAACCAAATCTCTTTGCATTACATCTCCGCGCACATGCCATCTGCATTCTCCTCACTGTATCCTCTCATGCGAGGAACTGATGACTTCTGTGGGCAGGGGGCCAGCCAGAGTTCAAGCTAGGCCCTGCTCAGCTGTGCCAACACACCTCACCTCTGATTCACATTGTCCCTGTCACAAAGCCTTCTCTGTAGTGAGGAGAGTTAATAAATCCACATGTTATATGCTTAGGTCAGCCTTGTCAAAGAAAAGAAAAAATCTGCACAAGTAAACTGGTCAGCTGTGTCATTGTGGGAAGGCAGGGATTCATTCACCAGCATTGGCTCACCCGAAAAAAGGGTTCATAGAAAGTCTGACGGGTGCTGAGAGGAAAGATTCTGCATGGAGAGGAGGTACTCTCGTATTTGAAAAAGCATTGGCAAAGCCAATAGGTTTCCACTATGCTAAATCTATTAGCTATGTCAATAATTATTTTTTACATGTTGCACAACAGTGTGAGCTGCTGAACAGCATGGCTTAAAGTAAAATAAAAGTGTGGCCAGCATTGACGAATATATGACGTTACAACGCATGCAATTTTAAGTCATGCTTTTACAACGCAGTCTTTACATCGCAACTACCATTACATTGCATGATTTTACAAAGATGCTATTACAATGCATTTTTAAAAACTACCATTACAACGCATTCCATTACAACGCATACCATTACAACGCAAAATATGTTTAGGGCAACAGTTGGATAAGTGTTGGATAGTGTAGGAGTAAAAATTAGGAGGAGAGGTTTATATCAAATCGAATGGAGAAAACATGGTTCCTTAAAAAAAAAAAAAATTAAGTGCCCAATAAAATTATAGATGGGAAAACTCATTGCTTAAAGCCATTTTGCATTAATATTTTTAACTTCTTCCTCAGGTGAAGAGGCTAAGGGCTATGTCAGTTTCTGGAGTGAATCCTGTGCTCTTGGCTCTGTCTTGAAAAACCAACCAAAGTAATGAGAAGAGGATTTGGTATAGCAGCCAGAGTTGCCGACTTCAGACTGGGGACCCAGGTTCACATCTCGGCCTCGGCTCAACTTCCTGTGATTCTGGGCAAATCACTTAATCCCCCCCTGCCAACAAAAATGAATGTGTAGTGTAACTGATGCTCAACTGGTGCTCACATAAAGTGCAAAGTACATTTTACTAAACTGCAAGCATTTTTATATACTGTCATCCTTACATTGTCTGTTGCTACATTGTAGCAAGAGTGCAGCATACAGTATCCCACCTTTTTTCGCCAAGTGTATCCCCATGAGAATGTAGCTCATTATAAATGCATAACAATTACCCCTCCCTCACATGAGTGACCACAGAAAACGTGATGAAATCAAACTACTTGCTGTAGGCTGTAAATTGTGTTTTTTTTAACAATGACAGGCTGTTTGTGGAGTTTTGTGGTGGCATCACTTTATTTTTCAAGCTGTGTAACAGCTCGAGTGGACTGGGTAAATAGTAAACAGTTTCAAAGAGGTGTGATTTGGTTCAAAGGAGCGCTGCATAGTAAAGGAGGGGGAGCCGAGGCCATGGAGGGGTGAGGGTGAGAGGAGTGCAAGCACCAATGATGAGGAAGCAAAGATGAAAGGGGAAGCAAGAAGAAAAAGCCCCTGCTGATGGATGCTGCTATGAGTGCATTTCTGAAAGGGGACAAAACTGTAAACTAATTTTCCAAAATTCACATGACGCCAAAACTCCAACTTGTTTTCAAGTACCAAAAGTTGCCAGCTGTAGCCATTGTAGAAGTGTTGTCCTGGGGATAGATGCCATAAATGCATTTGGCGTCATGTGAAACAAAATAATGTTTACTTGTTAAGCAATTGGTTTGGTAATTTACAAATCCACTGAAATTAATGGGTGTCCTGTGATGCAGTCAAACAGAGAGTATTTAGGGCATATGACATCCTTGCCTCTGCTTGATTTGCTTAACCGCATGCGCGCTAGCGGGTTTTCCCGCTGTGTGCTGAAATGTGAAAATCACGGGTTACGTGACAAAGCCAGCTCGTCATTCGCGCAGCGTAGGTAACGCCCATGACGAGCTGGCTTTCCCACCAGCATCGAAGGGGTTAAAGCGCTCTTCATTCAGAGAGCTGAAGAATGGCTCAGAGGGAGGGGAGAGGTTGTGATGTAGCTGCCAGAGCTGCTGACTTTAGAGCTGGGGACCAAGTACGAGTCTTGGTGTTGGCTCAACATATTGTGCCTACAAATATCAAAATATGTGAATAACCTGCACCAAATAAAAGGAATGTTTAATTTACTTTTCATAAGAAGCACAGCAGCACAAATCACATGCAGTCACAAAGCACGGTTGCTCACAAAGAAAAAGAGTAGGTCAAAAAAGGGGATTTAAAGTTAAAATGGAGTATTTGGGCCAAGTTCCACTAATAAGAAAACCAAGCATTTGCAATGCAATAGGTCTCGCATTATGAAAGTTTGAGCTTTTGGGCTTGTAAATGACAATTTTTTTATTTATATGTTGGTTTTGAAAATAGCTAAATTAATAGCTTTGTCATTTACAATGCCAATAGTTATAACTTTCGCAAATGTGACACCTATAGCATTTGTAATGCAACATGTTTTGTGTTTACTTGACTTAGATGTATTGATATTACAAATAACAATGGCTTTTAATTTTTTTAAATAATTAATACTTAAATAAAAGTGATTCTACTTTATAATGGCAATGGCTTAAACTTTTGTAAATAACTTTTGTGAAGATTATCTTCACTGTATTTTATTGTGATGAAAATTCAAGAACAGAAGTGAAATATTAACATCTTTTTGTGACATTTGTAATAAAGCTTGAAACATTGAGAGAACATATTTGAACCAGTTGGTGTTGAATGTTTGCAGAGATTGATGCTGTGATGGCGGAGAGTGATGCTGGGGTTGCGCTGAGTGATGCTGGGGTTGCGCTGAGTGATGCTGGGGTTGCGCTGAGTGATGCTGGGGTTGCGCTGAGTGATGCTGGTGTTGTGCTGAGTGATGCTGGGGTTGCACTCAGTGATGCTGGGGTTGCACTCAGTGATGCTGGGGTTGCGCTGAGTGATGCAGGGGTTGCGCTGAGTGATGCAGAAGTTGCGCTGAGTGATGCAGCGGTTGCGCTGAGTGATGCAGGGGTTGCGCTGAGTGATGCAGGGGTTGCGCTGAGTGATGCAGGGGTTGCGCTGAGCGATGCAGGGGTTGCGCTGAGTGATGCTGGGGTTGCGCTGAGTGATGCAGGATGCAGTGGTTGCGCTGAGTGATGCAGGGGTTGCGCTAAGTGATGCAGGGGTTGCGCTGAGTGATGCAAGGGTTACGCTGAGTGATGCTGGGGTTGCGCTGAGTGATGCTGGGGTTGCGCTGAGTGATGCTGGGGTTGCGCTGAGTGATGCTGGGGTTGCGCTTAGTGATGCTGGGGTTGCGCTGAGTGATGCTGAGGTTGCGCTGAGTGATGCTGGGGTTGCGCTGAGTGATGCAGGAGTTGCGCTGAGTGATGCAGGGGTTGCGCTGAGTGATGCAGGGGTTGCGCTGAGTGATGCAGGGTTGCGCTGAGTGATGCTGGGGTTTCGCTGAGTGATGCAGGGGTTGCGCTGAGCGATGCAGGGGTTGCGCTGAGTGATGCAGGGGTTGCGCTGAGTGATGCAGGGGTTGCGCTGAGTGATGCAGGGGTTGCGCTGAGTGATGCTGGGATTGCAAGGGGAAAAAACGAGTCTAACAGAGGGCAGAAGGGCACAAAAAGTGAGTCTAACAGAGGGCAGAAGGGCACAAAAAGAAGGGAAAAGCGATTTTAAGAGAGGGCAGAAGGGCACAAAAACGAGTCTAACAGAGGGCAGAAGGGCAGAGTGATGCGCTGAGTGATGCAGGGGTTGCGCTGAGTGATGCTGGGGTTGCGCTGAGTGATGCTGGGGTTGCAAGGGGAAAAAACGAGTCTAACAGAGGGCAGAAGGGCACAAAAAGCGAGTCTAACAGAGGGCAGAAGAGCAGAAACCGAAGGGAAAAACGAGTCTAAGAGAGGGCAGAAGGGCATAAAAAACGAGTCTCAAAGAGGGTAGAAGGGCAGAAAAACAAGGGAAAAACGAGTCTAACAGGGTGCAGAAAGGCACAAAAAACGAGTCTAACAGGGGCAGAAGGGCACAAAAAACGAGTCTAACAAAGGGCAGAAGGGCACAAAAAAAGAGTCTAACAAAGGGCAGAAGGGCAGAAAAATAGGGGAAAAAGGAGTCTAACAGAGGGCAGAAGGGCACAAAAAACGAGTCTAACAGGGGCAGAAGGGCACAAAAAAACGAGTCTAATAGGGGCAGAAGGGCATAAAAACAAGGGAAACAAACTAGCTTTCGGCGAGATGTTCGCATGAAGGCAGAAGGATCACCTGAACTATTGCTGCCAGTCCGTCATGTCTGGAGGCAACACAACAGAGCCAATTAGGTTACGTAGGGAAAGTGGCGGAAATGTTAGAGGCCGCAGAACCTCTGACAATAGGCTCTCACTTGTTAAAGTGAGAGCACAGTATTTTGCTGCTGTTGAACAAAACAAAATGGATTTTTAAAAGTTGATTTTCGGCGAGCCTGTGATAAATCTTTAGTGTGGTGTGGAGCATAAAAAAAAGTGCATGCACGGCCTCGCGGCCGTGAAGTGAAGCAGGGGGCGGGGGAGCGGATCCCTTTGAAGTAGCTCACGGCCTCGCGACGCCGGGCAGTGACAGGACTCACACCGCCCGAGTGGGCGGAAAAAGAGGGTAACTGCCCCGGCTACCCTGGTACTTAGACCTGGTTCTACTGAGTTTTAGTTTAGTAGCATTTACATGATACTGAGTTAGATATGCATCAGAATAAACCGAAGAAGGGTGGCTTTGAAGCGTGGCCTTCGGTCTGAGTGCCTCGGCCAAATCGGTTGTCGGGTGTAGAGCCAAGGTCTTTTGCGCTTATGATAGAACCTTGGCGATAGTTCCTAATTGTCCAATTTAATACAATTTAAAGAAGGAAAAAGGGTGCTAATGGTGACTTTATTCGCTCAAAAGTGTGTGGTGCAAGCTAGCTTTCGGCGATATGTTCGCATGAAGGCAGAAGGATCACCTGATATTGCTGCCAGTCCGTCATGTCTGGAGGCAACACAACAGCGCCAATGAGGTTACGTAGGCAAAGTGGCGGAAATGTTAGAGGCCGCAGAACTGCTGACAATAGGCTCTCACTTGTTAAAGTGAGAGCACAGTATTTTGCCGCTGTTGAACAAAACAACATGGATTTTTAAAAGTTGATTTTCGGCGAGCCTGTGATAAATCTTTAGTGTGATGTGGAGCATAAAAAAAAACAAGAGCTGCTCGCTTCTCCGGTGTCGGTCACAATACAAACTGCTAAACTCTCAGAGCAACAGTGGAACTGGTGGAAATACGAGGCACAGAAAAATGTACACGCCGGAGTAACGTGTACAATACAGAGTTGTAACACGGATTGAAGAGGTACTCACGGTCGCTGACAATGAAGTGAAAAAAACACAGTGGTTATACTAAATATGTTACTACAGTAGTCACAGCATCTGGGGAACTCCCTCTAGGCTCTAGTACATGGAAATTGTAAAGTGAGGAACAGATCTGTTTAGATCTCCTGAGGTAGTGGCGGCAGTTGCTGGAAAAAGCTTTGGTATAGCTAGCTGTAGAGGGTTTTTTAGAGTTTCAGAGGGTTTAGGGCGCTCTGCCTAGAGTAAACGTTAAAAGGTCATTTAAACAAGAAGTAAGGGTGCGGTGCATGAAGAGCGAACGGAGAAGCCCTTAACAGTTCAAATAGAAAATCAACAGACTCTCCCAAACTTAAATAAGCAATGCTCTCGCAACCACAATTTAAAGTATAATCAAAAAAGTGTCTCAATAAAGTTAGTGACAGTTCAGTAATAAGCAACAGCAGATCTTTGTATCTTTATCCTTTAGGAAGGTTGTTTATTTGGTCCACATTCAGCCGACACGTGTTTCGTCGTGTTAGAGTTGAGTCAACACGACTCTTCAGGGCTAGTGGTGTGACCCACTGGTCAGTAGGTCGGAAATAATGAACACTTTAGCTTCGGGTGGATAGTTCCATATGTGAAGTTAATGAACGTTGGAAAATAAGTAATGATTCTCCGCTCTGAGTCCAATTAAAAGTTTCAAGAAAGTGGTTAAGGTTCGATCCCTCTGTGGATTGCGAACAAGGTTGCGGTATCCCTCCTCTGTGTGTTCGCCGTGTTTCGCCGTGTTTCGAAAGACGGCGACTTGAAACTTTTAATTGGATCCCCTCCCGGTACGGCTTGGTACACACACGTATCCAGTATACCTTTGTGTTCATCCACCATACTTGGTTTGGGGAACTTATATACAGATGAAAAACCGTTTGCTCTAAACTCAGAGCGGAGAATCATTACTTATTTTCCAACGTTCATTAACTTCACATACGGAACTATCCACCCGAAGCTAAATGTGGACCAAATAAACAACCTTCCTAAAGGATAAAGATACAAAGATCTGCTGTTGCTTTTTACTGAACTGTCACTAACTTTATTGAGACACTTTTTTGATTATACTTTAAATTGTGGTTGCGAGAGCATTGCTTATAAAAGCTTTGGTATAGCTAGGAGGCGGCGTTGTAACAAGAGAGGAAGGTGCAGTAAAATACGGGCAGGAAAGAAATGGAGAATTCCATGCGTTGTTTAAAACAAAAGAAAATGGGGTGGCACACAAACAACAGTTTAGTGCCTGGTCAACGAAAAAAGTTGGTGACAAACAGGCAGCTGTTTCAAAACTGCCGAACCCTCGGAGCGAAAGAGACAAGTCTTCGCGGCTCGATGCTGTTTAGGAGGTGGGAGGGGAAGTAGGAGAGGGGTGAGTGATAGGGATGAAAGCGCTAGCTGCCGCATGCCTGCAGGGACCATGAATGAGAAGAGCGGCCGTGGGAGGTGGGAGGGGAAGTACGATGTGTGGGCGGGGGCAGGTAGCGGCAGCCTTTGAAGTGTGATGACAGACATATGGTGGTTTGTGACGTAGCTGGTTTGTGCACGCGCATAGACACATGAACTTTGGCAAATCTGCTGTTGGTTTCAGAGCTTATTTGGCCCTCAATACTCTCGTCTATTTATCACTTAGGTGATAAAATAGTCGAGACCTAAACACGAAGAACAGCAGGAAATAGCATGCTGCAACCAATAGAAATTGAGGAAAACAAAACGGTAAGCAAATGAAAAGAAAAGGTGGGCTGTAGGCCCCTTTTAAGATTTATATTTGATTACAAGAGATTTCACAAGCATAGGGCAATCGCACTGCAGGCAAAGCCTACAACTCAAGAAAGTTATTGCCACATTTGTGCTTCTGAAAGACCTACATGTCCATCAAATATTAGACAGAGCTTGAGAGAGATGTGGCCAATTCTTCTTCGGGTCTTAGCCTTGTAAGCGTATCTATTGCACTGGCAGCATGTCTGTAAACATTTCTATTTCCTTGTGGGCCAGTGCTTCACTCTTTCAAGGTTTTCTGAGATTGTTGTATGCCAAGTAGGTGGAAAAAGAACACGCTTTGGAAGGCAAGGCATATTACACCCTGATCTGTCATAGTGCATATTGTGTTATCTTAACCATTTTGTGGGCCCAGGCAAAGCATATTTTAAGGGCCTGTTTATGTAATAAATTTTGAATTTTTATTACTCATTTCATGTTAATAAAAAAATGCATCTTGACCCCTGCCTCTCCTGCTACTCAACGATCAATTGTACTAGGGATCCACCGGACCGGCTATTTACACATATGTGCCTGCTCACTTCACCCTTCTCAGGGCTCCCGGCTGGGATCCCTGTGAGTTTTTCTTTCACCTCTACTACATGGTGCCACCACTTTTTGACACCTAGCAGTGCAAGTCCCCTTCAGGTGTCCCCACATTGACAAGTCCTGAGGAGACCCGACATCCACCATGAGCCGAAACGTCATCGACAGTTAAAAAGACACAGACCGCGAACAATAGTTGCCTAATTTCCCAACAGTTGTACATTTATTGGATATATTTTACTTGGTCACCTCTTTCTGATGAAAACCAAATGAAAAATAGAAACCTTCCTTTTTCTATATGTTATTTATTTTTCACTATAGTAGTGTAGGTTCTTTGATATATTCACTTGGGACACACAGTCACTTGTTATATTATGTATGTAAATATTTCGTATACTATGTAAAAGGTATTCGTCTATGTTCATATAAACTATGCAAATGCACTGACAAACTTGCACCAACTTTGGTGGAATACTCCAGTAAATATTCCAGTAAGCATGTACCATGAACTGCATTTACCACAATGCCAAGGGGTGAACTATGCTGGGAGGTGAGGTAGTGTGCTCCCACCCCTTTCTGCATAAATTGTTGATATTGTGCACATGCTAATGGGATTTTGCACATGCTATTTTTGATAAACAGAGAGCTTTAGCCGTTGTTTTTACTCCAAAGATCTGGTGTCCATCTTTTCTCACAGGTATGATTCATTTAGCTCACAGAAGTGTGGGTACTATACAAAGATCACAAGTACTGCACTCAGCTCGCCCCTTCTCTCCCAGTGATAGTGTAGGCTGGTTATTCACTGACAATATACACCACAAGGTGCAGCCACACTTGTGTACCTGGAAATACCTCTTTGGAATACACACCAGTCCTACAGTGGGGTATAACAGTGTCACTCAACAATGGACTAGAGGGGAAGACTCATGCCACATGTTGTAGATGGCCAATGGCCATTAAGATTGTTAATGCACTCATGAAAATAAGCATGAATCTTGTCCTCCCAGACCTAAAGCAGACAACGCTGCAACAAACAGGTACCCATATCTCTTAATTCTTTCACTTTCTTTAAGCTACTATTTATTTTTTATGGATATGTGTTTTCTATATGGCATTGCATTGTTGTGGTACTTGTTTAAATGATAAAATTCAATGGTGGCTCGTGCTGTATGCGTCTCACCTACCCAAACATGGTAAGTACCTGCATGCGAGACTGCATTTATTCTCACACTCATGCCAATGAATCCTTTTGGAATCAAGCATTTCAATAAATATATCACTTCCATGAGCAATTACGCACCATAAGAAACAAAGGGGAAAAAGCAAGATATTACATAGAAATTCAGGCTATGTTTTCACAAAGGTCACCTTCATGTTGTAGGTCAATGTGTTACCAGGGCCAAAGTTCCAGCAGGAGAAGTTCGGGAGCATCCCGGATAAGCGGGGAGCAGTGATGCTGAGGTCTTAGAAGCTTAGAAGCTGGTGCGCAATGACAACGGGGGGTAGGCACGTGAAAAAAACACTGCAGAGGGACTTACGGGTAAATCCAGGGGGCTCCTTAGAGGGAGGAGGTCGCAAGGGTCTGGTGACCACCGGAGCAGGGCTAATTGGTTGGTGCTGGGGCCGGTTTGGTTGGTGGGGCCAGGTGCAGAGTGAACAGGTCAGCTGGGCATTGTGCATATCGAGGTCCTCGTGATCAGGAGCAGGCAACTTGGAGAGGTGGTCTTGGGACAGCTGGACCACTCAGGAAGTGGGTCTCTGGTGTCCCGATTTCCCTCAATGGGTGCTTGCTACTGGTGCTTCGGGAGCCCAGAGTGGACTCTTCTTGTTGGTTTTTGCCATGGGGGGGTGTGGTTCCCTGGGTATTGGTACTTTGCAGCTCCGGTAGGTCCTGGTGTCTCCAAACATGGTGAGGAGACAGATTTGACCCTGTGGGGCTGTCGTACTATTTCTTGCTTAGGTGCTGCGTCAAGATCGACAAACCGGATTTCATGGGATCAGTGCCTGCAGTGTGCTAACTTCACTCCAAGGGAGCAGTTAGCGCTCCATGGTGACATGGTTTCGTGATTGACTTCTGGTGACGTCTCCACAGCCCCATCCGCAGCCGTCAGCTGTTCCCTTACCGAGAACCGGGTTTGGAGCCTGGCACTTGGAGTTTCTTGCAGCTGAATTCCTGCAGCTTCTGAGATGGTGAAGCGGCGTTCGGCCATCAAGCCTAGGGGCCTGAGCGCTCGAACATCGGAGCGTCGGAACCTGAGCCTGATTTTTTAGCTTTAGACTGTTCTGCTTCCGTTCACCTTTGCAGTTGCCGTCCACCACTGCTGCACACTGTAGCTGAGCCGGGCACTCTATCACCGCTACGACCGTCCCCCACACTCCCTTTGCCGCGGTAAGATTATAACCAGCAACCAGAGGGCTGCAGTGTGGTTTGCAGCTGCAGGTGTGTGGCTGAGGGTGCGGAGTGTGAACGAGGCACATTGGTGGCGTGTGGCTTGACTGGTGTGGCAGGTGTGGCGCGGCGTGGCTGCAGACTACGGCGATTCTTAACTCCTCAACTGCTTGTTGCTGGATACCCGTTCAGCCTTCCACTGCCCACTAGCTCAATCTGCCCTATTCGCCTGCTTGCTTGTTCCCTGTCTCCCCCATATCTCCTATCGCTAAGTCTCAGTCTCTCTGCCGCTTTTGCCTATTGCGGGGCCTGAGAGCCTGGGGCCTGGAGGAGCCTGGGGCGGGGTGTTAGATGGGGATTAGCAGCAACTGGCAGTGGAGTTGGCAGTGGAGGTAGAGGGGAGCAGTAGCAGTTGGTAGTAGCTGCAGTATCATGGCTGGTACAGCGCAGCCTTTATGGCCATTAAGATCAGCCAGCCCATGCCCATGCTGGTAGAAGATACACTGGCCTCGCTATTCCAGCTTTGCTCTCTGAGTGGCTTATAGAGTGCAGAGAGTTGGTGAACACAGTCGGCCTCACTCAACCCAATCAACCTACTTAGCCCATTCAGAAAGAAGAAAAAAAATGTAAGCCCGCCTGGACTCCTCTGGATACAAGGAAAGAAAAAAAGAAACGGTGGTTAAAAAAGGAAATTTAAAAAGGAAATTTTCCTCTGTAATCAAAGAGGACATCAAAGGATAACAAAGAACAGCAAAAAAAAAAAAAGATAGTGAAAGCTAGAGAAAGACATCAAGGCAGGCAATAGTCCTGCAATAATCAAGGTTCGGGAAAAAAAACCTTAGAAAGCTCTATATAGGACAAGTGCAGTTATAACAGCTAAAGACAGCCAAGACAACTAACTCAACTTAATCATCCAATAATATCTTGTATGCAATAATGCGGTCCGGGAAGACGAGGCAGCAGGCAGCAGTAAACCCTGCCAAAAGTACGAGGAGGACAACCAAGAAGACACAAAAAAGGGATGTGCCGAAGCAAATGTGAGGACAAAAGACGAAGCCACCAATCTGATTTCTCCACTTATCACTAGCCCACAGCCCTCACCAAACTGCATATCTAGTAGTTCAAGTAATGAGCCTAACTTGTTAAAGTCAAGTTACCAACCAAAAATATACACCAAATTCTCATTTATAAAGGACGATGAGCCAGTACTCTGCTTAAATAGCATCAAAGTAACTAATCTCCCCGATCCACTCCAACCTCTCAAGGCTCACCAAACGGAAAACCAGATGGCACAACAGCAGCATCAGGATCTGGAATGCAAGGGCTTATCAGTCTCCGGAAAAAGCCAGAGCAGCGGCGATGAAAACCCTATAGAGGGAACAGACGTGACAGAAGTTGACAAAGGGGCAAAGTCCCAAGGAATCAAGGTAAACGAACATCTAAGACAAGATGACTGAGGCAATGGGAGGCTGACCTGCCCATAAACACTGCCATAGAGAGTGCGACAGTAGGGAAAGTATTGGATGGCGTAGGGGTAACAATTACTATTCCAACTCCAGAGAGTGCAACAGTAGGGAAAGTGTTGGATAGCATAGGGGTAACAATTACTATTCCAACTCCAGAGAGTGCAACAGTAGGGAAAGTGTTGGATAGCGTAGGGGTAATAATTACTATTCCAACTCCGGAGAGTGCAACAGTAGGGAAAGTGTTGGATAGCGTAGGGGTTAAAATTACATACTTATAAAAAATTATTTTTTTATATAATACAAATATGAAGTATTAAATAAATATAAACCATTTACAATACATATACATAATTATTAAAAACATGATTAGGTAAATATATGTAATCAAAAATAATCATTAAAAAATACCATTTTATGATATTTAATTACCAATTATTAAATAATTAACAATTATATAATTAACTTAACAATGATTTTTAATTCATTATTACTTAATTACATTTACATTAGTTCCCACCATATTCCCCTATAAGCACACAACCCACAACAGAACACATTTATCACTTAATGAATTATTTATATTTAATTACCAATTAATTAAAATTAATTACCAATTAATAAAAATTAATGTATACTTCCTACTAATTAATAAATAATTCTACATAATGAAATTACTTCCCACCCTATTCCCCTATAAACCCATAACCCGCTACAGAACATATTTATCAATTAATCAATTAATTAAAATTAATAAAAACAAATTCTCAATTAATTAATTATTAAATCCTACTAATTATTAATTAATTTAACATAATTAAATTACTTCCCACCCTATTCCCCTATAAACCCATAACCCGCTACAGAACATATTTATCAATTAATCAATTAATTAAAATTAATAAAAAATAATTCTTAATTAATTAATTAATAATTCCTACTAATTAATAATTAATTTAACATAATTAAGTTACTTCCCACCCTATTCCCCTATAAACCCACAACCCGCTACAGTAGTAAAACACAACATTTAATTAAATTACATCATAAATAAATTATAAAACATAATAAATACAATATACACAAAATTTATTTAAAAATCGATATTAGTAACATCGAAATTATTTACTTCGACATTACTGACATCGATATTTAAAACTTCGATATTACTAATATCGATATTAAAAGTGTCGATATTACTTACCTTTTATATTATGTCCCTTCGATATTTAAACTTCAATATAATTGTATATCGAAATTTAAAACTCAATATTTTGTCTGAGTACCGATGGGAACGGCCAACAGAGGACTCACTTGCTGCTTCCTGTCATCGCCGTGAAAGGAACGGCCATCCAGCACCCGCGCCTGCAGCCCTGTGCCTACATCTCCCAGGGGGCTGCGCGAGGCGCCTATATCGCTCGTCATCGGAGGGAGCCGCAGGCATTTAAAGCCGGCTCGGCCCTCCCGCAGCGCGGGACGTGCTTTTCTTTCTGGTCTGCCCTACGCTATTGCCGTGAGGGGAACGGCCATCAGAGGACTCACTTGCTGCTTCCTGTCATCGCCGTGAAGGGAACGGCCATCCAGCACCCGCGCCCGCAACCCCCGTGCCTACATCTCCCAGGGGGCTGCATGAGGCGCTTATATCGGTCTTCATCGGAGGGCGCCGGAGGCCTTTAAAGCTGGCCCGGCCCTCCCGCTGCGCGGGACGCGCGCCGGGCCAAGGGCGGGCCCGTCTGCGCCCCGTCAACGGCAGGCAGAGGATGGGCTGGGCCACCCCCCTTTCATTGCTGCAGAGGAGCCCCAATGAGCTGGTTAGTGATCCTAGACGCCTTACAGGGAGAACTTGAACTATAACTGCTAGATTTTTAGAGCACATGCAGGTTGCAGTTTGAATTTGAGACTTGTGTTTTGAAGGAGAGGATAGTTAAATTGTTACAAGTTATATATTGTGGGGGAATTGTCTGATCTAGTTAAATAGAGGTCCCTGATAACTAAGCCAGAACTATGGGGAGACGCAAGACTCAGGAAACCCAGGATGAGGTTTTGGGCAATGCCAAAGTAACCGTAACCGCAATGGACGCATTCTTGACCAGAGCAGCTACGGTGATAGATAGGGAGATTGAGCTGGTAAACAGACGTCTTTAAAGATCTCCAATTGCTGGCTCAGTGGCACTTTTGGAGGGGGAAATAATTAATTCAACTAATGGAACCGTTGAAACTGTGAACTTCACTTATATGCAGGGATCAGAGAATGGTATTACCAATTTAGGAGCGCTTTCTCCGGTCTTGGAGTCTCAGTCGGACATTATTTCTACTCCCCTATTCCCTGTTGTTACTATAATTAATAAGCAGGGGGCTGCTCAACTAACTCAACCAGCTCCCGGCAGCATGGGTGGAGAAAAAAGCCCGACCACAAATACTCTAAGCAATACTAAGGCTGCTAGCAAGCCTAACGCACAGCATCAATTGGAGGGGCACGCTATTCCACCGGTAGTACCAAGAGAAAAGGAAAGGAAATGGGTAGTCAAGCAAAAAAATCTAAAACTACTGTCTCATTTCCCACAGGTGGGGCAGTCCCGCCAGTGCTTGACCTTTCAATAATAGAAGTGTTTAAATCCACTCTGATCAGTATACTAGAGGATAAACTACGCCCAAATATGACTAAATTACTTAATAATGAGCATAGTATAGCTGACCAGTATAATATTATACAATCTTTTCAACAACATCATAATTTTATATCAGCAGTCGCCACCCCTGTTGCAACCACCTCTGATTCCGTGAAGGTGCCTTTTGAGGGGATGGTTTTTGCTCCTTGTGTTCAAAACAATTATGCCCCAAGGCCTATGGCCCAGATTACTAGTAGTTTAAGGGGGCTGAATGATAAAACTCTGGGTCGCCTACCTTCAGACGGAACTCATGAAGTAGAGAGTTCCGGTGTGGCAGCTAAAGTTGTGGGAAAGAAAGGAGGCATGCCTCAGGATCAAATTAATGCTGTTCCACAGAAATTACCAACCATTGATCTACCACCGCTGGTGGTAATCTTGGGTAATGTTCCACCCCTCCCAGATGGAGCAAAGGAGGATTATGGCCAGCTAAAAAACAAAGTAACTCACTGGTTGGCTCGCAACACAGCTGCAGGACCAAATACTGTACATAACATCATCATGGTTCGGCGTGTTGCCTGGTTAGGAGGCTCCAGGAAAACTAGAAGGGGGGATTGTGTTGTGGTAAATTTTAGCAACCCCCTACCTGTTGAGAGAATGTTCATGGAGGTCAATGCTGGTTTGTCACACAGCGATCAAGGTATACAGGTAGTGCCCCTAGGATTCTTTTATAGGGAGGAGAACCTTAGGCAGAACTATTTGAACCTTGAACAGTATACACGGCCTTATAAGCCTATGGATCACAATAGGAACGGCAATCCTAATCACTGGGTGGAAAGGGTTAATCCATGGGGGGCCTTTTATTCTCCTTATTTCACCCAGGGACAGAATAGATTTGCAGCTCTCTCGGGGCGGAACGATTGTGATTGACTGAGTGAGAGCATAGTTCAATTAGATCAGATAGTCCAGATATCTGAGCTTATCGATCCAGTTCTGCCGGGTATTGAGCCTCCACCTAATATACCAATAGTAACTATAAGTGCAGTACCGTCAGAAACCTTCACATATAAGGGGGTAATGGAACGAGAACTGCTTGGAACTCTTATTGTTGCCCCACATCAGGATACAAATACTGTCCCGCTAGAGGATCTACTTAAGATCCATGACTATAATGTGTTATCATGGAATATAGCGGGGATTGCAGAAAAGTTTGTTAGCAATTTCCCTGTTATATGTCTCCAGGAGACTTGGCTTGTCAACTGTAACCTCTTCCTGGAGGGGTACAAAGTTTTTTTGTTCCTGCAATTCCAGCAACTAGTGGGAGAGCAAAGGGCGGTCTGGTAATTTTTACCTCGCTGTCTTTGAAATGCAGGATTAAGACCATTTCCAGTTATTGAACCAGGAAATCTCAGCCTATGCCTGATTAACTTTTATAATGCAGTACATAGAGAAGAGGAATGCAAGAGAATTGAGTTGGACAACTTTGTTAAGCAGGACTGTGGTCCCTATAGAAACAGTCTTATGATTGTGGGTGACTTTAATGTCCACCCATGTGGAGATCCTGGACTTACTAAAATGTGTGACTTGGGGTTCCCAAGGACCAAGGGCCTTCATTATTAGCACTCTCTACAGGGAGATGTTCTTAATGATATGCTCAATGATTTTGATTTGTTTTCAGCTATGAGCTTTGTATCCCCATCTAGCAAACAAAATGTTCCGACCTTTAAAGGCCGTAGTGGTGGATCGTTGATAGACCACATTTTGATCTCCACAAACTTCCACATCTATTTATTGGGTTTCACAATCCTAGCAAGTCCTTTTAGTGATCATAACCCCGTGTGTGTGCACCTAGGAGAGAATGTATTGAAAAGGAAGGACTTTGTAATAACAGCGGAAACACTGAAGCTAACCGATGGTAGGCGACGCCTTAAATGGACCCAAGTAACACCCTCCCTCTTCTACAAAAAGCTTCAAGAATCTTGTGAGGAAGAATTCTCCTATTGTATGAATCCTTATTCTACAGCCTTAGGTACACTCAACACTTTCAAGGGGATTGTTTCGACAGTAGGTGCACTGCTATTTGTTCCAGGACAAGGCAAGACTACTGGTGACCCTAAGTGGTTTAACCCTTTATGCTCTAAAGCTGCCAGAGAACTAAAGTTTGCACTAAAATTAACCCCTATGGACAACTCACAGATTCGTACCTTACGTGCCAACTATAAAAAGTTGTTGGCCTCTAGAAAAAGGGAACTAAAGGAGGACACCTGGCAGGAGCTCTTAGATCCCTTGACCCTTTCCAGCAGTTCCAGATTTTGGAACATTATTAATAGACCTCTTTTTATAAGGGAAAAAGCTGAGGATCTGGGCACCAATATAACGGAGGAGGAATGGGTGTCCCATTTTGGTGCCATTTTTAAAAGTGCGACAACTTTACCCCAGTTGCAGGCAGATTTCCCAGAATGGGGATGTAGTTGTATTTACGGCACGAGAAGTGGAGTATGGCATTACTAGTTTCACAAGTGAAAAGGCCCCAGGTCCGGATGGCGTCCTTCCGGATCTTTTTAAATCTAACCCTTCTTTATGGTCGACAATCCTGGTGGCTGTGTTGAATGCGGCCGCCAAGGAAGGGTGCCCACAATCATGCGGAGTTTCTCCAATTGTCCCAGTATTTAAAAAGGGAGATCATAACTGCACCATGAATTATAGACCAATCTCCCTTATCGACTCCGTGGTTAAGGTTGTTGGCGGAGTCGTACTAAATAGATTAACTGCCTGGGCGGAAGAAAACAAAATTATTTCCAACATTCAGTATGGGTTCCGCCCTGGTCGCTCAACCGTGGCACAATGCGTCAACCTCTATCTAATCTTCGGAAAGTACACCATTGCCCGCCAGGGGACAATCTACATGGCCTTTATGGTTCTTTCCTCTGCTTTTAACTGTGTCAATCGAGGAAAGCTGTGGGTGTCCATGAAGGCCATGGGGGTGGAGGCAAATTTGGTGGACTTTCTGAGGGACATACATAGAGATACTAGGGCGAATGTTAGGTATGCCCAGTATTTGAGGGTCACTAGGGATTTTCATACAGAAAGTAGGGTACGACAGGGGTGTATATTAGCCCCTTTTCTCTTCAATCTCTAAATCAATGATTTGGATAAAACACTGCTGGAAACTGGGGCCGACTTCCCGTACGTGGGACGCATGCGACAATGCAGTTCTCTTGGCATGTACACCCAAACGTTTGCAGATCCTGCTTGATACCTTTCGAGTGTTTATGGCCGAGCGATATCTGGCCATAAATAACACAAAATCCTATGCAATGCAGGTAGGGCTCCGTCCAAGAAGACAGTACACCTTTAGGGTGAATGGAGAGAGAGTACCGATATCCCCTACTTTTTCCTACCTCGGCGTCCTACTGGACGATCGTTTGGACTGGGGCACCTTAATGAAGAAGAAACGGGGTGAGGTACCAGGTCCAATGCAGCGATCTTTAGCTTTGCAGCTAAAATGGGCAATCGACCAATTGCTGCAATGCTGAAAATCTACCAAGCCAAGAGTGTTTCTATAGCCATCTATGGGAGCGAACTGTGGGGATATACTGGTGTGGAGGGTATCCAGGTGACAGAAAATAACTTTTTAAAACAGTTGCTGGGGGTTCCTAAAGAACTGCAAATTTTATTGTTCATGAAGAAACTGGCCTTCCATACATCTGTGATACCCTGGCTATGCGTCTGCTGCTTTTTTGGCTTAAAAGTAAGTTAAATACAGATTTAGACCTTACCTACAAACTACTAAAAGAGATCCTGAGCCTGGCCCACATGACTGATGTACCTTGGCTCAAGTATCTAGAGGGGTGCTTTAGTGAGTTGGGCCGTCCGGATCTTTTTTTACTTCCTGATTGTATAACTAAAGCAGACTTGGCTTTTGTGAAAGATTCTTTTATATTGCGTAAACAAGCTAAGCGAGAGGAGACGGACTTGATGAAAAATGGCGTCCCCAAGCATATGATGCTCAGAACATCTCTAGCAATGGAGCCATACCTCTCTTGGCCTCTGACAGCGCACACGCGTTTTTTACTAATCAGGTTTAGATTAGACTACTTCCATCTTTTATTAGCTGTACCTAAGGGGGGTCACAAAGGACAAGTGTTAGCACCCTGTGGCTGCGACAATATGTCTCCTCAGGACTTGCTACACTTTGTGTTCTTTTGTCACTTTTATGAAGCCCCCCGGAGGCTGTTTTTAAAATCACTTTTAAAAAAGTTAAACTTTTTACAGGTATGCCCCGCCCTCTATTTTCTGCAACTTTTAAAGCCAGAATATATCCCGTCTGTGATTGGCTTCTTGAAATGCTCTTTAAGATATAGAAAATGTTTGGAACCCTAAGGGATTTGGATGCTGCATTATTATGAATTCATTTTTATTACTAAATAATGTGATGCCCTTTGACCCTTTAATCAATTAATGTAAAATGGAGCAATTGTATTTTAATAACTTGTATATACATCTTTGTCTTGTTTATATTTATTGATGAAATGTAACTTTTATCGTTTTCTATCATGTGAACCGAATAAAGTTTATTGATACTGAGTAGGCATGGCATGCTCTGACTAGTAGTGAGCCTCGGAGCAACAACTAGAGAGGAAGGAACAGAAGGAACGAAGGAAGAAAAAAGGGAAAGCTCTAACAATTGCACCCCCCACAAGCATGCCAAGGATGGATCCTTGGATAAAAGGCCAACACGTCAATTGGTAGAAGAGGAGGAAGATTCAGAAGAACATAAGTATAGCACAGCTCTCCCTGGATTCTTACAGCGACCTAATACTCTGCCAAAGGCTAAAGTAGAAGATATTCTTAAGGAAAATCCCTTCTCTGCGTGCACTCTCGGCCAGGCGTCATCTGAGACACTTGAGATACTTTGGACATGTGAGCATAAGGAGGCGAGCACTGCCAATGCAGGCAAAGGAGACAGCAAAGACTTACATTATATGACAACAAACACTGAAGCCGGGAAAGTTCCATCTACACTTCACATACCAGCACAAGATGAGCCCGCTGAACTAATATTGGGTCAACTAAAAACCCAACATGGTCTCGGTATCACCCTAGTTCAACCCAAAAGTAATACACAACAGGCTCCATCACGATCTCTAACGTCTCAAGAAATTGAACAAGAGTCATTATACCTCGCACCGGAAGAATGGGAGGAACTGGTCGCGTCATATTCCACTGCCTCCAGAGTTGAGCTAGAAGGAAGTAACAACAGCTTCCCGAAACCCAACATCGAAAAAGACAAATCTCAAGACAAAGATGACATCTGGTCCACCCTGCTGCACACAATGCAAATGTCAGTGAATGCAATGCAATACCAATCAGACAAGATGGACCTACAGTTGTCAGTCCTCAACTCGCTTTCCATCTTCGTTGCTATTATAGACGATAAGCTGTCAGACCTTATCAATTTCATCAAGAGGGCTCAGTCAGAGACACAACTTACCCAGGCAAGCTGCACCTGCATAAAAATTGTGGACAAGCTAGCGACATTACCATCAGCAATGGATAACCACCTCGCTGACATAAGGAAGGCAGTGCCAGTCAAACCAGCCTTGGGCTCGGCTCATACCAGCAACGGCGAGCAACTAACAATAAACCTAAGTAAAAACCCAGGACCCCAAGCACTGGCCCAGCAAATTGCAACTGCAGCACAGACCAATCTACGTCAGGGACAAACAAGAGCTCACTGAGCCAAGGAGCCACAGCACCCCCAATGAGCAACACCTCACAATCCAGTAAACTCCCCGAAAAACAGGCTCCGAGCGAAGGCGTACAATTATCCTCCAAACAGCGGAGAAAACAAAGGAGGAAGGGGCGACATCAAAAACTAATGCAGGCTCTGTCACACAGCAGGGCTGGAATTTATAGCCCCCTCAATGCACCAATAGACAACCAACAAGATTCCTTTAGTAGGGAGGAAGAAGCGACAGACCCAGGCCGGGTAAGAATTAAGAGGCCAATCAAGGAAAAAGCACTAGAAAAGATAGAGCGAATATCTCTCAGTATACCCATAACTGTCAGTCCGGAGCAGAAACCCGAGAACAAAATATAGTGCTCGACAGGTGAACCATCAATTGCAACAATAATGGACTGGGCATTCAATAAGGCAATACAAGGTATAGCAATATCATCTAAAACAGACCCTATGGATTCAGCATGTAAAGAAATAGCATTGCAGAGTAGCATATGCACAGAGGCGGAGACAATCACAACAACAGCCTCAAGCACAGAGAAAATCTCAGCAAACGACAATCAGCTACTCTGCCTGACAAAACCATCACGGGAGCAATCATTGTTAACAGAGGTCCCAAAAGCAACAAAGAACACCGTGGACCAACAAACAGTGCTCTCAGGCGCAACAAGAACAATCATGTTTCACCCAGAGTATATATCATAGGGACGGGTAGACACACTTAACATGGGAAACATTTTGCGACTACTAAGGTCTATTGATAGCCTAAAGAATATAAAAACCTCCGACCTGGAGTCAGTCGAGTTTAAAGAAACACCTGATCGACCTGGAACAGAGTCAACGAAAACAGTTTGGGCTACACCAGACCTAGCCGAGAGAGTCCTAAAAGAACAAACTAGATTCAACGCAATGGGCATCCACCTTCGGCCACTTGCAAAACCAAGGTATCCTGATCCCTTATTGGCCGACTTAAAGAGCCAAGAAGAACACCCTAGCTCTGGACAACTTAGCCCACGATTATTCTCAGTACTGCGAGGGGCACACGTACTGAGTACAGGGAAAATGGAGAACATAATGAACAAAGGGCTCACTCTGCTAGAAGTAAGGCCGCACTAAAGTGGAGCAGGGTTTCGAGGACAATAAACAACAAACCTGAAAGTCTGTGATACTCCAAGCTCAATGCATCCTTTCTTAAGAACTCCCTGAAAATGTGTTCCTGGAACATCAATGGCCTGGGAGATAGGACCTCGGATCCGGAACTACAAACTTATCTGCAGAAATTCGACATAATTTCACTCCAAGAAACATGGAGCGGTGTACCTACTGCACTGCATGGTTTTAACTTGCTCTATCTACCGGCAACAAAAACCTCCAAATTTGGCCACAACAAGGGAGGCCTAGCAACATACAGCTCCTTAAGTAGCATCTATGCAGCAGAATCTCTGCCATATAACTTATCCCCACCCAACGCAAGGCAAGTAATTCGAATCACCTTACAGGGGATACTAAACAAAGAGTTCATAATACTCGTAAATCTTTATCTGCACCAACATGATAAAATCCGAGGGAGTCAACAATTGAAGGAAGAAATGGTGAAAATAATAACAGAAGAGAAAGCAAATAGTTGGAAAATCACAAGGGATTTTAATCTAAACATGCTTAGTAAAAGAGCGGATGACATTTATTCAGAAGAGGATCCATTTGCTTGGGAGGAAATGCATCAAGACAACAACACTGATGGAAGACCAAAAAAAACTTCGAAAAAACTACTGGCATTCCTTGAACATCTGGGCTCCCGTCCATTAAATGGTAGATTTCCCGGAGACCGCCCACAGACAGCAACATTTAACAACGCAATAGCAAGGACCACAATCGACTATACTTTCTGCTCTCGCTGCTTGTTCTCAAAAGTGAAAGAATATTGTATTGGGAGCGTGGATTTTAGCGATCATTTACCCCAGGAAATCATGGTAGAAGAGCCATTAACACGCAAACTGCCCCCAGCAAATACACTCTGCTTAGAATTCACCAACAACAAGAAAAGAGTAAAATGCTGCACCAAAGACCCCGAAGGCCTCCTTTCCTTTGCAAAACAACTCTTGGAAGAAGTGGAAACGGCCAACCCAGATACAATAGGAGGCATTCACAAAAGCCCTTTGGAACAGCTACAGAGCTACAAAGGGACGCTCCCGAAATAGAGCAACTTGCCCCCAAAACCAACGGTCAAGCTCCAACCGATGGAATAATGCGGAACTAAAAAAGTTAAAAGCACAGATAAACTAGACACTATGGAGGCTGAAGAAGGATCCCACAGCATTGCAAGAGCTGAGGCAGCTAAAAGTAACCCTCAAAAAATGAATCTGGCAAAACAAAAAGGAAGCCGAAGAATCTCTCTGGGCCAGACTTCTGCATGGTATCAAAAACAACAATAGTGCACAATTCTGGAAAAAGATTCATGCTCTTCCAACCAGCAAGGCCAGTGTATCAACTCCAACGTCACAGAAGAAGCTTGGATAACTTACAGAGAATCACACTTTAAAAAAGAACAGACTCCCCAAATTGGCATAATTAACCCTGCGTCCACTCTTGAATCTCAATCTCCACAGTTAAACTCCAATGCAGAACTGGGACAGGACTTCACTATCACAAACATACAAGTTCATAAAAGAATCTTGAAAGGCAGACGTGAGGGAGATCCTGGCCCAAACGGGATCCCGCCCATACTATTTAAACAAGATCCCGAATTTTGGGCTTCAGTTCTAAAACCGATCTTCAACACAATTCTACAAAAGTCAACAATACCATCATCGTGGAGGGGCTCGATAATCTCTCCCATCTACAAAAAAGGCAACAGAAGTGATCCAAAGAGCTACCGGTTGGTAGCCCTTCTGGACAATGAAGCCAAATACTATGCCGGGGTACTCCTCCAAGAATTACCAACATGGGCCACAGAAATCAAAGCAATACCTTACAACCAAACCGGTTTCTGTAGAGACGTGGGCACTGCCACTAACATCTCGGCCCTTTCACTAATGATAGATGCTGCTCTTGTACTCAAACAGCCAATGTACATTTGCTTCATCAATTATAGCTCGGCATTTGACCATATAAACAGAAATATTCTGTGCCAAAAACTAAAAAGGCTATATATTCCATCATTGCTCCTAAAACAACTAATTATATTGCATAGTAACACCTGGGTACAAGTAAAGTTGGGGGCAGGAGACCATCTAACGAAGAAGATAAACACAACCTCAGGATTAAAACAAGGCTGTGTACCTGCCCCTATACTTTTTGATCTCTTCATGGCCGTGCTTTCAGTCCAACTCAATGGAAGCAACTTGCATGCCCCGAAGCTAGGAGGCTGTCAGCTATCTAATCTCCTGGTGAACAGCCTTTACAACTAAACTTTATAACGCACTACCATTACAACGCAACCATTACAACGCAAACCATTACAACGCATTGTGCTGGGGGGCGCTCTAGGATAGGGAATAGATTTAATTTACTATCCAACACCTTCCCTACTATCCACGGGGACTGGAGTTGGAATAGTAAATTAAACTATTCACCATCCAGCACCCCAAAGCGCTATGCGTTGTAATGGTATGCGTTGTAAAAACTGTGTCGTAACGGCATGCGTGGTAAAAGCATACGTTGTAACGTCATACATCCAATCTCCGATACGCAGATAATAATAATAATAATAATACAAACATTTATTAAGCGCCTGAATACACTAAAGACAGTGCGTCTCCGCGCTGACCTGGTACTCATCAGCCGGACACCTATAGGACTACAACGCTTGCTTGACATCACATCTCAATATTTGGAGACAAACAGACTAAGCATTAATCAAGAAAAAACAAAAGTCATGTGCGTAAATTACAGGAAAATAAAAACAAAGCACAACGGGTACCTGGCAAAAGTCAAGCTGGAAGTTGTACAAGACTACAAATACTTGGGTGTTATGATCGACAACAAAGGCAAGTACAAAGCACAATGCGAGGCAATAAAAAAGAGGGGACTAACGACAGCGGTGGCAATAAGAAACCTGAAAAATATGACCACTGGACCAAGCCTTCTCCCTCTGATAAGCGTGATACAGGCTAATCTAATTCCATCAATCACCTATGGAAGTGAAGCCATGAGAGGGAGAGATGCGGAAACATTGAATGAGACCATTGCAAGAGCCCTGAGAATAATATACGGATTGCCTGGATATACATCTGAGGCGCAAATGAGGCTTGAATTTGGATACAAAGACAAGAGCTGGGCCAAAAAGGAGCTTTCGTTAAAACCTGGTACAAAATCAAAAAAGGGCAGCCAGAAACTTTAAATTCCTACTTGTGGCGGGAACTAGAAGCCTATGAAACCTGCCCAGCTAGGCATTTCTTGGATACTGCATTGGACCAGCTGGGGTTACAGCAACTTTGGGCATCGTCATGGTCCAAGGCAAGGTTAAAAAAAATTGTAAACAACATTGTCAAAAATAAATCTATCATACAAGACAAAGCGGTTTTAGTAGAAAGGGACATGACTGGCTTACAGTACAGTCCTACAGTAAAGCGACACCTCAAGCATACCTTCTTTCTAACTTCTCCAAAACAACCAAAGATAAGTTTCTGAAACACCGGTTGAGCTTATTGCCATCCGCATACCATCTGCCCCCATGGTTACACCCTCCGAAGCCAACAATTTGCCGTCTCTATGGGGAAGGAGAGGAGGACATAGTCCACATTATAACCATATGCCGGGAACTGATGCAGGAACGCCATCACTACTTAGACCTATCTTTAACAAGAAACAAATAAGGTCATGTAGACAAGCGGTGCTCGCAAGCTTCTCTGGAGAAGATATACAACTAAGCTGCTGCCTGGTAACAACTGCTGCTGATCTCCGACTGAAACGGACACCGCCAGACCAATGGAAATGTTGCACTGGAGCCGGGATGGAGCCGGCCTGTTAACTCATTGCGTAATAGCCGCAACAGCACTTTGCACATCAAGCACTAAGCATTTTTGCACACACCAAGAAAAAGCATCAATAGGCTAACATTGGACATTTTGCACTAAGCAATCAATGCTTAGGTTGCATTATGCACTTTAAACTTGCACTTATTCGCCTACCTTCAATCTGCAGTCAAGACTCTGCCCAGGGGGGTAATTCTACCTCATGAACTGCTGCTAAAACTCCGAAAACAAAAATGTAGAAACTGGACCATGGGTCACCAAGGCCGGGGGAGTGGATCTCTTCTGTAATTTTAATGTGTATTCTTAATCGTGGCTATCAGCCTTTTAAATTGATGTTTTACTGTTTATAGCAGAAGGCTAATTTTTGTAAAGGTTTTAATTAACTGCAAAATAAATATTACTTACACTCCAAGGGAGCTTCACAGCAATTTCTCTAAAGCTAGAGGTACTTCTGGGTTTTTGGGTTATAGGACGACATAGCAGCAGCGATTGTCGGGTCCTGGGAGAAGCAGGCAGGTTTGGCACCTTTTTCTTCTGCAAAGGTGCTTCAGTTCTTGAGTTGTGGGTCTTCTTTGTCCTGGTCTTCTTTTGTACATCAAATCTGATGTTTACGTCTCGTTTGCCACACAAACACTGAATTTATGGGTGTTACAAGGGGAGACAGGTAGTAGCCAATGTGTCTACACCCTCTAGTGACCACTTTCTGTGGGAAGAGGCACTACCCTAGCCCTGATAGGAGGTTTTCTCACATCTCAAAATGATGGAATTTCAGGAGAGGGGTTCACCTCCTCCGCCTTGCCCTAAAGGTGGTACAGGCTACGTGGGGACCCTCCTCCTAATCTAACAAAGTTTCCCACCTTTACTCCCACCAAAAGTGTAGGAGAAAGTGGACTTGGCCTCCCTCACTATCTGGAGGTTCCTGGGTTGTGTTCCAAAGGCGGCATTGCCATTGAAGCTTCTCACCCAGGAAGGCCATCCTGTCCTGGTGGAGTTGTGAGATACCTCCACCCAGGGTAGGCTTTGTCTGTGTCCTCTGACTCCATGAGGTTAGGAAAATGTCTGGCAGTCACAGGCTGATGAAAACAAGTCAGGCGCCATACCAATGCTTGGTAGATTTTCAGGGCAACCTCTAAAAAGATCTTCTGTGTGAATTTATTAATACATCCTACACTGGCATCAGTGAGGGTTTATTAAAAAAATATGTTTGATACCAACACCTTAGAAATCAGTGAAGCCATCATGGAGCTAGGAAACTTGTTTTGACAAGTATCCAGCCCAATTATGGCTTCCCTGTGCACTCACAAAATCTCTAAATGGACTGGACATTGCAAGGGCATTCTTGCTCATGCTCATATGTCCACATATAGGATATAGTGCCTCCTGTCTTAGGGCTAAATGCCCACAGTAAGGGTGACTCATCTCTATTCCATGCAGTGTATTGGAAGGCATCACACAGAAATGCGTGCCATGTCGATTCTTCGGATTTCTCTGCACATCAGACATCTGGCAAAAAGTGGAGGCTAACCATGTCAAAAGAGGCACTTTCCTGCGTGGTCACTTTGGTATTCAGATAAACCTGTTGTCTCAGAAGCAGAGATTCCTTCTATACCTAGTCCTACTGGTCAGACTCCCAAGACCAGACTTGGGAGCATATTATCAAGAAAAGCGTTAAAATGTATCGCCGGTTTAGCGGCAGTTGCGGTGATATTGGGCTTGATAATATGCCCTTGTGAATTCCCATAGAAGCCCATGTTCTGGGCTACTATGGAAATGCTCCAAGGTATATTATCAAGCCCATTATCGCCGCTTTAGCTGCAGTTGTCTGCTGCTAAGCTGGCGATAAGTGTAACACTGTACTTGATAATATGCCCTTTAGTTTTCTAACATGATTATGGACTTTTGCATATGTAAGATGTTGGACCCGGCCCTTTGGGCAGGTTCACCCCTAGACTTTTTGCTTTTTCCTAGCCTGTTTCTGGAACCTGGCGTTGGTGATTCTAGGCCTCTGCACATTTTTTTTTCACTGTGGTACAGTGTAAAGTGCTTGAGCTCTCTGTATGAAGAGTGAGTGACCTGCCCTCCCATAGGAATGAATGGGGAATATGTATGCCCATGGTAGTTCCTGTTGTGTGGGGAGTGCAGGGGTCGAGTTTGATATGTGTGAACTCGTGAGAATGAATGCTGCAAAATGATGTATGCAGCATGACTGTGTCTAGTCTAGAAGTACCACTTTTGGAAGTTGGCATAATTGTGTAAGTTGGTGCTAGCGTGTGATTGGCTGGTGAGTCTGCCCAGGAGTGCCTGGACCTGCTGGTGGATGGACTGTCCGGTTTGAGTAGGACAGGGTCTGCAGGGTCTGCAAGGCCCCAGAGGAGGGGGTCTGAGTCAGCCGTGGATGAAAGGCCCCTCTGCTGTCAGGGATGGGAGGAAAGAGCGTCTGGTGGTGCCGGGCCGTGCCTGTCACCCACCCTGCTAGCTCTCCTTCCTGACGGCCCACTGTCACCTCTGGCCCTGAAGCTGTCAGGAAGACGAAAACCAGAAACATTCCAGCACTCAGGGTCCCTTGCACGAAGTACTTCAAAGGCATTTCTGGCTATAAGAAGGAGATGAGTCTCCTTCCAAGTTGTTCTTGTTCTAGCTCTTGTGGCTGACTTGGATCTACCAGGGGTGGGTGCTGCCCAGCCCCTGGGTGCCTGGATTCCTGGACTCCTGGGGGACCCTTCTGCCCTGCCTGGGCTGAAGGGGGGACTTGGCTTTGCCCCTGGGGAAGCTCTGGGACCCTGGCAGCATGGAGAAGCTGCCTTTTCCTGGGGAGAGCGCTGGAGTGGATTTCTAGCGCCTGGAGGCGCTGTGCTTCCCCTTGAGCGCCTGGGAGCGCTCTGCCTGCTGTCTGGAGCTCTGGGGCGCTTAATTTCCCCCCACGCGCTTGAGAGCGCCTTCTCTGGACTTTGTAGCGCTTAGGAGCGCTTTTCCTGCTCCGTAGCGCTGTGGATCGTGTTTAGCGCTAGGAGCGCTTTATTGCTGGGAGCCGGTGCCCACCCGGCGTGGATTTGCCCCGCTGGATCTTTGTTGGAACTACGAGTGCCCACCTCGCTTATGTGGCGCTTTTGGATCGGCTGCCCACACCGATAGTTTGATTACCTGCCCGCCTGCCTGCCTAGCGAGGGCCGCCGCGCTGCCCGCGGCGACCCGGAAGTACCTGGCCGGCCGGCCAATCTCTTCGCGGCCGGCGGGAAGTCCCGCCCCTCAGCCTGTGAGGCGGGAGGAAGAAAGGAGGAGGCGCTGGAGATGGCGGCCGTTCGAGGGGCTCCTCTCGGCTGAGGGGGCCCCGAGGAGACGAGGCGGCCGGTTGGCAGGGCTCCCGTGTACCGAGGGAGCCCTGCAGGAAGAGAGAAGTTCGACCGCCCCCGCCCTGCAGCGAGAGGAGAGCGTCTGAGCGGCCCGGCGGGGCTCCGTGGTGGAAGAGGAGCCCCGCGCTGGCCAGAAGAAGAGAGCCGCCGCCCGGAGGAGCCGCCCCTGAGACCCGGTGAGTTGAAGGGCTGGGGGGCTCCGTGTGGACCGGGTGAGGCGGGGGCAGTGCTGTTGCTGCTCCGTGAGGGAGCAGATGGGTTCTCGTGGTGCCGGTCGAGGCACCAAGGAAGGGCGGCCCCGAATGGCAGTGGGTCGCCCCACCGTGAGCACAGAGCCCGCGAGGGGCTCTTGAGGGCCCGCATTTCGTCGTGTTGGTGCCGGGTTGGAGGCACTGCTTCAGGGCGGCCCCGGATGGCAGCGGGCCGCCCCAACGATGTGTAGAGCCCGTTTGGCTCCAGAGAGGGCCATATCCGAGAGGGGGGACTTCGGGGCATATTTTCGGTGCTCGTCCCTTCCGGCCCCCGAGTGTGAGGGCTAGAGTCCGGTGAGGCTCATGGGGGCATCCTTGTTTTAAGAGCCTGTATGGCTCCAACGGTTGGCATCATTGTTTAAGAGCCTCTGTGGCTCCAACGTCTGGGGCATGTGTGTTATGCCCAGAGCCTGTGTGGCTCCAGCCTGGGCGCAGTTTGCTCCTAAGGGCCAGTGAGGGCCCTGGCGCAGTTCTGTTGTTCTCCAGGTGCCCAGCACTTAGTGGGCACCTGCCACGTTTAGGCTTTTTGAACTTTGAGACTGGCGCTGCATGGCAGCGCAACCCTGACACTGAGACTCAGGGCGTCTGAGCCCCAACAAGGCCATTGGCCTAGGGACTGCCACAGGTGGTGGCTTATGGGAGTCTGCGCAATGGTATGGTTATTGCACCTCTGAATGTGATCTTTTGCATCATGTGTTATTCCTGCACCTCTGAAGGTTCTTAGGCCTCATGTGATTTTTGCGCTATTGCTTTACTCTTGACACCTCTGAATGTTTGATGCATTATGTGTCTTTCTTTTCATGCGCTGCACCTCTGAATGTTTAGTCATCATGTGTCTTCTTGCGCTGCACCCCTGAATGTATTTTGATTGCATCATGTGCTCTGTCCTTAACACCGCTGAATGTGTAGGTCTATACATCATGTGTTTTCTTTCTTTACTACTCCTCTGAATGTATATTCATGCATCATGGGTAGTGTGTTTTGAGCTATACCCCTAAGTGGATTTCATCCTTAGGTGGTTGTTCTTTCTAGTACAGGTGGTCCTAGTGAGGTCCTGGGTACCTGCGTGACATGCTCCTAAGGTGTTTAGGGTTGCGTAGTGTGTACTTACCTGTTCCCAGTAGTTACTGGATGTGATTCATAACTGTTACTTTGTGCTACAGTGATTTTTATATTCTTTTATTCTAATTTCTGACAAAGTATTTCTATTTCGGAAAGTGTTGATTATGACAGTGGCCCATGTGGCCCTGTCTTGTGAATAATCCCATGTGAATATTGCCCGTGCCAATTGGCACCATGTATATGTTTGATTTTATCTGATGTGCTTTTACAATACAAAAGGTATTTTTATAATAACCTTGTGTGGAGTCTCTTTTGTGGTGTACCTAGTATGTTGTTGCTGTTGTGCGCTGACACAAATGCTTTACACATTGCCTCCGAGTTTAGCCTAGACTGCTCGTGCCAAGCTACCAAGGGGGTGAGCAGGGGTTATCTTGGCGTGTGACTTCCTTGCCCTGACTAGATTGGTGGTTTCTGCCTGGCTTTGGCGTCAGCCTTAGCCTACCAGAAATAGCCGGTTCTAACATAAGACTTTAACATTTACGTGAACTCTGTAATGAGACTACGACCCAACATATTAGTAGATGTCTAGGGAAGGACTAATTTCTATACATGGTGTCCATGCTCACTCATTTGTTCCCACTTGAACACTCAGAGGCCACCAGCCTGGGTTGTAAGTAGTGCTTGGAGGTCCTAAATAATATATTACTGAATAACATTTCATGGTGGTTAAGGATGATACTGAATAGAAGGCAAGTTGATGAGTGCCATGGTACACAACATGCCACCGGTTATGAGAAAAATTGCACTGCACTAATCTTTATTTTATTGTTGCAATTGGTGAAAAAGGACTGGTTACAGGCATGGGCAGATCCAGATATTCCTGCCAAGTCTTCATACCGATCTAACCTGTCGAGGAAGATACCCAAGTAATATCCCTGCCCAGGACATTTTTCTCAAGGAATGGCAGACTGGTTATTGAATTGTACTTGGTCAAAATATTCTGGACAGGGAGGCGTAGCCAACCATCATGGCCACAATTACATAACTTTGATCGGCTCCTAGCAGGGCCCAGCTTATTATGGTCTCGAAGGTGCGCAGCACTCTGTAAAAACATTCCAGGATGCAGGCGCCTAGCGTGTGGTGGCATGAGGACCTGTTCGGGAGTCTGATGCTGCAGAGGATGTGCTGTTTTTTACCCCAGCAGAGAACAAAATGGCAGCGACGACACACGCTGGCTATGAACTGCTGCAGCAAGACGCTTCTCGGCAGGCCCCTGCCTGAAATGAGCTGCTGGAAGGGAGCCTACCTGTTGATGTACCCCCCGAGGGGGGTGAGGGGGCACACCAGCAAAATCGGTGTAGGTCCTGGGCCACGGTGGGCTCAGCTGCACCACAGGCATACCAATTAGCGTGAAGGAGGACAGCCCACAGCGAAGCCATTCGGCCAACTGGGAGAGGGCCAGTGAGGAGCAGGGGGCGGGGGGACTGTTGACTTACCCCACACCTCCGGTATGGGCCACAGCAGGGAAGAGAAAGCCGGGAGAAACAAGAGTGGAGATGGACTAACTGTGCCTGACCTTTAGATGGCATCCGGGAGGCTCCAGGCATCGCGTTTTATAGCAGGAAATGGTTGGTTCTGATTGGAGGACGGGGCCTGGGACATTGGGAGCAGCTGTGAGGAGTGTTCTCTCCTGTTGCACACCGCAGACTGGGACTCAGTCAGGAGTCCACAAGGAGGCATCCTCCTGCAGTCAAGTGAATAATGCCTAAGAGCCAAAGTAAATAGACGCCCTGTGCACATAGAGGAGGACCCTCCCACGTCCCCAGCTCCTGTCACCTGGTCAAAGAGACCTATTGATCCGGGCGGCACAACGCGCACCGAGGCGCACGCCCTTGTGCCACCGTAGGAATCTCCGCCCAACAAGGTCTCCTGCTACTTTGGAGCAGCCAAGTCTGGAGCGGGAGAAGAGGGGGAAAATCTTGCGACTGCAGTGATGACACTCACCAGAGAAGGCCTGCTGGTGACCCTAAATGAGTTCAAGATGGAACTTAGAGAGGACATCAATGCCAATAGTGGCGCTTCGTTTGAGGCCTTCAAAGCCGAGATGGGAATTAAACTAACCGCACTGCAGGCCGATTGAAATGAAGAGTAAATCCAAGGATATTGAAGTAAATCCTTTAATCAGTCGAAGAGCACAGTACATGTAATCCAGCAAGTTCAGCATCCAGAATAACTGATCTTTTACAAAGGATGCACAGGAGCATGACATGTACAACATTCTATATTCTAGCTATGACAAAACTAGAATATGTACAATTAAAGAAACAGTACAAATAAGTAAGCAACACAACACATCCCCCTTTCCAATAATATATAAAAAAATAAAACAAAGAAAACAAAGAAAATAACATACATAATGCAATCCTAAACTTCTACAATTATTAGAAATAAGGTACCTAATAGTAACGTAGCCCTTGAGCTAAATTACTACTTATTATTCGTAATGTAATCCTTAAGCCAAAGAGGAACCACCCTCTTCCTTGAAGAATGGCGGCACAAGGATGAATCCTCACCAGCAAAAACAGAACTCCCTTCCACAGGAATAACAATTGAATCTTCAGAAATATTGCTAGAAGACTCCAAAATATCACCACCAGAAGTAACCTCACTTGAACTAGGAACCTCACTTGAACTAGGAATCTCACTTGAACTAAGACAACCATCCACTCCAGGACCCTCATTCAAATCATCATTACCATCGGAATTATCAACGTCCAAATCCTCAGGTTTCCAAAGAGTGCCAGAATTATCAGGTTTGGAAAAAACACCCTGGTCCACATTTTGCAATCCTACTCAGATTCCAAACTTTTCCATTGCTAAGCTTAACAGAGTTCTTTAAAACTTCCACCACTTGAAAAGGTTCAGAGAAAGTAGACTCACCTTTTTGAACCTTAAAAGGTTTCTTAATTCTGATCCAATCACCCACATTTATTTTGACTTCCCTAGATCCATGCCTCAAATCATGATATTTTTTACTTTTGTTATGAACTTGTACCAAACGTGCTTTAACTAAGTCCCCAGAACAAGGCTCAATTTCACTCGAAAATAACCAAGTAGGAATGGTTTTAGAACGTGGATTCCTACCTTTCATTAAGACAAAAGGGGAAACACCAGTAGAGTCATTATTAGTAATACGGTAATTCCAAACTACCTTCCCAACTTGAGTTGGCCAATCCAAAATATTACCAATTGAAAGCTGAATAGTATTCTTCAAAACCCTATTAAAACGTTCAACAACACCATTACCGCCAGGATTATAAAGTGAAGTTGTCCTATGCCAAATACCAAGCTTACTGAAATATCTTTTCGCTCTTACAGACAAAAACTGAACACCATTATCAGTGAGGATGCAAGAAGGAAATCCTTCTGTAATAAAAGTCTCATCAAGGAAACAAAGGACTGAATCTGTATCTGCCTTTTCGACAACCTTAACAACAGGCCATTTCGAGAACAGATCAATAAGGACAATTAAGAAATGGTGGGAACCATCCTGTTCCTGAATAGGACCCATAATGGCCATCGCTACACATTCCCATGGATACTCGGGAGAAGAGCACTCTAACATAGGAGGACGAAAGGTACGCAATGTTTTGTCTTTGGAAGCACAAATAACACAATCTCTAACGACCTTTTCCGTTTGGGAATCACAACCAGGCCACCAGAACAAATGTTTCACTAATGACTTTGATCTTACAATTCCAGGATGCCCCTCATGGCAAAGTTCTATAATTCCTTCACGTAACCCACTGGGAGGAATTATCTTCTCGCCCCTTAGTAATGTCTCATGTGCAACCGAGAGTTCAGACCTAACCTCCCGAAAAGGTCTAATGGTATCATCCAACAGATCCTTTTTATTAGGCCAACCATTTACAGTGTAAGAAATCACCCTCTGTAAATTCTCATCTGCCGAATACTCACTACTCCATTCCTCCCTACTGAAAGCTGAAAGACCCTCATCGTGAACAAAAGCTACTTGTAACTCATTCCATTCATTATTGTCACACTCTTCCAACATTACAGGCATCCTTGATAGAAAATCAGCAAGAACATTGCTTTTACCCGGAACATAAACGATCTTGTAAATGAAATTTTGCAACCTCATTGAAATTCTAGCAAGGCGAGCAGAAGCATTGATCACACCTTCTGTAGTCAGAATTTTTACTAACGGTTTGTGGTCGCTGCGTAATAAACACATTTTCCCCCAAACGAAAGACTTAAAATGATCCAACGCCCAAGCACATGCTAAAGCTTCCCTTTCTATTATAGGGTACTTTTCTTCACATGGAGACAAAGATCTTGAAGCATAAGCTATCACTTTTTGCTTTCCCTTCTCATCTACCTGCATTAAAACAGCTCCAAGACCCTTATTACTAGCATCAGTAGTTATTATGTTCTCCAAAGATGGATCGAAACTATGCAAGGCAGTGGCCTCAGCAATGGCATGCTTTATATTTTTAAAATCTTCATTACAAGAATTAGACCATTCAAATTTCACACATTTCTTCAAAAGTTGTCGAATATTATAAGTAACACTCGCAAAATTGGGAACATACTTTGAACAGAATTCAGCCATTCCTAAAAATGACTTAATGTCATCTTTACATGTTGGAACAGGAGCCTCAGAGATAGCTGAAACTAAAGAAGGTTTAGGTTTAACACCCTCAGCATCAATGATATGACCTAAATGAGTCACGCTCCTTTGTGCAAATTTACATTTAGAATGTTCAACAGCAAGGCCCTTGCTCTCAAGAATACTTAACACTTTTTTTAGTCTTGACAAATGCTCATTCTCATCATCCCCAAAAACAAGAATGTCATCTTGAAAAAATCTGACACCTTTTTTCCCCTTAAACAATTGATACATTAATCATTGGAAAACAGCGGCCGCCGAAACTAAACCGAAGGGCATCCGCTTATAACGGAAGCAACCAAAAGGTGTCACAAAAGATGTAAACTTCATTGATTAAGGACACAGGGAAATCTGGTGATACGCAGACGATAGGTCTATAGTCGAAAACCATCGTGCATTGCCAAGACTAGAAACCATTTCATTGATTTTAGGAAGTGGGAACTTGTCAACCACAATGTTGTTATTTAAATACCTTAAATCCACACACAACCTAATTTTTCCATTACTACGTCTCGCGACGACAATTGGAGAAACCCATTCGCTTGCTTCAATCGGCTCAATAATGTCAGTAGAAACTAGTTTATCTAATTCTTTACTGACTTCATCTCTTACCAAAATGGGAACATTCCTACATTTATGCACTTTTGGGCAAGCATCTTCCTTTAATATGATCTTGTGCTCAAAACCAATCAAATTCCCTAAAGTTTTAGTAAAAACTTTCGGAAATTTGTGTAAAATTTCATTAGTAACAGCAGAACTATCATCAACCACTAAAACTTGTTCCTTGCTGTTTGGATCTAAAATAATGTGAAGTTGTTTCTGGTTGAACCACCCCAAAACAGGTGGCCCCTTCTTGGAAATGTATAGCTTACCCCTACAATCTCTGCCCTTGAATCTGAAAACAAACCAACGAAAACCCTGAATAGAAATAGTTTCTCCCATATTACCCTCAGGATGGATATCTGATGGCAATAACTTCTCACCAACATGTTGGACAAAAGAAGATTTCTACATTTCTTCATTAACAATTGTATAGGGTGAACCCGAATCAGCATAGATTTTAACGTCCACTCCACCAATACTCATTGAACAAATAGGTTTGTTAACCACATCCTCATCTCGTATTCTCAAAACTAGCTTGTCATGTACATTCATTACTAAATTATCTTCCGAATTATTCTCAAATATTTCCTCCTCATCAATGTCATTCACAAAATTCACTTTACTTTTCTTTTTCCTGTTGCAAACTTTTGTCAAATGACCCTTCAATCCGCAACTAGTGCATTTAGCTTTAAGGCCAGGACATCCTTTGAAGTCAGCTAAATGCTCCAAACTGTTGCATCTATAACATTTAGGTCTAAAATTAGAAGGAGACTGAGGATGTTTTGCAAAAAATGGTTTGTTGCTAGAACCAAAAGATTGTTTTGAGTTATAGCTAAACCTCTTCTTATCAGTTGCATTCACTTTGCCAACAACCTCATTAGTAAGTGAACTATTATCATTTTTAATAACATTAGCGCACCTGCCAGACATTTCCGCTTTGCGTGCAATAGCAAGAATATCATCTAATGGAGACTCCCCGTTAATCCACAATCTATCCTGTATGGAAGCATTGTAAGAATACATAACAATTTGGTCTCTAATCAATTCTTCTTGTAATACACCAAATTTGCAATCTAATGATCATTTTTTAAGATCAGCAAGAAAATGGTCAATATTTTCATCTTTAGCTTGTTTCCTTGAAAAAAATGTGTATCTTGTTACGCCAATACAAACTTTAGGAGCAAAGTAAGTGTCTAAATGTAAAAGCGCTAACATATAGGCATTCAAATCTCCTGGAAAAGAGGGTTTAGTCATAGTTTAATATACCTTTAGCCCAACAGGACCTAAAGAATGTAAAAGAAGTTTCTTTTTTTGAGCATGAGACATTTTTCCATCCTCATCTAATGCATCTATATAGTTACAGAAATAAGGTTTCCATTCCAACCATTTTAGTGGAGGTTCACTGCCAGAAACCCAGAATGCTTGAGGAGGACTGATGTTGTAATTAGGTTGAGTCATTATAAAAATGAAAACCTAAATCAAATAAGCTAAATACAACCACAATTAAAAATTCGCTAACCAATGCTGGATTAAGTACTTCAATTATTCATCAGTAGTCACACATATAATATTCTCACCACAGTTCAAAGGTGCACCTACATTAAAATAAAATTATTACAACGATAAATTAAAAAAATAAAAAAAACTAGTCAAAAACGATGAAAAGGTGTGCGAATCACCGTTGATAGTAACGCGCGAAGATCGTTGTATATGTAGGATTGAAATGTACACAAAGAACTGAAGAAGCCTCTCTCCCGAAGCCTTCAAGAAGAAAAGTCGTTCGTGAAATGTCTCTCCTGAAGCCTTCAAGTTTACCTAAGATGGCCGCTGAATAAGTGTGACGTCACGCGTCACACGCAAAATACCCACAATTCCTTAGGATACGTGTTTAGAAGACTCCGACAGCCTGAAGACTCCGACAGCCTAAGGTTCTTACGGAATGGAACACTGCAGCTGGCGATTACATTTCAAGTATGGTGCGTGCACAGGTAACGGAAATGAGTCGGAGAAAAATGTTGTTTCTTTTGAGGTTTAATGACAAAACGCTGAAAGATAAATAACACGGAAGTTGACAAGGTAATAGAATCGCGGTTGCGATGTAGTTCAAGTTCGCGCATAAACCAAGTTGCGATGTAGTTCAATTTTGCGCATAAACCAAGTCAAATCCGACCATGTATTAGTGAAGGTCAGAAGTAGGAAACAACAACTCCGTTTGTGCACAGCAATGAAAATCCAATTAATTTCCAATTTACTTTTGCCAGTAAGGTATCCAATAAGTTTAAATATCAACCAGGAATCCAAAAGGTTTAAAAATTCTTTTCCAAGTCAATTTGATTAAATTTATAAAAATCCTTAAAAAAAAAAAACTTCCAAGTTTAATAAAGTTGCTCACGTAGGTTCTGCTCTTCGAATCCCGTCGCAATGAAATGAAGAGTAAATCCAAGGATATTGAAGTAAATCCTTTAATCAGTCGAAGAGCACAGTACATGTAATCCAGCAAGTTCAGCATCCAGAATAACTGATCTTTTACAAAGGATGCACAGGAGCATGACATGTACAACATTCTATATTCTAGCTATGACAAAACTAGAATATGTACAATTAAAGAAACAGTACAAATAAGTAAGCAACACAACACCGATGTGGACTCAGTTGGCACTCGCACCCTGGATGTAGAGGCAAAGTACCAGGAGCTCGAAGGTTGACTCAAGCCCCTGGAAGAAAGCACGAACTGTCTATCCGCCCAGCTGAATACTGCCCTGCTAAAATGCTAGGACATAGGAAATCTCTCCTGAAGAAATAACAGAAGGGTGAGAGGCCTAGCAGAAGGAAGTGAAGGACTTGGACGCATTCATAGTGGGTCTCTTCTCCAGCATCTTGGGGGACGATTAACCTGAGGTACAACTGGAGTGATTGCGCCAGGTGGGGCCACAACAACATGGAGAAAACAGACACCCGAGAGATATTGTGCACAAATTTGGCTCCTTCAAAATCAAGGAACTGGTCCTCAGGAAAGCCAGGAGTAGCGATACAGTCTCCTTTCAGGGCGTGACGTGCCCACTCTTTCAGGACATTGCCCAGGCCACACTGGCCAATGGGCAGCAGTTCCGCCCACCAGATAAAATACTGCTGGACATACCCCTTCAGGATAGCTTTCTCTCTCTACAACAAGCAACACTACTGAGGTGGGGGCAGTGGCGGCCCACCTTGTCTTTGAGAAATCCACACAACAGCACGAGGCAATCGCAGAGGGAGAGCAAGCGGAGCAGCCGACGGAGTGGCATGTACCGGTTCCCTGGCAGACGCCCAGGAGGGGCGTTAAATGGGGAAAAATGCTCATGTGGGATCTTCACACAAGGCCGATGCAATGGAGATTGACCCTCCCTCCACGGTTGACCAAGTAAAGGCTTCAAAACGAGAAGGAGTAAACATTGTGGAAGAGGTGCCGGGCCCACAAATCTCAGCTCCTGATGTCAAAGTGGGGGAAGAGCTTCTCCCTCAGTACACTGGAAAGAGACCTCTCCCTGGCTCTTTCTCCGCGAGTCATTCCTCAAGAAAGTACTATGCTGGCTCCATAGGAATTAGTGTTCATATCTGCATCTATATGGGGCTCTGGGGACGGGAATGGTCCTGCCCTGAAAGTCACCACTTCATGAAGCCTTTCGGGTGCTTTGTGGACTTCTTCATCAATACTTGTTGTGGTTTGAGTTTAGGGTTATTGTTTTCACAGTGGGGCCTAAAATGTGATGCTTTTGAATGGGACATTGTGTGTGTGGGGGTTATTCAAGGGTGAGGGGCCTGTGGAGGGGTGGGCAAGAATGGCTCTTGTGCCCCCATAGGGAAGAAGCACGATTATAGTTAAATGGCAGTCAACTGTCTGGGAATGTAAGGGTGTCGACCACACTAAAAAGCGACAACATATGTGGAAGTTCCTGGTGGACCATCAGGTACGCTTGGTGGCCTTGCAGGAAACCCATCTTAAAAAAAGAGAAGCCTACCGATTGAAACATAAGCACTACCCATTAATCTTTCGCTCTTCTAACACAACGAAACAGAATGGGGTAGCCCTGCATTTTCACTCTACGATTCATTTTCCACGCCACTATACCAAATCAGATAAGGCAGGGAGGTTCCTGATGGTCTGAGGGGTGCTGATGGGATGACCCTGCACTGTAGCTACAATTTATGCTCCCAATGCTGGGCAGTTGAACTTCCTCCTCCCATTTCTCACCACCCTAGAGGACTTTGCAAGGTGGGACATTATTCTATTGGGAGACTTTAACCTTCTTTGGGACCCAACAATAAACACTTCCCATTCGCAGAGGTCAGCGGGGGGGAGTCTTTAGTAAATCGCTGAAAACCTTCCCCCAACAAATGGTACTGGTGGATGTTTGGAGGGACCTCAATCCCTAAACTCGTGACTACTCTTTCTTCTCCCACTCCCACAGATCATACTCTAGGATCTACTGTATTTTTGCCAGCCAATCCCTCTTACAGTCAATTCCGAGCACCCAACTCCATTCGATAAGCCTTTCTAACCACTCACCGCTAGCATTCCTACTAAACTGGTCAGCTCCATGCTCCAAACTAGCTAGGTGCTACTTCCCCAATGTCCTATGCCGAGATAGGCTTCTCCAGGATGATCTACGGTAGTCTATTAAGGACTTATTTGTCTCCAGTGTCCCCGCACACACCTCTCACTTGAATAATTGGGACACCTTTAAGGCAGTTACACGGGGACAATGCATCGCATTGACCACCTACCTGAAAAAGCTTCAAGCGAAAGAAAGAGTGTCTTTGGCAGGGGACTTGCGGGAGGCAGAGAGATCACAAAAAAAAGACGCCCTGTCCAGTCAATTCTTTTAGAAAGTCACGGCACTAAGATGGAAGTTCAGGGCAATCTATACCAATAGGGCAGAGAAAACTATTCTGCGCCTCAAAGCTAACTCATATGGGGGCAATGATAAAACAGGATCGCTGCTGGTGTGGCAATTCAGAACAAAACAAGAAAAAGAATACATCAGGTAGATAATCGACAGCGAGGGGACCACACACCTTAGTGAGGAGGGGAAAGCACAAGCCTTCTATCATTCACTCTACACGGCAGATCTACCACTAGAGAAAGACCAGTCCCGGTATCTGGACTCACTGGTGCTACCACAGGTCTCTCCGGCCACCAATGATGAGCTTAGTCGTCCCATTACTCAGGAGGAGGTACAGAAGGCAATAGATGGACTCAAGCGCCAGAAAGCTCCGGGTCCTGATGGACTGACTGCCTAGTTCTATCAAACGTTTGCGCCTGAGATAACTCCCCACCTCAATGACCTTTTTAAAGCCAAGGCAATGAGTCAGTGCATCTCTCCGTCCATGGGGGAAGCCTTAATTACGATAATTCCCAAGGTGGCAGGGAAAGACCCCCTACTCTGTGCCTCATATAGGCCCATAGCACTACTAAACTTAGATGCCAAACTTTATAAGAAGATACTGGCCAGCAGATTAGAAGACATCTTGCCTACTCTCATTCACCTCGACCAGTTAGGTTTTATCATGGGTTGCCAGACTCATGACAACCTCCGCAGAGTATTCCACCTCATCAATAAAGCCCAGTAGGAACGTATCCCAGCGGCCCTTTTCTCATTAGACGCAGAGAAGGCCTTCAACTGCTTTGATTGGTCCTTCTTTTTGAGCCCCCTATGCCGTTTTGGGTTCAGCTAGGCCTTCTTGGGGATGGTGAAAGTTAACTATGGGTCACAGAGATCCTGTGTCTTAGTGAATGGAGTGACTTCAGACTTTTTTGACCTGTCCAGAGGCACCAGACAGGGCTGACCCTTGTCCCCCATGCTTTTTGCTCTAAGTATTGAACCATTCATGGCAAGGATAAGGTCCAACGAAGGGATTAGTGGCATCAGCTTTGGCTCAGAGGAACACAAAATCTCACTTGTCGCAGACGATGTCCTATTATCTATCACTAACCCCAGTGTTTACCTTTCGGCTGTGCAAGCCGAACTTACCCATTTCGAACAAGTGTTGGGATTCAAGGTCAACCTCTCTAAGTCTTTCTTACTTAACTTGATAATGGCTCTTGTAATGCAGAGAGACATTGAGGGCTCTTCCCCCTTTCGGGGGGCACGTAAAGAAATTACATATCCTGGCATTTCATATCACCCCCAAATTGGCAGACCTCTACAAAGATAATCCCCCCCCTTGCTGCGACAACTCAAGGCCGACTTTAAAAAGAGGAGCTCTGCCTACATAACATGGATAGGTCGCATAAACGCTATCAAAATGAATACTTTTCCCCACCTTCTGCACCTCTTCCAGGGCCTCCCCATTATATTAGAAAAGAAGCTATTCACAAAGCTCCAATGGATGACCACGAAATGTATATGGCAGGGCAAGAGGGCACCCTTTTCCCAACTACTCTTGATGAGGCCATGCTTTGAGGGTGGCCTGTCCCACCCTGATTATCTTCTGTACTACAGAACTGCGCGGTACGGGTCCTTGGGGAATGGTCCCTAAAGGCCTCAGACAAACTCTGGCTGCACATGGATAGGCAGATAGTAGGCAGAACTATCTGGGACCTGCCCACGAAGCCGAAATCAGACAGGCCGAACAATACCTATCTAAGTACCCCTACAGCTACTACCCTGAAAGTGTTGGATACTGTTACTAGAATACGGTACTGCTGCTGATAACCTTCCCATCCCCCTATACCCCTATTCACGTTAACCCACTTTCTTCCCGGCACTCATTGATGGTCCCTTTGATAAATGGAGGGAGGGGGGGTGCCTTATGAGTCGGGCGAGATTCGTTCCTACGAGGTTTGTGCTACACTCTTCAAACTACCCTCTACAAAAGAATACCATTATTTCCAGTTAAAACACTTGATTCAGCAACCCCAGATGCGTCAGGCAGCTACTAGGGATGTGCTCTCCATAGAGAGGTTCATCCAATCCAGAATCATGACTAAAGGGTGCATCTCCTTTCTGTACTCCCTCCTTCTCACACTCGGCCTGTGGCAGGTTCTGCATCATAGGAGGTTCTGGGATGACATGCTACAGGCTCCCATATCAGTGAAAAAATGAGGGTCCCTTTATAAGGACATCACTAAATACAATTGGTCCATGTTTTTAATGGAAGCACATTATAAAATGATGTATGAATGGTATCTTCACCCACAGAAACTATATTACATCTTCCCAAATACTTCTGACAGATGTTGGCGGGATTGTGTGGCTCCTGGGAGACTTTCGTCATATCTGGTGGGACTGTCCCTCTATTCAACCCTTCTGGAAGGAGGTCCTCTCCCAAATCAAGCAAATTCTGGGGTACCCAATCCCGACTTCCCTAGAACACACGCTCCTGGGGATATGAGACCCCAGCCTAAAATTCCAATCGCAAGGAGACCACTTGATTATGTGGCTGTGCCTGGGGGCAGCTAAAATGGCCATAGTAGCTGCCTGGAAAAAACATGACGCCCCCTCTCTGACTCAGTGGCACGCCCGTGAGTGGCGGGCCCTGGCCCTCACCCAGAGAAGACTCTCGTAAGAGTTTTGACTATATCTGGAGTCTCTTGGTGAGTTACCTGTCAGAGCGATTGCCTCTGCTGCCTGTGAGTCTAGATTGTGTGCCCTCCATCTCTTCCTGACATAACAGACTAGACCCTGGTAGGGGCCCCTTGTGTGCCAGGGCGTCGGATGGCGCTCCCTTTCCCTCTCCTCACCCGCATCTCGATTAAGCACATATGACACCACGGAAATGTTTGGTTATTTTTTTAAAGTATGTTTAATTTGTTAGATCACATTGAGAGTTCAGAAGCAATTTGAGACACATATTGTGTGCCAGAAATATGTTTTATTATTGGATCTCTCTGCTACTAGTTTAGACCTCCAGTCATGAGAGGAATGGTTGATAAAACTGTGTATTGTCTTTAGCTCACTGATGATCTTGGCATGCAAATTGAGTTTGGATGAGCTGCAAATGTTGTATTTTCTTGTGAACTCAATAAAAAGATTTTGACAAAAAATAGTCTTGACTACAGATGTTGTTTTCTTAATTGGGGTAATCGTAGAGTGTTTCAGAGGGTTGGGATCATTACCCTACAAAAACCAGGCATTTATCACATTGGTGAAGTCCTTGATACAGTTTGGAAGGAATTTATTGAACCACCTTGCCAGGCCTGGCTTGAGAATTAGGCTTGACACTTTGGGGTCCATTAGGATGTCGGGCGGTGGCACCGCGGTGTTGGCGGTGGAAAGAAGCCCTTTTCCGTTCGCGAGCTGCGGTACTCACCGTCCCCCATATTAGTATAGCATAACATAGGTAATTTCCCGACCGCCGTGGAGCGGCGTGCACCGCCATCAAAGTGCGCACGCTACCGCGGCGGTGAGAGCCAATGGAGACTCGCTGCCGTGCGGAATGACGTCCGCCCCGCTCCACAAATTGGAATAGCCCAAACAGGCAGATGCACCACAGCGGAGACATCGTGCAACCAGACACGGCGGAAACTCGACATCGGAGCACGATAGCAGCGACCCGGTCCTCTCCACCCGGTCATGAACGCCCTGGACCCAGCTCTACATATGCATCCGGCCATGTACCTGCTACAGCATTACCATCAAATGGGCCACCGCGGACGTCGCCGCAGGTATGCAAATACATAAATACAACACACATCACATGGACTGACACAGGGTCCAATTCCACAACAGACACCCTGCTGGGGGTCACAACACATCCACAAGGGCACCCACACATTACCCACCTGCCAACAAGTCACCCCTCTGCATACGGAACACACATCGTCCGCGAACTAGCAGCAACGTCCCGTTCCCGGAAACATCACCGCCACGGTCAACACATGCAAGTATCAATTTTTCAATTTATGCGCATAATGCAGAAGGCAGAAGGCAGGGCCACTACAAGGCATGGGCAGGGCACAAAGACCACAGGAACACACCACCCCCAAACACACATCAACACACCCCATCAAGTCACAGGCCAGGTGCCCATCCTGTGCACCCCCATGCACACCAACAAGCAACAAGCACAGCAACAAGCAAGCACAATACACCACACAACAAACAACTAGGGAGACAGCCACTGCAGGAGTGTCTGACAAGGAACACACAACACCAGTGCCTCACACACTGAAGGCTGCCAATACCTCCCAGCACATATACACACAAAAAAACACACACCCCGTGTGTAGCCTTGTACAGAACACACACACAGGGATGCCTGAACAGATGCCTGCCCAAAAAAAACACACAAACACTACAGGAACACACACAGAACACCAACAGAAACAGACATACCCTATCAGCCAAACTGTGGAAAGGCAATGGGAGCACAAATACAACATGAGTGCACAACATCATCACTCAAGAACAAAACACACACTCAACATACCACAAATCACACAAGAGGTGCACCTGCACAGACCTACACTGCCACATCAAACCAACCATAGATGCCCATGAAAGCACAAATCATCAAACACCACAGGACATCAGGAGATGCACATCAGGCAATGTCAAGCCCACATACACACAGCACTGTATACACACCAAGCAGTGTGTGCACACCAAGCACAACAGCTACACACAGACATGACTGACGCAACCTCAACACACACACCACAAATCAGCACAGCACAAAAACAACAGCACACCCAGGAAGTGAAGCAATACCACAGCCAACACACAGGCATCCAACACAACAACAACAGGATGCACCACTTTGAGATGCAAGAGCATAACCACCTACACCAGAGCACTGGCCAGCACACACCGCACAAGTGCACATGGACAATCCTCACTGATAAATACCTCAAGAATATCACACATAAACCATTGGGGCAATGTCCAGAGTGCAACATCACTCCTGGCCCAAGAACTGCACCCCAAGGCACAGTCTCACAAATGAAGTAATGGGGAGGCACATACACATGCAAACAATGGGGACAGCTGGCATCAAAGTCAACTGACTTGCATGCCAGTAGTCGACATGTAAGGGGTGTACCATACACAACTAGAGGGAGTGCAGACCCACAATGGCTAGGCACAAGTGGCACACATAGGGGATGGCATCACACCACACACACCATGCCATACAGGAGGAGAAAAGGCAGCATGTGCCTGCAATGCATGACAAACACAATGACAGTGAGGAGCAGCAGGGCCACACAGTATAACCAAACACACTCAAGACACATTGATAATCAAACAAACACAACACTGATGTGCAAGTTACACACTGTGCACACTCATAAGTGACCATAACAACAAGGAGGAGTCACACAGAAGTGCATGGACACTGCACAGTGCACAACAGACAACTCACACAAGTGCATACAATCATTTACACGGTGCAGGAAAATCCAAACTACAGGCACACAACTCCTGGCTGACAAATGTGTGTCTATCACAATACAGGGGCACACACCCACCCACACCCACTGCAAAGTCACACCCTTCACACTGCACACCTCCTCACCACCCAAGAGCACCCATCTCATGTAGGCCAGGGGACCAGGACTAAGGGCCAACACAAAATGAACATACACATACACATCTGGGCACATATACAGGAATAAAACACATACATCATGACATTGCCCAGCCTGCATGCAAAACTGTGCACGGCATCACACCCTGTGCTGGCAGTGTACCCCAACCTGACATAGCAACAACGTAGCCAACAATAGCAAACCACTAAAAAGAGAACTGCATCACAGGTAAAAGAGCCAACACAGATAACACAAGTATCAGTATTTGAATGGACTGATGACCCTGTGACCCCTGTTTAGAAATGTGATGCGGAAAAAGAGCTTGGCAGTGTTTAAGTGACACATAGAGCATGGAGCACAGGCAACCAAATGCACACGCCAAAAGAACTGTAATCAGCAAGGACACTGACAAAACACACAACAGGAGTAACTGTCTTTATTCACATATTGCACATATGTGACAGTGGAACAACAGTGGACAAGAGCAAGGCACAAAATGCTGACCATATGCAAGATAATATGCACAGGCAAACTACAAACAGGAAGGCCAGTGGACATGGCACAGGGGAGAGTACAACACAGCAGAGCAACAGGGCCAGTGTCCATTCACAGGTGAGAGTACGCCACAGCAGAGCAACAGGGCCAGTGTCCATGGCACAGGTGAGAGCACAACACAGCAGAGCAACAGGGCCAGTGTCCATGGCAGGTGGCCCAGCAAGTACATGAGGGGCTGCACAGGTGAGATTACAACACAGCAGAGCAACAGGGCCAGTGGCCATGGCACAGGTGAGAGTAAAACACAGCAGAGCAACAGGGCCAGTGTCCATCGCACAGGTGAGAGTACAACACAGCAGAGCAACAGGGCCAGTGTCCATGGCACAGGTGAGAGTACAACACAGCAGAGCAACATGGCCAGTGCCCATGGCACAGGTGAGAGTGGAACACAGCAGAGCAACAGGGCCAGTGTCCATGGCACAGGGGAGAGTACAACACAGCAGAGCAACAGGGCCAGTGTCCAGGGCATAGTAAAGCACAGCAGAGGAACAGGGCCAGTGTCCATGGCACAGGTGAGAGTCCAACAAAGCAGAGCAACAGGGCCAGTGTCCATGGCAGGTGGCACAGCAAGTACACGAAAGGCTGCACCTGTGAGAGTACAACACAGCAGAGCAACAGGTCCAGTGTCCATGGCAGGTGGCACAGCAAGTACAGGAGAGGCTGCACAGGTGAGAGTACAACACAGGAGAGCAACAGGTCCAGTGTCCATGGCACATGGGAGAGTACAACACAGCAGAGCAACAGGGCCAGTGTCCATGGCAGGTGGCACAGCAAGCACATGAGAGGCTGCACAGGTGAGAGTACAACACAGCAGAGCAACAGGGCAAGTGTCCATGGCAGAGGTGAGAGTACACAACACAGCAGAACAACAGGGCCAGTGTCCATTCACAGGTGAGAGTACAACACAGCAGAGCAACAGGGCCAGGGTCCATGGCACAGATGAGAGTACAACACAGCAGAGCAACAGGGCCAGTGTCAATGGCAGGTGGCACAGCAAGTACACGAGGGGCTGCACAGGTGAGAGTACAACACAGCAGATCAACAGGGCCAGTGGCCATGGCACAGGTGAGAGTAAAACACAGCAGAGCAGCAGGGCCAGTGTCCATGGCACAGGTGAGAGTACAACACAGCAGAGCAACAGGGCCAGTGTCCATGGCACAGGTGAGAGTGCAACACAACAGAGCAACAGGGCCAGTGTCCATGGCACAGGTGAGAGAACAACACAGAAGAGCAACAGGGCCAGTGTCCATGGCACAGGTGAGAGTACAACACAGCAGAGCAACAGTGCCAGTGTCCAGGGCCTGTGTCCATGGCACAGGGGAGAGAGCAACACAGCAGAGCAACAGGGCCAGTGTCCAGGGCACAGGGCAAAGTAAAACACAGCAGAGGAACAGGGCCAGTGTCCATGGCACAGGTGAGAGTCCAACACAGCATAGCAACAGGGCCAATGTCCATGGCAGGTGGCACAGCAAGTACATGAAAGGCTGCACCTGTGAGAGTCCAACACAGCAGAGCAACAGGGCCAGTGTCCATGGCAGGTGGCACAGCAAGTACATGAGAGGCTGCACAGGTGAGAGTCCAACACAGGAGAGCAACAGGGCCAGTGTCCATGGCACAGGGGAGAGTACAACACAGCAGAGCAACAGGGCCAATGTCCATGGCAGGTGGCCCAGCCAGTACATGAGAGGCTGCACAGGTGAGGGTACAACACAGGAGAGCAACAAGGCCAGTGTCCATGGCACAGGTCAGAGTACAACACATCAGAGCAACAGGGCCAGTGTCCATGGCAGAGGTGAGAGTACAACACAGCAGAGCAACAGGGCCAGTGTCCAGGGCACAGGGGAGAGTGCAACACAGTAAAGCAACAGGGCCTGTGTCCATGGCACAGGTGAGAGTACAACACAGCAGAGCAACAGGGCCAGTGTCCAGGGCACGGGGGAGAGTACAACACAGCAGTGAATGTCAATATCACTGGCCAGGGAGAAATGCGGAATCAGGACATGAGAAGCTGCACAGTGAGTGTGTTTGACTGTACCCTTCCACGACCAGCAACACACCCAGGTGGCAAACAATGGGCAGGACTAGCACACCTGTATGCGAGACAGGTGTATGAGGGGGACTGCCACTCACATTTGGCTGTCAGGCAGACTTGGAGTTTGCTGAGTGTCGGGGACAGCAGGAACATTTGAGTGGGGAGACAGAGACATAGGTGATGTAGGGCTATCTGTTGTCTGTGAAGCTGGAGGGCTGTTTGGACCAGGTGGCATAGTGGCACATGGAGGTGTAGTCATGCAGACCTGTGACACAGTGTTGGTGGGAGAGGTTGGAGGGATGCCCTTCCACTTTTTGGGAATACGAAATGGCTTCCCTGTCTTAGGGTTAAAAGGAACTGGTGATGACACAACAGGCACACACACCAACTGTCCTGCATCAGGTGCAGACACTGGCACTACCTCTGGTGATGTGTTGGATCCTGCTGAACGCTTTGTCTGGCTACGCCTCTGGACCACCTTCCCCTGTTTGCCAGGTGTCCCACCTACAGTGCCCTCCTTTGCCTCTTTGCCAGAGGTGGCCCCTACAGTGCCCTCCTTTGCCTGTTTGCCAGGTGTCCCACCTACAGTGCCATCCTTTGCCTCTTTGCCAGGGGTGGCCCCTACAGTGTTCTCCTTTGCCTCTTTGCCAGGGGTGGCCCCTACAGTGCCTTCCTCCACCTGCTTCACTGGGCTTGGAGATGGAGTTGATGTGGTGGGGGGATGTGGCCATGTGCCCTTCCAAGGTGTACCCTTGCTATACAACACCTCCTCAGTGGGCACAGACACTGCACGCCTAGCTCTGCGTGAAGTTTTAGGGCCTGGAGAGTCCTTTGATGGTGATGCCTCTGAGGCATGTGAGCCTGAAGTCAGCCTCATTGCTTTTTTGGCCTTGCTCTTCCCTGACAGGCTCTTGTCCTTGCATTTTGGGGTGGCTCTGCTCTTCTGTGGGGATGGTGTCTGTGGCTGGGACCGCTTGGGTTGTGTCTGCTGTGTGCTCCTTGTGCTGTATCATGTCTCGATTCAGAAAAGGGGGTGGTGATGAACAGAGTGTCTGAATTAAACAGACCACTCTTACCCAGTCCAAAGATCAGGGCTTGATCCATCACCGTTATTTATCTCACTGCCCCATCCCAGCTCAGAACCTGGCTATATGCAAATCAGTCTGTCCCTGGCCCAGTGCATCATGGGAACAGGGCAGACTAAACTACCAAGCCAATTCTTCACCGGAAAGGAGACAAGCTACCGGGGACCGGTTTCTGGCATTTCAGCCGTCTTCGGCCCGGCTTGCTTGAATCCTGATGGAGCAGTGAGAAAGGGACTCATGTCTGAGTATACCCTGCCACACCTATAGTGGCCAAAAACGATTCAGAAAAGGGGGTGGTGATGAACAGAGTGTCTGAATTAAACAGACCACTCTTACCCAGTCCAAAGATCAGGGCTTGATCCATCACCGTTATTTATCTCACTGCCCCATCCCAGCTCAGAACCTGGCTATATGCAAATCAGTCTGTCCCTGGCCCAGTGCATCATGGGAACAGGGCAGACTAAACTACCAAGCCAATTCTTCACCGGAAAGGAGACAAGCTACCGGGGACCGGTTTCTGGCATTTCAGCCGTCTTCGGCCCGGCTTGCTTGAATCCTGATGGAGCAGTGAGAAAGGGACTCATGTCTGAGTATACCCTGCCACACCTATAGTGGCCAAAAACGATTCAGAAAAGGGGGTGGTGATGAACAGAGTGTCTGAATTAAACAGACCACTCTTACCCAGTCCAAAGATCAGGGCTTGATCCATCACCGTTATTTATCTCACTGCCCCATCCCAGCTCAGAACCTGGCTATATGCAAATCAGTCTGTCCCTGGCCCAGTGCATCATGGGAACAGGGCAGACTAAACTACCAAGCCAATTCTTCACCGGAAAGGAGACAAGCTACCGGGGACCGGTTTCTGGCATTTCAGCCGTCTTCGGCCCGGCTTGCTTGAATCCTGATGGAGCAGTGAGAAAGGGACTCATGTCTGAGTATACCCTGCCACACCTATAGTGGCCAAAAACGATTCAGAAAAGGGGGTGGTGATGAACAGAGTGTCTGAATTAAACAGACCACTCTTACCCAGTCCAAAGATCAGGGCTTGATCCATCACCGTTATTTATCTCACTGCCCCATCCCAGCTCAGAACCTGGCTATATGCAAATCAGTCTGTCCCTGGCCCAGTGCATCATGGGAACAGGGCAGACTAAACTACCAAGCCAATTCTTCACCGGAAAGGAGACAAGCTACCGGGGACTGGTTTCTGGCATTTCAGCCGTCTTCGGCCCGGCTTGCTTGAATCCTGATGGAGCAGTGAGAAAGGGACTCATGTCTGAGTATACCCTGCCACACCTATAGTGGCCAAAAACGATTCAGAAAAGGGGGTGGTGATGAACAGAGTGTCTGAATTAAACAGACCACTCTTACCCAGTCCAAAGATCAGGGCTTGATCCATCACCGTTATTTATCTCACTGCCCCATCCCAGCTCAGAACCTGGCTATATGCAAATCAGTCTGTCCCTGGCCCAGTGCATCATGGGAACAGGGCAGACTAAACTACCAAGCCAATTCTTCACCGGAAAGGAGACAAGCTACCGGGGACCGGTTTCTGGCATTTAAGCCGTCTTCGGCCCGGCTTGCTGGAATCCTGATGGAGCAGTGAGAAAGGGACTCATGTCTGAGTATACCCTGCCACACCTATAGTGGCCAAAAACGATTCAGAAAAGGGGGTGGTGATGAACAGAGTGTCTGAATTAAACAGACCACTCTTACCCAGTCCAAAGATCAGGGCTTGATCCATCACCGTTATTTATCTCACTGCCCCATCCCAGCTCAGAACCTGGCTATATGCAAATCAGTCTGTCCCTGGCCCAGTGCATCATGGGAACAGGGCAGACTAAACTACCAAGCCAATTCTTCACCGGAAAGGAGACAAGCTACCGGGGACCGGTTTCTGGCATTTCAGCCGTCTTCGGCCCGGCTTGCTTGAATCCTGATGGAGCAGTGAGAAAGGGACTCATGTCTGAGTATACCCTGCCACACCTATAGTGGCCAAAAACGATTCAGAAAAGGGGGTGGTGATGAACAGAGTGTCTGAATTAAACAGACCACTCTTACCCAGTCCAAAGATCAGGGCTTGATCCATCACCGTTATTTATCTCACTGCCCCATCCCAGCTCAGAACCTGGCTATATGCAAATCAGTCTGTCCCTGGCCCAGTGCATCATGGGAACAGGGCAGACTAAACTACCAAGCCAATTCTTCACCGGAAAGGAGACAAGCTACCGGGGACCGGTTTCTGGCATTTCAGCCGTCTTCGGCCCGGCTTGCTTGAATCCTGATGGAGCAGTGAGAAAGGGACTCATGTCTGAGTATACCCTGCCACACCTATAGTGGCCAAAAACGATTCAGAAAAGGGGGTGGTGATGAACAGAGTGTCTGAATTAAACAGACCACTCTTACCCAGTCCAAAGATCAGGGCTTGATCCATCACCGTTATTTATCTCACTGCCCCATCCCAGCTCAGAACCTGGCTATATGCAAATCAGTCTGTCCCTGGCCCAGTGCATCATGGGAACAGGGCAGACTAAACTACCAAGCCAATTCTTCACCGGAAAGGAGACAAGCTACCGGGGACCGGTTTCTGGCATTTCAGCCGTCTTCGGCCCGGCTTGCTTGAATCCTGATGGAGCAGTGAGAAAGGGACTCATGTCTGAGTATACCCTGCCACACCTATAGTGGCCAAAAACGATTCAGAAAAGGGGGTGGTGATGAACAGAGTGTCTGAATTAAACAGACCACTCTTACCCAGTCCAAAGATCAGGGCTTGATCCATCACCGTTATTTATCTCACTGCCCCATCCCAGCTCAGAACCTGGCTATATGCAAATCAGTCTGTCCCTGGCCCAGTGCATCATGGGAACAGGGCAGACTAAACTACCAAGCCAATTCTTCACCGGAAAGGAGACAAGCTACCGGGGACCGGTTTCTGGCATTTCAGCCGTCTTCGGCCCGGCTTGCTTGAATCCTGATGGAGCAGTGAGAAAGGGACTCATGTCTGAGTATACCCTGCCACACCTATAGTGGCCAAAAACGATTCAGAAAAGGGGGTGGTGATGAACAGAGTGTCTGAATTAAACAGACCACTCTTACCCAGTCCAAAGATCAGGGCTTGATCCATCACCGTTATTTATCTCACTGCCCCATCCCAGCTCAGAACCTGGCTATATGCAAATCAGTCTGTCCCTGGCCCAGTGCATCATGGGAACAGGGCAGACTAAACTACCAAGCCAATTCTTCACCGGAAAGGAGACAAGCTACCGGGGACCGGTTTCTGGCATTTCAGCCGTCTTCGGCCCGGCTTGCTTGAATCCTGATGGAGCAGTGAGAAAGGGACTCATGTCTGAGTATACCCTGCCACACCTATAGTGGCCAAAAACGATTCAGAAAAGGGGGTGGTGATGAACAGAGTGTCTGAATTAAACAGACCACTCTTACCCAGTCCAAAGATCAGGGCTTGTTCCATCACCGTTATTTATCTCACTGCCCCATCCCAGCTCAGAACCTGGCTATATGCAAATCAGTCTGTCCCTGGCCCAGTGCATCATGGGAACAGGGCAGACTAAACTAACAAGCCAATTCTTCACCGGAAAGGAGACAAGCTACCGGGGACCGGTTTCTGGCATTTCAGCCGTCTTCGGCCCGGCTTGCTTGAATCCTGATGGAGCAGTGAGAAAGGGACTCATGTCTGAGTATACCCTGCCACACCTATAGTGGCCAAAAACGATTCAGAAAAGGGGGTGGTGATGAACAGAGTGTCTGAATTAAACAGACCACTCTTACCCAGTCCAAAGATCAGGGCTTGATCCATCACCGTTATTTATCTCACTGCCCCATCCCAGCTCAGAACCTGGCTATATGCAAATCAGTCTGTCCCTGGCCCAGTGCATCATGGGAACAGGGCAGACTAAACTACCAAGCCAATTCTTCACCGGAAAGGAGACAAGCTACCGGGGACCGGTTTCTGGCATTTCAGCCGTCTTCGGCCCGGCTTGCTTGAATCCTGATGGAGCAGTGAGAAAGGGACTCATGTCTGAGTATACCCTGCCACACCTATAGTGGCCAAAAACGATTCAGAAAAGGGGGTGGTGATGAACAGAGTGTCTGAATTAAACAGACCACTCTTACCCAGTCCAAAGATCAGGGCTTGATCCATCACCGTTATTTATCTCACTGCCCCATCCCAGCTCAGAACCTGGCTATATGCAAATCAGTCTGTCCCTGGCCCAGTGCATCATGGGAACAGGGCAGACTAAACTACCAAGCCAATTCTTCACCGGAAAGGAGACAAGCTACCGGGGACCGGTTTCTGGCATTTCAGCCGTCTTCGGCCCGGCTTGCTTGAATCCTGATGGAGCAGTGAGAAAGGGACTCATGTCTGAGTATACCCTGCCACACCTATAGTGGCCAAAAACGATTCAGAAAAGGGGGTGGTGATGAACAGAGTGTCTGAATTAAACAGACCACTCTTACCCAGTCCAAAGATCAGGGCTTGATCCATCACCGTTATTTATCTCACTGCCCCATCCCAGCTCAGAACCTGGCTATATGCAAATCAGTCTGTCCCTGGCCCAGTGCATCATGGGAACAGGGCAGACTAAACTACCAAGCCAATTCTTCACCGGAAAGGAGACAAGCTACCGGGGACCGGTTTCTGGCATTTCAGCCGTCTTCGGCCCGGCTTGCTTGAATCCTGATGGAGCAGTGAGAAAGGGACTCATGTCTGAGTATACCCTGCCACACCTATAGTGGCCAAAAACGATTCAGAAAAGGGGGTGGTGATGAACAGAGTGTCTGAATTAAACAGACCACTCTTACCCAGTCCAAAGATCAGGGCTTGATCCATCACCGTTATTTATCTCACTGCCCCATCCCAGCTCAGAACCTGGCTATATGCAAATCAGTCTGTCCCTGGCCCAGTGCATCATGGGAACAGGGCAGACTAAACTACCAAGCCAATTCTTCACCGGAAAGGAGACAAGCTACCGGGGACCGGTTTCTGGCATTTCAGCCGTCTTCGGCCCGGCTTGCTTGAATCCTGATGGAGCAGTGAGAAAGGGACTCATGTCTGAGTATACCCTGCCACACCTATAGTGGCCAAAAACGATTCAGAAAAGGGGGTGGTGATGAACAGAGTGTCTGAATTAAACAGACCACTCTTACCCAGTCCAAAGATCAGGGCTTGATCCATCACCGTTATTTATCTCACTGCCCCATCCCAGCTCAGAACCTGGCTATATGCAAATCAGTCTGTCCCTGGCCCAGTGCATCATGGGAACAGGGCAGACTAAACTACCAAGCCAATTCTTCACCGGAAAGGAGACAAGCTACCGGGGACCGGTTTCTGGCATTTCAGCCGTCTTCGGCCCGGCTTGCTTGAATCCTGATGGAGCAGTGAGAAAGGGACTCATGTCTGAGTATACCCTGCCACACCTATAGTGGCCAAAAACGATTCAGAAAAGGGGGTGGTGATGAACAGAGTGTCTGAATTAAACAGACCACTCTTACCCAGTCCAAAGATCAGGGCTTGATCCATCACCGTTATTTATCTCACTGCCCCATCCCAGCTCAGAACCTGGCTATATGCAAATCAGTCTGTCCCTGGCCCAGTGCATCATGGGAACAGGGCAGACTAAACTACCAAGCCAATTCTTCACCGGAAAGGAGACAAGCTACCGGGGACCGGTTTCTGGCATTTCAGCCGTCTTCGGCCCGGCTTGCTTGAATCCTGATGGAGCAGTGAGAAAGGGACTCATGTCTGAGTATACTCTGCCACACCTATAGTGGCCAAAAACGATTCAGAAAAGGGGGTGGTGATGAACAGAGTGTCTGAATTAAACAGACCACTCTTACCCAGTCCAAAGATCAGGGCTTGATCCATCACCGTTATTTATCTCACTGCCCCATCCCAGCTCAGAACCTGGCTATATGCAAATCAGTCTGTCCCTGGCCCAGTGCATCATGGGAACAGGGCAGACTAAACTACCAAGCCAATTCTTCACCGGAAAGGAGACAAGCTACCGGGGACCGGTTTCTGGCATTTCAGCCGTCTTCGGCCCGGCTTGCTTGAATCCTGATGGAGCAGTGAGAAAGGGACTCATGTCTGAGTATACCCTGCCACACCTATAGTGGCCAAAAACGATTCAGAAAAGGGGGTGGTGATGAACAGAGTGTCTGAATTAAACAGACCACTCTTACCCAGTCCAAAGATCAGGGCTTGATCCATCACCGTTATTTATCTCACTGCCCCATCCCAGCTCAGAACCTGGCTATATGCAAATCAGTCTGTCCCTGGCCCAGTGCATCATGGGAACAGGGCAGACTAAACTACCAAGCCAATTCTTCACCGGAAAGGAGACAAGCTACCGGGGACCGGTTTCTGGCATTTCAGCCGTCTTCGGCCCGGCTTGCTTGAATCCTGATGGAGCAGTGAGAAAGGGACTCATGTCTGAGTATACCCTGCCACACCTATAGTGGCCAAAAACGATTCAGAAAAGGGGGTGGTGATGAACAGAGTGTCTGAATTAAACAGACCACTCTTACCCAGTCCAAAGATCAGGGCTTGATCCATCACCGTTATTTATCTCACTGCCCCATCCCAGCTCAGAACCTGGCTATATGCAAATCAGTCTGTCCCTGGCCCAGTGCATCATGGGAACAGGGCAGACTAAACTACCAAGCCAATTCTTCACCGGAAAGGAGACAAGCTACCGGGGACCGGTTTCTGGCATTTCAGCCGTCTTCGGCCCGGCTTGCTTGAATCCTGATGGAGCAGTGAGAAAGGGACTCATGTCTGAGTATACCCTGCCACACCTATAGTGGCCAAAAACGATTCAGAAAAGGGGGTGGTGATGAACAGAGTGTCTGAATTAAACAGACCACTCTTACCCAGTCCAAAGATCAGGGCTTGATCCATCACCGTTATTTATCTCACTGCCCCATCCCAGCTCAGAACCTGGCTATATGCAAATCAGTCTGTCCCTGGCCCAGTGCATCATGGGAACAGGGCAGACTAAACTACCAAGCCAATTCTTCACCGGAAAGGAGACAAGCTACCGGGGACCGGTTTCTGGCATTTCAGCCGTCTTCGGCCCGGCTTGCTTGAATCCTGATGGAGCAGTGAGAAAGGGACTCATGTCTGAGTATACCCTGCCACACCTATAGTGGCCAAAAACGATTCAGAAAAGGGGGTGGTGATGAACAGAGTGTCTGAATTAAACAGACCACTCTTACCCAGTCCAAAGATCAGGGCTTGATCCATCACCGTTATTTATCTCACTGCCCCATCCCAGCTCAGAACCTGGCTATATGCAAATCAGTCTGTCCCTGGCCCAGTACATCATGGGAACAGGGCAGACTAAACTACCAAGCCAATTCTTCACCGGAAAGGAGACAAGCTACCGGGGACCGGTTTCTGGCATTTCAGCCGTCTTCGGCCCGGCTTGCTTGAATCCTGATGGAGCAGTGAGAAAGGGACTCATGTCTGAGTATACCCTGCCACACCTATAGTGGCCAAAAACGATTCAGAAAAGGGGGTGGTGATGAACAGAGTGTCTGAATTAAACAGACCACTCTTACCCAGTCCAAAGATCAGGGCTTGATCCATCACCGTTATTTATCTCACTGCCCCATCCCAGCTCAGAACCTGGCTATATGCAAATCAGTCTGTCCCTGGCCCAGTGCATCATGGGAACAGGGCAGACTAAACTACCAAGCCAATTCTTCACCGGAAAGGAGACAAGCTACCGGGGACCGGTTTCTGGCATTTCAGCCGTCTTCGGCCCGGCTTGCTTGAATCCTGATGGAGCAGTGAGAAAGGGACTCATGTCTGAGTATACCCTGCCACACCTATAGTGGCCAAAAACGATTCAGAAAAGGGGGTGGTGATGAACAGAGTGTCTGAATTAAACAGACCACTCTTACCCAGTCCAAAGATCAGGGCTTGTTCCATCACCGTTATTTATCTCACTGCCCCATCCCAGCTCAGAACCTGGCTATATGCAAATCAGTCTGTCCCTGGCCCAGTGCATCATGGGAACAGGGCAGACTAAACTACCAAGCCAATTCTTCACCGGAAAGGAGACAAGCTACCGGGGACCGGTTTCTGGCATTTCAGCCGTCTTCGGCCCGGCTTGCTTGAATCCTGATGGAGCAGTGAGAAAGGGACTCTTGTCTGAGTATACCCTGCCACACCTATAGTGGCCAAAAACGATTCAGAAAAGGGGGTGGTGATGAACAGAGTGTCTGAATTAAACAGACCACTCTTACCCAGTCCAAAGATCAGGGCTTGATCCATCACCGTTATTTATCTCACTGCCCCATCCCAGCTCAGAACCTGGCTATATGCAAATCAGTCTGTCCCTGGCCCAGTGCATCATGGGAACAGGGCAGACTAAACTACCAAGCCAATTCTTCACCGGAAAGGAGACAAGCTACCGGGGACCGGTTTCTGGCATTTCAGCCGTCTTCGGCCCGGCTTGCTTGAATCCTGATGGAGCAGTGAGAAAGGGACTCATGTCTGAGTATACCCTGCCACACCTATAGTGGCCAAAAACGATTCAGAAAAGGGGGTGGTGATGAACAGAGTGTCTGAATTAAACAGACCACTCTTACCCAGTCCAAAGATCAGGGCTTGATCCATCACCGTTATTTATCTCACTGCCCCATCCCAGCTCAGAACCTGGCTATATGCAAATCAGTCTGTCCCTGGCCCAGTGCATCATGGGAACAGGGCAGACTAAACTACCAAGCCAATTCTTCACCGGAAAGGAGACAAGCTACCGGGGACCGGTTTCTGGCATTTCAGCCGTCTTCGGCCCGGCTTGCTTGAATCCTGATGGAGCAGTGAGAAAGGGACTCATGTCTGAGTATACCCTGCCACACCTATAGTGGCCAAAAACGATTCAGAAAAGGGGGTGGTGATGAACAGAGTGTCTGAATTAAACAGACCACTCTTACCCAGTCCAAAGATCAGGGCTTGATCCATCACCGTTATTTATCTCACTGCCCCATCCCAGCTCAGAACCTGGCTATATGCAAATCAGTCTGTCCCTGGCCCAGTGCATCATGGGAACAGGGCAGACTAAACTACCAAGCCAATTCTTCACCGGAAAGGAGACAAGCTACCGGGGACCGGTTTCTGGCATTTCAGCCGTCTTCGGCCCGGCTTGCTTGAATCCTGATGGAGCAGTGAGAAAGGGACTCATGTCTGAGTATACCCTGCCACACCTATAGTGGCCAAAAACGATTCAGAAAAGGGGGTGGTGATGAACAGAGTGTCTGAATTAAACAGACCACTCTTACCCAGTCCAAAGATCAGGGCTTGTTCCATCACCGTTATTTATCTCACTGCCCCATCCCAGCTCAGAACCTGGCTATATGCAAATCAGTCTGTCCCTGGCCCAGTGCATCATGGGAACAGGGCAGACTAAACTACCAAGCCAATTCTTCACCGGAAAGGAGACAAGCTACCGGGGACCGGTTTCTGGCATTTCAGCCGTCTTCGGCCCGGCTTGCTTGAATCCTGATGGAGCAGTGAGAAAGGGACTCTTGTCTGAGTATACCCTGCCACACCTATAGTGGCCAAAAACGATTCAGAAAAGGGGGTGGTGATGAACAGAGTGTCTGAATTAAACAGACCACTCTTACCCAGTCCAAAGATCAGGGCTTGATCCATCACCGTTATTTATCTCACTGCCCCATCCCAGCTCAGAACCTGGCTATATGCAAATCAGTCTGTCCCTGGCCCAGTGCATCATGGGAACAGGGCAGACTAAACTACCAAGCCAATTCTTCACCGGAAAGGAGACAAGCTACCGGGGACCGGTTTCTGGCATTTCAGCCGTCTTCGGCCCGGCTTGCTTGAATCCTGATGGAGCAGTGAGAAAGGGACTCATGTCTGAGTATACCCTGCCACACCTATAGTGGCCAAAAACGATTCAGAAAAGGGGGTGGTGATGAACAGAGTGTCTGAATTAAACAGACCACTCTTACCCAGTCCAAAGATCAGGGCTTGATCCATCACCGTTATTTATCTCACTGCCCCATCCCAGCTCAGAACCTGGCTATATGCAAATCAGTCTGTCCCTGGCCCAGTGCATCATGGGAACAGGGCAGACTAAACTACCAAGCCAATTCTTCACCGGAAAGGAGACAAGCTACCGGGGACCGGTTTCTGGCATTTCAGCCGTCTTCGGCCCGGCTTGCTTGAATCCTGATGGAGCAGTGAGAAAGGGACTCATGTCTGAGTATACCCTGCCACACCTATAGTGGCCAAAAACGATTCAGAAAAGGGGGTGGTGATGAACAGAGTGTCTGAATTAAACAGACCACTCTTACCCAGTCCAAAGATCAGGGCTTGATCCATCACCGTTATTTATCTCACTGCCCCATCCCAGCTCAGAACCTGGCTATATGCAAATCAGTCTGTCCCTGGCCCAGTGCATCATGGGAACAGGGCAGACTAAACTACCAAGCCAATTCTTCACCGGAAAGGAGACAAGCTACCGGGGACCGGTTTCTGGCATTTCAGCCGTCTTCGGCCCGGCTTGCTTGAATCCTGATGGAGCAGTGAGAAAGGGACTCATGTCTGAGTATACCCTGCCACACCTATAGTGGCCAAAAACGATTCAGAAAAGGGGGTGGTGATGAACAGAGTGTCTGAATTAAACAGACCACTCTTACCCAGTCCAAAGATCAGGGCTTGATCCATCACCGTTATTTATCTCACTGCCCCATCCCAGCTCAGAACCTGGCTATATGCAAATCAGTCTGTCCCTGGCCCAGTGCATCATGGGAACAGGGCAGACTAAACTACCAAGCCAATTCTTCACCGGAAAGGAGACAAGCTACCGGGGACCGGTTTCTGGCATTTCAGCCGTCTTCGGCCCGGCTTGCTTGAATCCTGATGGAGCAGTGAGAAAGGGACTCATGTCTGAGTATACCCTGCCACACCTATAGTGGCCAAAAACGATTCAGAAAAGGGGGTGGTGATGAACAGAGTGTCTGAATTAAACAGACCACTCTTACCCAGTCCAAAGATCAGGGCTTGATCCATCACCGTTATTTATCTCACTGCCCCATCCCAGCTCAGAACCTGGCTATATGCAAATCAGTCTGTCCCTGGCCCAGTGCATCATGGGAACAGGGCAGACTAAACTACCAAGCCAATTCTTCACCGGAAAGGAGACAAGCTACCGGGGACCGGTTTCTGGCATTTCAGCCGTCTTCGGCCCGGCTTGCTTGAATCCTGATGGAGCAGTGAGAAAGGGACTCATGTCTGAGTATACCCTGCCACACCTATAGTGGCCAAAAACGATTCAGAAAAGGGGGTGGTGATGAACAGAGTGTCTGAATTAAACAGACCACTCTTACCCAGTCCAAAGATCAGGGCTTGATCCATCACCGTTATTTATCTCACTGCCCCATCCCAGCTCAGAACCTGGCTATATGCAAATCAGTCTGTCCCTGGCCCAGTGCATCATGGGAACAGGGCAGACTAAACTACCAAGCCAATTCTTCACCGGAAAGGAGACAAGCTACCGGGGACCGGTTTCTGGCATTTCAGCCGTCTTCGGCCCGGCTTGCTTGAATCCTGATGGAGCAGTGAGAAAGGGACTCATGTCTGAGTATACCCTGCCACACCTATAGTGGCCAAAAACGATTCAGAAAAGGGGGTGGTGATGAACAGAGTGTCTGAATTAAACAGACCACTCTTACCCAGTCCAAAGATCAGGGCTTGATCCATCACCGTTATTTATCTCACTGCCCCATCCCAGCTCAGAACCTGGCTATATGCAAATCAGTCTGTCCCTGGCCCAGTGCATCATGGGAACAGGGCAGACTAAACTACCAAGCCAATTCTTCACCGGAAAGGAGACAAGCTACCGGGGACCGGTTTCTGGCATTTCAGCCGTCTTCGGCCCGGCTTGCTTGAATCCTGATGGAGCAGTGAGAAAGGGACTCATGTCTGAGTATACCCTGCCACACCTATAGTGGCCAAAAACGATTCAGAAAAGGGGGTGGTGATGAACAGAGTGTCTGAATTAAACAGACCACTCTTACCCAGTCCAAAGATCAGGGCTTGATCCATCACCGTTATTTATCTCACTGCCCCATCCCAGCTCAGAACCTGGCTATATGCAAATCAGTCTGTCCCTGGCCCAGTGCATCATGGGAACAGGGCAGACTAAACTACCAAGCCAATTCTTCACCGGAAAGGAGACAAGCTACCGGGGACCGGTTTCTGGCATTTCAGCCGTCTTCGGCCCGGCTTGCTTGAATCCTGATGGAGCAGTGAGAAAGGGACTCATGTCTGAGTATACCCTGCCACACCTATAGTGGCCAAAAACGATTCAGAAAAGGGGGTGGTGATGAACAGAGTGTCTGAATTAAACAGACCACTCTTACCCAGTCCAAAGATCAGGGCTTGATCCATCACCGTTATTTATCTCACTGCCCCATCCCAGCTCAGAACCTGGCTATATGCAAATCAGTCTGTCCCTGGCCCAGTACATCATGGGAACAGGGCAGACTAAACTACCAAGCCAATTCTTCACCGGAAAGGAGACAAGCTACCGGGGACCGGTTTCTGGCATTTCAGCCGTCTTCGGCCCGGCTTGCTTGAATCCTGATGGAGCAGTGAGAAAGGGACTCATGTCTGAGTATACCCTGCCACACCTATAGTGGCCAAAAACGATTCAGAAAAGGGGGTGGTGATGAACAGAGTGTCTGAATTAAACAGACCACTCTTACCCAGTCCAAAGATCAGGGCTTGATCCATCACCGTTATTTATCTCACTGCCCCATCCCAGCTCAGAACCTGGCTATATGCAAATCAGTCTGTCCCTGGCCCAGTGCATCATGGGAACAGGGCAGACTAAACTACCAAGCCAATTCTTCACCGGAAAGGAGACAAGCTACCGGGGACCGGTTTCTGGCATTTCAGCCGTCTTCGGCCCGGCTTGCTTGAATCCTGATGGAGCAGTGAGAAAGGGACTCATGTCTGAGTATACCCTGCCACACCTATAGTGGCCAAAAACGATTCAGAAAAGGGGGTGGTGATGAACAGAGTGTCTGAATTAAACAGACCACTCTTACCCAGTCCAAAGATCAGGGCTTGTTCCATCACCGTTATTTATCTCACTGCCCCATCCCAGCTCAGAACCTGGCTATATGCAAATCAGTCTGTCCCTGGCCCAGTGCATCATGGGAACAGGGCAGACTAAACTACCAAGCCAATTCTTCACCGGAAAGGAGACAAGCTACCGGGGACCGGTTTCTGGCATTTCAGCCGTCTTCGGCCCGGCTTGCTTGAATCCTGATGGAGCAGTGAGAAAGGGACTCTTGTCTGAGTATACCCTGCCACACCTATAGTGGCCAAAAACGATTCAGAAAAGGGGGTGGTGATGAACAGAGTGTCTGAATTAAACAGACCACTCTTACCCAGTCCAAAGATCAGGGCTTGATCCATCACCGTTATTTATCTCACTGCCCCATCCCAGCTCAGAACCTGGCTATATGCAAATCAGTCTGTCCCTGGCCCAGTGCATCATGGGAACAGGGCAGACTAAACTACCAAGCCAATTCTTCACCGGAAAGGAGACAAGCTACCGGGGACCGGTTTCTGGCATTTCAGCCGTCTTCGGCCCGGCTTGCTTGAATCCTGATGGAGCAGTGAGAAAGGGACTCATGTCTGAGTATACCCTGCCACACCTATAGTGGCCAAAAACGATTCAGAAAAGGGGGTGGTGATGAACAGAGTGTCTGAATTAAACAGACCACTCTTACCCAGTCCAAAGATCAGGGCTTGATCCATCACCGTTATTTATCTCACTGCCCCATCCCAGCTCAGAACCTGGCTATATGCAAATCAGTCTGTCCCTGGCCCAGTGCATCATGGGAACAGGGCAGACTAAACTACCAAGCCAATTCTTCACCGGAAAGGAGACAAGCTACCGGGGACCGGTTTCTGGCATTTCAGCCGTCTTCGGCCCGGCTTGCTTGAATCCTGATGGAGCAGTGAGAAAGGGACTCATGTCTGAGTATACCCTGCCACACCTATAGTGGCCAAAAACGATTCAGAAAAGGGGGTGGTGATGAACAGAGTGTCTGAATTAAACAGACCACTCTTACCCAGTCCAAAGATCAGGGCTTGATCCATCACCGTTATTTATCTCACTGCCCCATCCCAGCTCAGAACCTGGCTATATGCAAATCAGTCTGTCCCTGGCCCAGTGCATCATGGGAACAGGGCAGACTAAACTACCAAGCCAATTCTTCACCGGAAAGGAGACAAGCTACCGGGGACCGGTTTCTGGCATTTCAGCCGTCTTCGGCCCGGCTTGCTTGAATCCTGATGGAGCAGTGAGAAAGGGACTCATGTCTGAGTATACCCTGCCACACCTATAGTGGCCAAAAACGATTCAGAAAAGGGGGTGGTGATGAACAGAGTGTCTGAATTAAACAGACCACTCTTACCCAGTCCAAAGATCAGGGCTTGATCCATCACCGTTATTTATCTCACTGCCCCATCCCAGCTCAGAACCTGGCTATATGCAAATCAGTCTGTCCCTGGCCCAGTGCATCATGGGAACAGGGCAGACTAAACTACCAAGCCAATTCTTCACCGGAAAGGAGACAAGCTACCGGGGACCGGTTTCTGGCATTTCAGCCGTCTTCGGCCCGGCTTGCTTGAATCCTGATGGAGCAGTGAGAAAGGGACTCATGTCTGAGTATACCCTGCCACACCTATAGTGGCCAAAAACGATTCAGAAAAGGGGGTGGTGATGAACAGAGTGTCTGAATTAAACAGACCACTCTTACCCAGTCCAAAGATCAGGGCTTGATCCATCACCGTTATTTATCTCACTGCCCCATCCCAGCTCAGAACCTGGCTATATGCAAATCAGTCTGTCCCTGGCCCAGTGCATCATGGGAACAGGGCAGACTAAACTACCAAGCCAATTCTTCACCGGAAAGGAGACAAGCTACCGGGGACCGGTTTCTGGCATTTCAGCCGTCTTCGGCCCGGCTTGCTTGAATCCTGATGGAGCAGTGAGAAAGGGACTCATGTCTGAGTATACCCTGCCACACCTATAGTGGCCAAAAACGATTCAGAAAAGGGGGTGGTGATGAACAGAGTGTCTGAATTAAACCCACTCTTACCCAGTCCAAAGATCAGGGCTTGATCCATCACCGTTATTTGTCTCACTGCCCCATCCCAGCTCAGAACCTGGCTATATGCAAATCAGTCTGTCCCTGGCCCAGTGCATCATGGGAACAGGGCAGACTAAACTACCAAGCCAATTCTTCACCGGAAAGGAGACAAGCTACCGGGGACCGGTTTCTGGCATTTCAGCCGTCTTCGGCCCGGCTTGCTTGAATCCTGATGGAGCAGTGAGAAAGGGAGCTTGTTTCCTTCCCAGTGTAAGAATTGGCTTTTGTAGTTTGGTTTGCCCTGTTCCCATCATGCACTGGGACAGAAACAGACTAATTTGCATACAGACAGGTTCTGAAACTGGGATGGTGCAGTGAGCTAAAAAACGGTGTTGGATCTAGCCCTGATCTCTTGACTGGGTGAGAGCTTTCTGCTTAATTCAGAGACTCTGTCCCTCACCACCCCTTGTTGTAAGTATCATGTCTCTGATGCATGTGAACCGTGGTCACTGTCATCTGATGTGACCACTGACTGAGGGGTGGACAAAGGCACCTGAACAGGAATGGGAGCATGTGCTTGTTAAAAGGCAGATGTCACAGTGGATGACAAAGCTTGGACTGTGCGGTGTGTCCCACCCACGTCAGAGTGTATGCCCTCCATGTAGGCAACTACCTGGCTTAATTTCTTTAACTCGTCCCCTCTTACTGACACGGACACGGCCAGCACCAGATGAAGTGGATGGGAGGCTGGGTACTGGGCACTGTGTAGTAGATAATGTAGCAGACTATCCCCCTCCCCAGTGCCTGCCAACATGGATGCATCACCGCTGGCATCAGATGATGTAGTACCTCCTGCATAATACGGTCCCCTTCAGATGCGCTGGTGGGCTCTGTGTCACTGGCCTCCGGTGCAGCTGTGGTTCTACTCTCGCCACCAATGGTTTCCGGCTCTCGTTCCTCCGTGACCACTCGCGATTCTGCATGACAAGTGAGATGCAGGGTTGTGTTAATGTCATCATCTGGACAAAGCAATCCTATCAATGCAGTACAGGGGATGCCCAAATCAACATGGTGATCACATTGCAGCAACACACTACATAGACCACAACAGTGCCTGTAACCCTGAATATCTGCCATGACTGAGTCTTGTTGAGGCCACACAGCACAACACCATGCCCGTGGATGAAGTGTAACAGACACACAACTTGCCCTGCCCACACCTATCATGTCCCAACACTCATTGCCACTGACAGACCTTCACGGAACCGGAGGGGACAACTCACACACCTATTAGGACATGCCAGTCCACAATGTCAATTAGGCCATACCAAGCACCATGTGATACTCTGGGTCACCTTGTTGTCAGATGTGTGGGCCTCACCAATCATGGTGCTTGCAAAGTAGGCATACATGAATTCACACTCAGATAGTGGACCCTGCTGTTCAACCCCTAACAGATTCCCCACACTATCCCAATGCAGAATGACTATGTGGATCCTAACACATCTGGCTATGAGAAAGCACAGCAGGGAGGTTCAGTTTTGTAAGGCCAGTTTCTCCCAATGCCTGACACTAGCACACATCCCAGCAGCCACTCACATGACATAGCACAGCACCACCACATGAACTTTACGTGGGCCAACGCTGTCACAGGCCCTGTACACATGCATCCGCTCCCAGCAAAGTCACCCTCCCCAAATACTCACCCCTGCCTTGCTGGCGATGCTCCTTCAGACGTGCATCCAGCTCAGGATTAGACACTGCCAAAATGCGGGCCATCAGTGGCGTTAAGTTGCGCCGTGCCAAACGCCCAGGGCGCGGTTGCAGTCCCAAAGTCATCTCAGCCACGTTCTTTGCCAGCCGGCTGATGTCGTCCCACCTCTTGTGGCAGTGGGTGCATCGTCAGTTGGATACCCCCAGGGCTCGCACCTTTGCTGCAATACCCTCCACACGTCCTTACGCTGGTGTACCTTGAGCTGCAGGTATAGGAGAAAAGAAGGGTAAAAGAACAGTTACACAGTGTCATGTACCAACATCTATCAGTACAGTGGCAAGACACAGACTCAGGACCTATTGTAATCTCCCTCCTTCCAAACTGGAGGACACCTCACAAGTGCACTCTGCATGGGCCAAACAGATGCGATTGCATGCATACATGAGGGCGTAGAGGGTACCTGATATTCACACACACATGCAGGATGACTGCACTGAACCCCCTCAGTGGCTCGCAGACATCACCAGTCCCATGCATGTCTGACACCCCCTGCCCTACAGTTCCCTTCATGATAAGTTACCATTACATTGGGGCCACCATACAGAATTGGGTACTGTGCCAGCACCTCGTCCACTAGGACCTCCAGCTCCTCAATTGTGAATAGACTGGCATGGATCTTCTCTGTCCTTGCCATCCCTGTGGACATGGAACACCTGTGGTTGATGTGAGTGGTGAGGGGTCCCAGGCAGCAGGCTCTTGAGGCAGCAGCAGGAGAGGGTCCCAGGCAACAGGCTCTTCAGGCAGCAGCAGGAGAGGGTTCCAGGCAGCAGGCTCTGTGAACAGTGGAAATGTGAGACTCACTCCCACAGCTTTATAGCCCCCTGGGGTCGTTTGTAAGGTACAAAGCTGCAACAATTAGTTGTCCAGGTCAGCCTCATTCAAACCCATCCAATGACCGCCTTCACGATTTTCAAATGTGCATCATGCCATCGCAATCATCACTCTCATTGGCTGTAGGCAATGCTCCGTGGCGGTGATGCACTCCAGGGGCCTGGGGTGCGCTACCGTGATGGTGCCTCTTTCGAACCTATCCAATGACCGCCTCCGCGTTGGCTGAGCACGCCTTCCACGATTTTCAAATGTGCATCATGCCACCGCAATCATCGCTCCCATTGGCTGTAGGTAATGCTCCATGGCGGTGATGCACCGCAGGGGCCAGGCGGTAGCTACCGCGATTTGGGTGGCGGCACATGCCCACCGCCATCTACCCATGTCTCCATGCCAATGGCTATCACACTTGTGAAGGGGGGGGTGCTGGGCTCACACCGCCATGGCCAGGCGGTAGCTACCGTGATTTGGGTAACGGCCCATGCCCACCGCCATCTAACCATGTCTCCATGCCAATGGCTACCGCACTTGTGAATGGGGTGGTGCTGGGCTCACACCGCCGTGACAAGGTGATAGCTACCGCGATTTGGGTGACAGTGCATGCCCATCGCCATCTACCCATGTCTCCATGCCAATGGCTACTGCACTTGTGAAGGTGGTGGGGCTAGGCTCACACTTCCGTAGCCAGGCGGTAGCTACCGCAATTTGGATGCCTGCGCATGCCCACCGCCATCTACCCATGTTTCCATGCCAATGGCTATCGCACTTGTGAAGGGGTGGTGCTGGGCTCACACCACCATGGCCAGGCGGTAGCTACCGCGATTTTGGGCACATGCAATGGCAATGTCCATCGTGAACACTGCATCAGTACACAGCAGCAACATGGTTAAGGGCACATCATTGTGCACCCAATGCCATTATTCAATATGATGCACAGGTGGTCGCACGTTATGTATGACGCACATTGGTCTGTGGTGACTGCAATGTCACTTATGCATTTGATGTTTGATGAAGCTTCACAGTATTAAGCTGATGCTACCATATCCGCTCATGCACACAAGTGACAGTTTTCCTGATACTGTGATCATTGGGCTCTTGATGTGTGCCAAGTTCACATGGTGCATTGAGGTGTGACAGGTACAGCAGATGGGTATGAGCCAGTCATGTTCATTTGACACACTTTTTTAGATGGTACGGTACGAGGCCTGCACATGTGGGATGTGGTGTTCTGTATGTGTGCATTCCCATTGACCTATGTGTTATTTGCAGCACTTGTGTATTGTAAATGAAGAGGTGTGCCCTCTGTGTGTCTCAAATGCCCACACATGTAACCTGGTGTGCCACGCATCTCTCATGGCAGTCTTTGTTTTTGTGTGAAATCCTTAACGGGATGTGCTGTGGCCACCTCATGATGGTTTTCATTGACTTTTGTCCATTTACATCTGAACTAGAAGGAGGCCTAATCTCATACGTCGCCTGACAGTGCTGGAGGACATGGATGATTTAGCGATCATTCGCATATTCTGCCTCGACAGACCGACCCTGAAGACCCTTTGTGATCTGTTGGAACCCCACCTGCAGCCTCGTCGCCACTACCCAACTGCATTCACACCCACATACAAAGTGATGGCAGCCCTCCACTTTTTTGCAACTGGTTCCTTCCAGGAGATCGTGGCCGGCGCTGCAGGGATGTCACAACCCATGTTCAGCATGGTGCTGAAGGATGTTCTTGCAGTCATGATGATATATAAGGATCAATACGTATATTTTCCCAGGGGAGCAGAATTGGCCGGTGTGAAGGGTGACTTCTATCCCCTAGGGCGCATCCCCCATGTTGTTGGTGCCATCGATTGCACCTGTTAGAAATTGGATACCTGGCTGGCCAGGGCTTGCCCCAAAGTCAGTCAGAGACCACCATTCCCAGTCAGGGCAAGGAAGATACACGCCAAGCTAACCCCTGCTCACCCCCTTGGTAGCGTGACACGAGCAGTAAGGCTTTCCCCGGAGGCAATGTAAGTTAAGTATTTGCGCACGCACCCACCAGCAACAACATCCCAGGCCCCCCACAAAAGGAACTCCACACAAGGTATGTGGAAAAATAGCCTTTGTATTGCAAAACACATTAGATAGAAACACACACTTTACAATGTGCCAACAGGCACAGGCAGAATTTACAGGGGATATGTACAGGACAGGGCCACATGGACCACTGTCAGGAATAGACACTCCTAGCACTAGCACTTAGAACAGAGAATATAAAATCACTGTAGCACAAATTAGAAAATGTAGCACACAACCAGTAATCACTGGTAACAGGTTAGTACCACCTACGCAACCCTAACCACCTTGGGAAACTGTCACGCAGGAAACCAGGACTTCACTAGCAACACCTGTACTAGGAGAAAAACAACCACCTAAGTATTACAATACCTGTAGGGGTATAAGCACATTACACATGATGCATCACAACACATTCAGAGGTGTAGGGAAGGAAAACACATGATGCCTACAAACATTCAGAGGTGTCAGAACAAGGCACATGACGCACAATCAACACATTCAGAGGTGCAGCAAAAGAACAATTGCGCAGGAATCACATTGGCTAGTAAATCACAAATTGAGCAAGGTGCACATAGCACAACACTAGAACTGTCCCCCAGGCCAACTGGCCTCGCAAGGGCTGAAATGCCCTTAGTCCAAAATGTCAGGGCAGGCTGCGCAGGCAGCCAAGAAAACAAACCTAAACGTGGCAACTGCCCACTAAGTGCTGGACAGCTGTAAAGACTGATGATGCCAACGTTGGAGCCTCATGGGCTCAAGAACACAATGGGGCCAAAACACAGCGTGGGAGCCTCGGGGCTCTAGCCAACTAACTGGTGTCCTCCCAAGAGCCTCGCTGGGCTCTAAACATAAATGTGGGCTGTGAGCCTCTCTCAGGGCTCTAGACCAAAAGTGGGCTGTGAGCCTCTCTAGGCTCGTAACAACTGATGCCCTCGGTGGAGCCTCGGGCCCTGGGACCAAGTTATCACAAGCAGGAGGGGGCGGCCACTGGCAATGTGCCCCGACACCCCCTCTAACTACAAATGGCCCCCGGAGCCCTCTCGTGGGCTCGAGACCAACAATGCCTCGTGGTTGGAGCTGAAAAGTAACTGGACCCTCTGAGCCTCGCCGGCCCTCAATAAACAAAAATGCCCCTTAGAGCCTCGCAGGCTCGTAACTACAAAAGGGCGTGCTGAGCCTCTCGGGGCTCTCTCACCAGCAATGCCCCAGGGTTGGTGGAGCGGCCTGCTATCAACTGGGGTAGCTCTGCTTTCGATTGGGAGGCCCCCGCCCTCTTGCACTCACCGGCTGGATGTGGGACCCTCCTCGGCACATGGAGGCCCCGCGGCTGGTCAGGCGGGGGGCTCCTCTCTCGTGGGCGACAGGGCTCTCCTTCTCGCAACGGAGCCCCGCCTGCACCTTCTCTCTTCTTGCTGCCCGGCGGTGGGCGGGAGTTCCGGTTGGGCCGCGCTGTGATTGGCCGGCCGGCCAACCACTTCCGGGTCGTCGCAGGCAGCGCGGGGGCCCGGCAGGGGACAAAACAGCAGATGCCGGGTGGTCACCGGATTTCCTGAAGTAATGCCAAGTCGAGGTGGGCAATCATAGCTTAAAATAAAGAACACAGCAAAAGGGGCAATAAGCGGCGTGGGCAGCCGCGCTGAAAATCGGCAATTCACAATCGGGTCAAACGCCGGGTGGGCACCGGCTTAAGCACATGAAGCGCTCCCAGCGTTAGGGAAAAGAGAAAGTGCTTCCAGGTGCTTGTAGCGGGAACAGACCGCTCCCAGCGCTAGAAGGCAATAAAACAGCGCTCCCAAGCGCTATAAGGAGCAAAGTCCAGCAAAGTTCTTTTTAGGCAGGCAGGGGGGCAAGGCTGGGCCCAGAGCCAGCTCACTGGGCCTCCAGGCAGGGAGGCAGTCCAAATGGCGGTCCTCCTGGCACCCAGCAACAGCAGCAGCCCCCCTCAGATAGGATCCTGGAAGAGAACAACTTGCAAGGGGACACAGCCCCTTTTTATACATTAAAATCCTTTGTCTCAGAGTGCAGGGTGGGGGAGAAACCAGTCGCAGCTGGTCTGGGAGCACCCTTGATGTGCTCAGCCCCTCACTCTATTCACTGGCAGGGCTAGGATCATCAGTCGCACCACAGGGGGCGGAGCCAGCATTGTGTGGGGAAAGCTCAGCCCTATTCAGGACCCAGGTGCACTCCGCCCCAGCCATCAACATGCTAATATCCACACTCACCACCGGGCAGACCCATGCAGACTCCTGGAGCCAGGCTCACCAGCCAGCTCCAGCCAATCACGTGCCAGCACACTCACTGCACACACACACCCATGTCTCGAAGTGGCACTTCCACACTAGACACATACATGCCGCATACATCATTGCGCAGCATTCAATCACACGAGTCTGCACATACCAAACTCGAGCCTGCACACCTCATGCATCAGGAACTACCAGGGACACAGACATTCCCCATGCATTCCTATGGGAAGGCAGGCCAACCTTACTCCACAAACTCAGAGTGCGCACGTACTTTCCACTGGGACACAGTGAAAGTGCGCGGAAACCAAAAATCACTACCACCAATTCACATTCACAAAGCAAAAAGTTTAGGGGTGAGCCTGCCAGAAGGGCCAAGTCCAACACAACCCCCTTCCAGCCAAAACGCAGGGCAGACCAATCACCACTGAGATGGGCTTCCCTGCTTGGGGCGATAAAACACGGACGCGGGCCCGCAACTGCAGGGACACCCTCCTGTTCTTTGCCACGGTGAACCCCTGGAGTTCCTTCTAAAACTACTGTAGGGACTAACTGGGCTACCCCACTGGTACTCCCCAGCTGTCCTCGGCCAGGACCAGGCCCTAGGCCACACAGGTGCCACCGGTTCCTGCCTACTCACAGAGTGGGGGGTAGTAACCCCTGGCACATAGTAGCCACTCTCCACTCTTCCTGTCTGCAAGACAGGACTAGACTTCCACTGGTTGCCCAGCCTAGCGTCTACAACCTCAGGCAGACCAGGAGTCTCAGGGAAGGCTCTCCCCCCCTACCTCTTTTTCTAGGGTTCCTCCTCCTCCGGCGAGGGTTACTCCTAGAACGCCATTCCAACCCAGGGTTTAACCCCTCAGGTTGCAACGGGGTAAGAGGTGGGCTTTCCCTCTCTCTGCACCCCCTTCCAGAGGTCTGCACCTTCCCAACTGGAGGGGTTCCCCTGGAAGGTGAACCGGTCAGGATGCTGCTTACAGACGTCCTACCCTTCAGGTCAGGTGGATCCTGAGCCTGGCCTTCCAACCTCGGGTCTAGAACTTTTGGTGGAATAATTGCCTGGCACTCCAGGACTTCTGGGGATTTACACACCATCCCCTGAGACTGACACATGACCCATGTGTCGTGTGACTGTCTGTCTGGTGCAGATGTCCCGTTCCCTGTCCACCTGACAGTGCGTTAAGATCCCCCAGAACAGAAGTGTCGCCACCCGGGTCCCCCCAAGAAGATCTAGCCCAACTGGCTAGTCCCTGGTCCTCTGGTGCATCCACTGGGAAACTCATCCCCCAATCACTCCTCACTTCGGACTTCTGTGACCTCCCTCCTGGAGTAGCACTGACAGACACTGGAACCCCTGGAGCTCTAGTTACAGATGCTCCAGGTTCCCTAGACACTAGGAGATCCTCCTCAAGTGTACTAACAGGACAGCCTAGGTCCCCAACCTGGTGTTCCCTCAAGAAACCACCCAGGTTCTGAGGTAGGGCTTCAGCCATCTGGGGACTCTCAGCTACCCACTGACTCCTGCTCCACTGACTTTCAAAAAAGAACGTTTCCCGGAAAACCAGAAAGGACTGGGTATCAAACCATATCAAATAATTCCTTTCTGTGTTAATGACTTTCTGTTAGTGACCAATAGGCCTACACACCAATATCACCTTTTTAGTATTAGGTAGTGACACGGATAATTATTTCTGCACAACACTGAAGTTACTTTCGTCTCTCAAGTTTTCTTCTTAATAAAATGTTGTTAAAAACATTTCTAGTTCACTTGTTACATAACATTTTTTGCAATCATATGCTCTGGTAAAAGATCTCCACTTCATATAACAATTCCTATTACAATTCCTACCCCAGAGTAAATAATTCATACAGAGTAAATAATTTTAAACATTAATCACAAATTAAAAATTACATCATAACATCAATGTAAAATGGTAGAAAGAATCCTTTGTCGACGCGTTTCGGTGCTTTGTGCTGTTATAACACCTTCTTCAGGACAGAGCTTTACTTAAAAACAATTTTTCTTCATTCTAAAAACAAATGCATACAATTAGTATCATGTATTTGATTGAGAGTAAAGTGCATTCTATCTAGTTCTGTGCATATTTGATACTGTGTCACTAATATAATTGTTTCAGTTGTATTATATCGAAAGACAATCTAACTTAGATTATTTTGTCATCGGTCTTTTCACTTGAGGTTCTGAACCCTTCAGAAATTGTATATTCTTAATCCTCTTCGTGGTTACCAATAATATATGTATACCACGGCTTTTATGAATTAAGAGGGTAAACTATTTAGTAAGACTGCCACCTGTCAGTTATAGGCAGAAGAGTAAATTGTCTTTATTCACACTTACTTAAAAACGGGGAGACTAATATTCCTTGTGTCTAATTTCGTTTTTGCGACTTTCAATCTGCGCAGAGTCTCATTTCAACACGGGCTTAAGTAATGCCTGTGAAGTTTAAGGGAACATATTGTTTGTTTACATCTGTATCCTTAAATGTCTTTGAATACCCCTATTATTTTCTAAATCGGGTTCCATACAAATACATACCATTGGAGTCATGTGTGCGATCACTTGACAGGACTTGCAGTAGGGTTCTTTACGCTTCTATCTCGTCCTAAGGGGGTTTTCACTCTTTGCCCTTGATCAAACGATTGGAGCTTCTCACTCCTACAGTGGTCACCTAGGCACAAGAGACATACTAAATTTGCGATTTATCCTCTTGGGTCCTTTTCTACGTTTTGTACTGTTCATTTAAATTTTCATGCAATTGAAGTCTAAGTAGGAGATCGCATTTAATAGTGATGCTCATATTATGCTACTGCAGCAAACACATGCCAGTTAATGCCGTAGCAATGTCCAGAGTTTTATAGACTACTTCGGACAAACCCCCTGTTTTGATAGGGTCACGCTCTGCTGAGGTCAGTGTCCCAAATGCGTTAGTGGATTTACCAGCAAAACGAGCTCCTACCGTTAGCTTGCATCAATTTTATTCACCCTTCCCTTCCGTGTACCAAACGACTGCACCTCCCTAACGCATACACATTACCTTTTTGCCTGTATTGCGTTGCGTCCGACACGTCCTCTCTCCCGTAGGTGGAATGAGATCGGACGAAAGCTCGGGTTATTTATAGGGATCTCTCATCTCCCTGATTGTTTAATTAGCAGCAATTATCTAATTAATGAAGTTGACCTTTGTCCTGCCGGTCCCTTACTCCATTTTAGTATTTTTTTAGTGATGGAACACGGGTTCGCCGTCATTGCGTCAGGTTGCACGTCATGTCTGACCTTTGCCCGGCAGGTCCCTTACTCCATTTTGGTAGTTTTTCAATGATGAAACGCTGGTTCGCCGTCATCAAATCAAGGGGCGTGCCATGTCTATAACTATTTGTAGTTCCCGCATCTCTCATTTGAAAAATCACAATAGGTGTGGGTTTTTACATTTCCCTCAATCTCATCTCTTGTTTTATAGTGCTTATCTTCATCTTATTTATCGGCGGAGTTAATCTATTGTCTATAGTAATTTGTAATTCATGCGTCTCTTATTTGGAAAATCACAATAAATGTGGGTTTTTACATTTCCCTCAATCTCATCTCTTATTTTATAGTGCTTATCTTAATGTTGTTTGTCGGTGGTATTTATCTATTAAGAAAGCCGATATCCCCATGAGTGATTTAGAGAGTGTACTTATGCGGACTCCATTTTGGTAGTTTTCACATTCATACGTACTCCGCTTTTTATTTCGGGCAGTCCCCTATATATTGCTTTTCCATAATGTATACAAAAGGGGGTATGTGAGACCAAAATAATGCATATATAATTCATATCACTCTTACAACCACCTATCTATCCAACTTTATCTCATAACAAGCCTTGGGTTTACATTGGTGACATTAGTTATATATATAGTTCTCTCCTTAAATCAAAACCCATCGTACGTCATGTCGGAGCGTTTAATTTTATTTATTTTATTTAGAAAGTTTTATATAGCGCGGACAAGATCTTTGCGGATATCAGAGCGCTTTACAAGAGAAGTACCTGGGGGAGCATAGACAGACAGGTGGAACAATAGGTCACATAGTATGAGACAGCATTCGATATCCAGTGCCCTCCTCCGCCGTGTAGCGGGGGACCTCTTCCAGCCCTCCGAAGTCGTCGAGCTGTCGGGACTAGGCTCCTGGAATTTCAGCTGCCCCTGTGATGTGCAATTAATAACAGTACTGAAAGGTTGAGTGAGAGAGTTCGGGGGGGAGGTGTAGTTGAGTGAAGTGTTGCAAAGGCGACAGGGGGGGCATATGCTGCGTCTAAGAGTGGGGATTGGCACTAGGCTTGTGACGTGTTAAGTGAGTGAGTCAACCAGAGGGTAGGGGATAGGTTTGGAGGGGAGGTGGGTGAGGTGGGTGAATGAGGTGTGCGGCGAGGGGTCATCGTGGGGTAGATGGAGGAGGTGGGGGCGGCCTACCGAGGAGAATGGCTGACCAGGGAGTTCGTATGCAGGTGGGAGAGTGGGCTGGTGTTCGAGGGGGTGTGCGCTGTATTGTTGTACGGGAAGGTGATAGGGAGAAGGGGTCTTTTGGGCGGGAGGTGTGTGTATGAGGTGGGGAGGGGGTGGGTGGTGTGAGTGGTGGCATAGAAGGTAGGTGGGTGGGTCAGGGTGTGTGCTGGGAACTGATAGTCAAGATGGGGGTGCCGGGAGGATAGTGGGGGCTGAGAGTAGGATGGGAAATGGGATTGGGAGCGGCCACGTTGTGGGGAAGGGGGATTATACCTGTTAATTACGAATGTTCAGAGTAAAGCTAGTAGGGAGACATTGTTTCATATATGAGGTAGTATTCTGTGATCTTCCTTCCCTCTTACCCACATTCTTCTCATTCAAACCCTCAAAAAATCTGCTACGCCGGGGATTGGTTCTGGGGATTGGGGATTGGTGCGTGGGGAGGGGGTGGGGTTACGGGTGCGGGTAGTGGAGTCCGGGGTGAAGGGACTAGCGGTGAGTTGATTCATCGGTGCATTCCAGGAGGCTAAGAATTAAAGTTAAAACGGGTGCAGTTTACCTAAATGTACCGGGTGCCGGCAGATGTATGGTGCTGTCAGTGTAATGGGGCAGAATACAGAAGTAACAGTAAGTTACATGAATAGCGAGTGACATTAGCGAGCAACCAAAGGATATAAGCGGTGGCAAATGTTGCAGTACCGGAATTACATGTATCAGGTGATACTAGTGAGCACCTATAAGTAAATATGAGGTAGCAGTCGGTGCATTACAGGTTATAATACCAATACATACACACAGAATAGTTGTAGTCTATGAGCACCTACAAATATATGAGGTAGCAATCGGTGTATTACAGGTAAGCAATTACATAACAACATAACATGCATAAGTAAATATGAGGTAGTAGTCGGTGCATTACAGGTTATAATACCGCTACATAAAAACAGATAGTTGTAGTCTATGAGCACCTACAAATATATAAAGTAGCAGTCGATGTATTACAAGTAAACAATTACATAACAGGTTATAGGACCAATACATAAAACCAAAAATAAATGTATACTGTGAGTACCCAAGAATATAAGTTGTAGCAGTCGGTGCATTACAGGTCAGAAAGCAAATGCATAAAAACAAGATAGATGTAAAAATGCTGCAATAGAAGGCAGACACTAACACAAGAGCGAGTCGATGCAGGCTAAGAGGGGTGTGCGATAGTAGAACTTAGTCTATGTGTCCGGTTCTCAGGACATACTCCACTAATGAGATTGACTAGTCCAAAATGGCTGCCACTGAGGGAGATCAGTCTAAAGTGGTCGCCAAGAAGGGGGAGTCGGAGGCAGTAGTCCTCTGTTTGTTTTTCTTGCTTTGAGGGCAGGGCAGGCCTTCTGGGAAGGAGTCCTATCTCTATGTTGGTGAACCTGCGTGGAGGAGTTATGCCGAGGAGCCTCGTGGGCGTCTGGAGGCGTCTAACATTAGCAAAATCTGGACATGTTGCATAAATTTTCCTGGTGGTCTATGAACCTTATTGTTTAAATCACTGGCAGATATTGGCTATGTGCTAGATTGTTTATTGATATACAAAACATTTCTCACTACCATATTCTGTATATTTGCAAATTTGTAACTAAATCAGAAATTGGTTCAGTATACATAGTAATCACACTAATGTTTAAAATTCTTACATCACTATTTGTTATCGAAAAACCATTAATCATTGAGTTTCACAGTTGCTATATTTTCTATATCATACCTATTCAATAAAGATAAATCACATTTATGTTACTCATAATTAAATCACCCTCTTTTGTTAGTTTAATTCCTATATTCTCATCAACTGAGGTAACAGACATTATCAGAGGCAAGTCAGATTATCTTGATATATCATTTTTCCTACCTACTATATACACATATCATTTACTGTCCATCAATTATACAGTTTATTCTCTACATCCTATTTCAACAGGGAGATACAATCCTACCTAATCAATGGGATAGATTGATTAGGTAGCATTGTATCTCCCTGTTGAAAAAGGATGTAGAGAATAAACTGTATAATTGATGCGCAACTCTGGACAACAACCACTGAGCAACTGCTCTTTGAGAAACATATTCACTACTCCGTCCCTCTCATCGTCCGAGTTAGCCCCCAGCCAATCCCACATTGCCTCAAAACAGTCATCCACAAAATACCCCAACTCCTGGTGAGGTGGTTTCCTAAGGTTCCTGAATTTCAACCTTTTCTCCTCCTTTTGGGAACAAGGTACCATACGTTGGGAACTGGGACGGGGACTTCCTGCACTGAAGTCTAGATAGCTGCTACCACTGGACTCAACACTCCCTGGGGAATCCAGAAAATTAAAACTGAGCTCAGGGGACAATCTACCCTCCTGAGCTAATCTCTCTCTGGCAAAGGCCCTCTCAGCCTCCGCTATCCTCTCCTGCACACCTAGCTGCGCTATCTCCTTGGCATGCTCTAACCTGAGCTTCTCCAAAGCCAGCTGGTGCTCCCTCTCTTCCCTCCTATCTTCCAGCTCCTCTGGGGACAGGGACCGGGAAAGGGATGGGGCGCTGCCCCCTACACTGGACCCAGCAAGGGACTCCCTATCTATGGGGTCCTCACTATCTGCTGGCGTCCCTGTACTTTTATTTTCTTCCTCCTCTTCATACTCTTCAGGGCTCCCCTCAGACCCACCACCCTCATGGTGTGAGACCCGGGCCCTCTCCTCACTGTGCTCACGCTCCCAGTCACCCTTCTGCCATTGGATTAGGTTACCCCTAAGTTGGGACTGTGTGTCTGACTCATTCACTGCAATGTCTCTCTCTTCACAAAACTCTCTCAACTCATGCATAAACAGAGCCCAGACATTCAAAGCAGACTCCATATTCGCAGGATGCTCACAGAAACCTGCAACACAGGGGACTTAACTGTCAGAGCTGAAGTAAGAGTACAAAATGTACAAAGATAGTCAGCAAGCTCCCTATCCCAGAGAACTCACACGTCTAGTGCCACACACCTTTCATCCACACACAACCCCCCCCCCCCCCCCGGACTGGTAAGGGAGTTTCTACCACCCCTGATTTCTCAACCTGACCACACGTGACACAGGTACCAATCTCTGGGCGCGGGGCGGGGAACAAATGCACTGGACACAATTATGCTGCTTCCACTGGATCCCACCCACTGGTGAATCTAGAAAACACACTGCACTTAGGGGGATGATCTACCCTCTCGAGCTAGGGACACCTAACTCACAGTGCACAAGAAACAGATTTCCAAAGAAATTATATTTAAAACAAACTTAGAACAATAATCCCCATCCATGTGACTATCTAAAATGCAGAGTTTTGTAGTGGAGCCAGTTGTCGCTGTGGTACTGCGCAAACACAAATCCTTATCCTTCCGCTTGCCTTCTAGTGTTAGAAATGGGATCCCTTGCTGGCCAGGGCTTGCGCCAAAGTCAGTCAGAGACCACCATTCCCAGTCAGGGCAAGGAAGTTACATGCCAAGATAGCCCATGCTCACCCCCTTGGTAGCGTGACACGAGCAGTAAGGCTTACCCCGGAGGCAATGTAAGTTAAGTATTTACGCACGCACCCACCAGCAACAACATCCCAGGCACCCCACAAAAGGAACTCCACACAAGGTATATGTAAAAATAGCCTTTGTATTGCAAAACACATTAGATAGAAACACACACTTTACAATGTGCAAACAGGCACGGGTAGAATTTACAGGGGATATGTACAGAACAGGGCCACATGGACCACTGTCAAGAATAGAAACTCTTAGCACTAGCACTTAGAAGAGAGACTATAAAATCACTGTAGCACAAATTAGAAAATGTAGCACACAACCAATAATCACTGGTAACAGGTAAGTACCACCTACGCAACCCTAACCACCTTAGGAAAATGTCACGCAGGCAACCAGGACCTCACTAGCAACACCTGTACTAGGAGAAAAACAACCACCTAAGTATCACAATACCTGTAGGGGTATAAGCACATTACACATGATGCATCACAACACATTCAGAGGTGTAGGGAAGGAAAACACATGATGCCTACAAACATTCAGAGGTGTCAGAACAAGGCACATGATGCATAATCAACACATTCAGAGGTGCGGCAAAAGAACAATTGCGCAGTAATCACATTGGCAAGTAAATCACAAATTGCGCAAGGTGCACATAGCACAACACTAGAACTGTCCCCCAGGCCAACTGGCCTCGCAAGGGCTGAAATGCCCTTAGTCCAAAATGTCAGGGTAGGCTGCGCAGGCAGCCAAGAACACAAACCCAAATGTGGCAACTGCCCACTAAGTGCTGGGCAGCTGTAAAGACTGATGATGCCAAGGTTGGAGCCTCGTGGGCTCAAGAACACAATGGGGCCAAAACACAGCGTGGGAGCTTCGGGGCTCTAACCAACTAACTGGTGTCCTCCCAAGAGCCTCGCTGGGCTCTAAACATAAATGTGGGCTGTGAGTCTCTCTCAAGGCTCTAGACCAAAAGTGGGCTGTGAGCCTCTCTAGGCTCGTAACAACTGATGCCCTCGGTGGAGCCTCGGGGCCCTGGGACCAAGTTATCACAGGCAGGAGGGGGCGGGCACCGGCAATGTGCCCCGACGCCCCCTCTAACTACAAATGGCCCCCGGAGCCCTCTCGTGGGCTCGCAACCAACAATGCCACGGGGTTGGAGCTGAAAGTAACTGGGCCCTCTGAGCCTCGCCGGGCCTCAATAAACAAAAATGCCCCTTAGAGCCTCCCCAGCGATATCTTCATCACCTGTGGATTATATGGGGAACGGTCAGTGTTGGGCAATGTGCAAGTATTCTGTTCGCTGCATGTCATCCACTGCACAATTGAAACAACTTCACTATTATTGTTAAATGCAATACTGGGTGTTATTACATGGTGCAGAGGAACATCAATTAATCATACATGTCAGGTATCGATGCATTGCATGCAATTGGTGCAGTGTTTTGTGATGCAGGTCTCATAACCACAAACAGCCAGACCAGTGAAGATGGCTACCTACCTGTAAGTTTGTTTGATGAACAACACAATGGCTTTCATGTGCTCCTGGGTGGTGTGGGGGGAGGCCTCCATCTTACTGGGGAATGGGACAGGGGGCATTGTGGGAGTAGGAGTGCAGGCCTCCCATTCCCAAACAGGCCTCACAAGCAAGATGGCTAGCTACCTGTTAGGTGAGGGTGAACAGTGCAATGGCTGACACATGCTTCTGGGTGGGGGAGGCCTCTATCCTGCTCAGGTGTGGTACAGGGGGCATGGTGGGAGTCGTGGTACAGGCCTCCTACCCCCAAACAAGCCTCCCAAACAAGATAGCTACCTACCTGTTAGGTGAGGGAGAACAGTGCAATGGCTGACCATGCTCCTGGGTGGGGGAGGCCTCCATGCTGCTGGAGTGTGGAACAGGAGGCATGATGGGAGTCGTGGTACAGGCCTCCCACCCCTAAACAATCCTCCCAAACGAGATGGCTACCTACCCGTTAAGTGAGGGAGAATAGTGCAATGGCTGATAAATGCTTCTGGGTGGGGGAGGCCTCTATCCTGCTCAGGTGTGGGACAGGGGGCATGGTGGGAGTGGTAGTGCAGGCCTCCCACCCCCAAACAAGCCTCCCAAACAAGATGGCTACCTACCTGTTAGGTGAGGGAGAACAGTGCAATGGCTGACACATGCTCCTGGGTGGGAGAGGCCTCCATACTGCTGGAGTGTGGAACAGGGGACATGGTGGGAGTCATGGTACAGGTCTCCCACTCCCAAACAGGCCTCACAAGCAAGATGGCTAGCTACCTGTTAGGTGAAGGTAAACAGTGCAATGGCTCACATAGGCTCCTGGGTGAGGGAGGCCTCTATCCTGCTCAGTTGTGGGACAGGGTGCATGGTGGGAGTCGTTGTACAGGCCTCCCACCCCCAAACAAGCCTCCCAAACAAGATGGCTACCTACCTGTTAGGTGAGGGAGAACAGTGCAATGGCTGACACATGCTCCTGGGTTTAGGAGGCCTCCATGTTGCTGGAGTGTGGAACAGGGGACATGGTGGGAGTTGGAGTGCAGGCCTCCCTCCCACAAACACGAATTCTCACGAATGACCTAACACACACAGCGGGCCACGTGTTAGATTGTATCTGCTCTAATCTTAATTCCATTAATGTCTCCACGCCCTTGCTCCAAACTTGGACCGACCACAAATTTATTGCATTTCACCTTAAAACGGAAGAAATTAAAACTGCAAAATCAGATAAAATTAGAAATGAGAAACCAACTCCATGTTGGACTAAAATCATTGAGCACCCAGATCTACTTGACTGGGTCAAAGAGAATAAACCAGAGATAGTAGGAAATGCTGTTATTGACAATCTTAGCTATGAAAAATGGATGAGAGCTATAGGTGAGAAACTGACTTCTGGAGGAACCAAAAAATCTACATCCAAACAAGGGAAAACCTCAGCTCCCTGGTTTACGAATGAATTAAAAGATACACTACAAACAGTTCGTAGACTTGAACGTAAATGGCGTAAGCACTATGATGATGATGACCAGGTTAATTTTAAAATCGCAAGACGGAACTATCACGCACTTATTAAACGCACTAAAACAAATTATTTTACAAATAGGATAGAAGCTTCGCAGAATGATCAAAAGGAAATCTTTCATATTGTCACAAGTTTCCGAAATCCAAAAATCCTATCTAAGGACATACCACCATCACAGATTTTTAGCAATGAGATTGCAAACTACTTTGAACAAAAGATCGTTAACATTACGAAAAATTTTGCAGCTATCCCTCTAAACAATGAAAACAGCATACAAGAAAATAATCCCGGGACAACCAGATGGAACACCTTCACCATGATTGATCAGGCAGACACCTTACAAATCATGTCAAAAATTAAATCAGGCTCGCCACTTGACCCATGTCCCCCTTCACTGGTTCACGTGATCAAAGAAGAGGTTAACCTCATGATTAATGATATTATCAATGCCTCACTCCAATCTGGAGAAGTTCCCAGTACATGGAAAAATGCGATTGTAAAACCACTGCAAAAAAAGACTTTACACGATCCCTCTGTCCTAACGAACCTGCGACCTATTTCTCAACTCCCTGCACTATGTAAATGTGCTGAAACCCTGGTTAACAAACAGCTATCAACATTCTTGGAGGTAAATAACATCTTACACCCCAACCAGGCAGGTTTCAGAGCAAACCATTCCACAGAATCAGCACTACTATCCACAACAGAAACCATAAGAGCTGCACTAGATCAAGGGAGTAAAGCTGTCCTGATCCTCCTTGATCTGTCGGCAGCTTTAGACACAGTGTCCCATGCCATTCTATTACATCGCCTAGCTGAGGCTGGCATAGGGGGCACCGTGTTCAACTGGTTCACAAATTTTCTGTTACATAGAAAACAAATAATCAGGTTAGGACAATATTATTCAGAGGAGAAGGAAACTGGCTCAGGGGTGCCTCAGGGCTCTAGTTTGAGCCCTACTCTATTCAATCTGTATATGGCACCCCTGATCAATCTAATTGCTTCCTATAATGTGAATACGGTTTCATACGCCGACGACACTCAATGGTCTTTATCCTGGATGATGATACAGATAAGGCCGAACGGGTTCTAAAAGAGTGTCTGACTGCGACTTTCAAATGGATGCATGATAACCACCTTAAATGCAACTCTGCTAAAACAGAGATCCTACCATTTGGGAAAAACAATCTCTTTTCTCCACACACCTGCTGGCCATCTGATGCGGAAGCTCCCCCAAATACCATCAATGCAACTCGTAACCTGGGCATAAAATTTGACAACATGCTTTCCTTTAAACAACAATCTAAAGAAGTAGCGGCCGTCTGTTTTAACATCATAAAAGGCCTACGCAAATTCTTTGATTACCTGCCGCTGTCTGCCCGCCGAACAGTAGCAATTGCTTTAATTACATCAAGAATTGACTATTGTAATAGTCTGTATGCAGGGGTGGCAAAATCCACCCTGCATAAATTACAGATGGTTCAAAACGCAGCGGCGCGGCTGGTCTTACGGTGGCCAAGAAAATCGTCAGCGTCAGCCGCCCTGGACAAGTTGCATTGGCTTCCCATCCAGAAGCGTATATTATTTAAAATCCTTGTGATCACATTTAGGTGTTTTCACAAGCGTGGCCCAAAATATCTGTCCAACAAATTTCACAGATATCATCCCACTAGAGAACTTAGGTCAGCCACGGCCAATTTGATGACTGTCCCCAAGTTTAGACTTGCCACTAAGGGCGGAAAATCACTGGCAGTTCTTGGAGCCAAAGCCTGGAACACACTCCCTACGCACCTCCGCCTAACCACATCAGAACAGATCTTCAAAAAATCTTTAAAAACCTGGATCTACGGATTGTCAGAATCAAAGTGCAAAACTCTGGTCTAACTGCACATAACAACTTGAACTCAGATAAAAACATCTGATAATCTATCAGCTATGAAGTCAAAAGCGCCAGGATGCTCCCTGGAGTGACAGAGCGCTATACAACCCCCCCCCAAACATCAAACAAACAGGCCTCCTAAGCAAGATGGCTACCTACCTGTAAGTTTATTTGATGAACAATGCAATGGCTTCCATGTGCTCCTGGGTGGTGTGGGGGGAGGCCTCTATCCTGCTCAGGTGTGGGACAGGGGGCATGGTGGGAGTCGTGGTACAGGCCTCCCACCGCCAAACAAGCCTCAAAAGCAAGATGGCTAGCTACCTGTTAGGTGAGGGTGAACAATGCAATGGTGTTTGGGTTGTGCAAGGAAGTACCTATCAGTGTGTTGGTTGCCATTTGTTTGTGCTTACCAGCTTCCATTTTCCGGGATACTCCTGTGAGACTCTCTGGATGCAGTATGGCAAGCACCTTCTCCTCCCATGGTGTGAATGTTTTCTGTGGGATGGTAGGGCCACTGCCAGACCGGTTAGTCAGCTCCCAGTTCTTGCACCTCCTCTCCTTGACAACCCTCTTCAGTTCATGCCACCGCTTCATGATCTCCTTCTTGGATCGCGGGGTGGTCCCTACTGTATTGACCCTTTGGACTATCCTTTCCCACATTTGTGTCCTTGTGGCTAATGGTGTCTGTTGGACCAGGCTACCAAACAGTTGTGGTTCCACTCTCACTATCTCATTGACCATGACTGTCAACTCACCCTCTGTGCATTTTGGCATTTTCTGTGCTGCCATGGTGAGTGGTGTTTGCAGTGTTTGTGGGTGCAGGGGTGTGTGTTGTGGGTGTTGTGTTGATGTGTGAGGTGTGTTGTGTGCTGGGGGATTGTTGGTGCTGGTGTGATGGTGGTAGTAGTGGTGTTGGTGGTGTGTGTGTTGTGTTATTTTGCCTCTCCTGTCAGATGTGGTGTATGCCCTTCTCTTGTGGAGTGCTACAAAGGATTGTGGTCAGTAAAAGGGCTAGTTTTATACTCAGCTGTGTGGGTGTGTCCAAATGGGCTTTTGCTGTGAGGTGTGTTGTGGGTGTTGTCCTGGGAATTGTATTACATTTGTGGGCATTTGTTTTATCATTGGTATGTGTTTTTTGTATGTGTAGGGCCTGGCTACTTTGATTTGTGCTCAGTTAGGCATCGTTGCGGTGTTTTGGCATCGTCCTCATGTTTTTTCATGTACCGTCCGCTGCGATGGCTATGCTGCAGCTCTTCCGCTGTCTCTCCCATTCACTCCTGTGTGCGACCCTGGCGATCGGAAACTGCCGATCGTACGGAGTGACCATCGGGGGAAATCCTAATTTCCTGTGCGGTGTCTCCGCTTTGCTAGCGGCGGGTTGTAGCTTTTCCGCTGCGTTTTCGACCGCTGCGGTCGGTTTTTGGACGTCACCGCCCGCGTCAGGCGTTTTTTGTTAGCCCACTACCGCCGCGGTCGGCCTTTTTTGGCAGTTGATCCTAATTTGACCGTCCATTTGTCTGCGGTCCTGGCAGGCGGTTGTTTTCCGCCTCCATGGCGGTCGGGGTGATTTTTCGCCCGGTATCCTAAGGGGGCACTTTGTTGCATGTGGAGGGGAAGGCACATGGTTGAAGATGGGGTCATGTATTTCAGTGACCTGGGCCTTGAAAATCTCAATTAACTCCTTCCATGCTGATGACGGCCCCCAGCCGTCATGCATCACGGTGCTCGTGTGCTGATGACGGCTGGGGGCCGTCATGAACCCGTCCACTCTTTAAAGAGTTCCGCACAGGTGCAGAATCGCCGCCGCGCCCAAAGGGTTAAATCTCTACAATGTTGTTTGGATGCCCAGGCCTTTTTTCAGGGTTTCTAGGTTCGACAACTAATGAAAGATGAGAGCCTTTTCTATGCATTTAGAGATATGCCTATTTTGCTTTCTTTTACAGCGTTTTAGTAGCATCATCTATGTCATGCATAGGAGGTTATCTGTGGTATAAACTTCATGCTGTTTGAACTCTTGGTTGTGTCTAGTCTGTTTCAGTTCAGCTAGTACCACATTGAACAATTTCTTGATTCATGTGATACTCTTGATAGCCTTAGCTGTAGGGAAAACAAAACAGTGATGGGCCTAATGCTTTAATTATTCTCAGTCACTGGTAATTACTCAAACTGCATTACAGCAGTGGTGGCTCCTCCGATAAGGCAGAGGAGCGTCGCCCCACTTCTTTAAGAGCAGTGCAAAGGGAAAAAAAAATGATAATAACTAAACGTTCCGTTCCCAGGTGCGGGGAGGGGCGTGGCTGGCCAGAGCAGGGGCCAGGGGGAGAAGTGGTTTTCACTCTCTTTGTGCACATGAACTGTTTGGCCTGCCCTCATGGGCCAACCAAACAGTTCATGCGCACTTTGCATCTTCCCCATCAAGCTGTAATGCACAGCCTGGTGAGGAACACACCCAGCCTCCCTGTCCCCATCTGAGCGTCGAAATAAAGTGCTCAAAACATTCACAACGCTGCATTGCAATATTGTAATTGGCATAGAGGAACCAATCACAAAGCTGTATTGCAGCATTGTGATTGGCTTAGGGGAGCCCAGGTGTTTCCTGCGACGTAGGATACGCAGCGGCTGCAATGCGACAGCAGGTAAATTTTCTTTCCTTATTTTACATTTTCCACCCCATCATCTCCCAACCACCCCCGTTCCCTATCAGCCGCCCCTGCTGGTAGAGCATTCTAATGAGTCTTTGGCCCCTGGAACATCCCAGATATTGCAGCATCGGGGGTTACACTCAGGTGTACCTTATGCCTGGGGTTCAATTCAGGCAAGTAGCGACCAGTTGGTTGTGGCAGCATTGAGATCGCATGTCAGGCTGTGATAGGGCTCAACACCAGAGCTGAGCAGCCCATGACGACTCTGGTGTTGACTCCCCCTTGACGGACTATGGAGCAAAACTTCCCATCTAGGGAAGAGAAAAATGAGGCTGGTGGTGCCCATGGAGCACCAACCCTTTTTTGATCCACAGAGCGGCTCAAGTGTCTCGTAACCGATGGTCACAGGTCACACGTGTGTGTAGCATTCTCGTGCTTGGTTGTCACTTTCAGCACAGCCTTGGTGCGGCGTCTGGGTCTGCAGGAAGTGCAGGATGGCAGGTGTGACATTACGGCTGGACTCTGATCGTGGGAAGTAGTTATTTCATAAAGCGAGGCATATTAAATCTCTGCCATTTCCACCTGTGACCTGGCCCAGACCTGACTCCTCAAAAAGAAACTCCCAACCCGCATTTTAGTTTTAGCAAGGTCCGTCTGGGGTGCAGAAAGAATAAAGAAAACAGATGACCAATCAGTACACAAATGATTTTCATGTGAAATTAACATAGGAAAGTACAATACATTTTTACTGAAAATTTCTCCACGTTGGGTTGAAGGTTCGAGATAAGAAGTAGCTGCTTGTGGCACAAGACTAAGCTCCTCATCTCTTGGCAAGGGTTTGGACCCCTTAATCTGATGGATGGGGAGGATATGTGATGGGTTTTTGCTTGCACATCTGGATGGAAGTGGAAATGTAGCAACAGTGGACCTGGGTGTGGTGGATAACTGATGCATTACTAATCTAATTTGGCCCGGACATAATTTTATGTCGTCAGTTTTGGTAGTTGGTACATGGCTGACCTAGCACCTTTCACCGTCTGCCTCCAGCTCTTTCCGCCTGTGAAGTGCTTTGAATACGAGCTACAAGCCAGGGCACCCACAGCCAGCCTTAGCCGCCGATCTTAAACAGAACGGGCTTTCATGTCCCATTTACTTTTGACTTTCTAACAAGAGTAATGAGATTACATGCTTGAAAACGACACTCGTGCCGGAGTCACTGACACTCTGTAGCAAGGACCTAATGCGGACCAAAACTGATTTACAATTTTCCTTCTACATATAGAAAAGTGCTAACTTCATTTAAACCACACAATATTTGGCTCTCATACCAGGACCCCTGACGGCAAAAACTCAAGTATGGGAGTATGATTATTTCCAAGTCAGCTCAAAGTGTCGACCGACCCTCTTTAAGAAGGCTGCAGCACTGGCCCCATTCAGGAGCTTCATTGTCTTATTTTGCTTACACATCCCCTGCCAAGCAGTCTTTCGTAAGCCTCTTCTGCCAAGCTCTCTCCTGGTTTCCCGTTATCAATGGGTCCCCTCGCAAGACCCACATGCACGTGCAACATCACGGAAAACCGGCCAACAGTGCCAGGCTACACCAGAGAGTACATCCTATTTGCTCGCTTTACCACTTTGAATTGTTGCCAGCCGCCACTGTGCTACATTGCACTTTAAACCCATATGCCACATCAACAGAAACCAGTAATACAGATATCAACCTTTGTTTTGCTCAAATAGGAACAGTCCAGCCTGAACTGCAAGACCAGGTTCCATCTGGACAGGAACACAAGTCACCCCAGGCCAGTGTCGGTCAATTTGAGCTCATCAGTAGGGTGCAACTTGAATCCTATGGCACACTTAGGTACTCTTGCCTTGGCAACCTTGTTGCACTGTGGGTGTTGTACCTAGGCCCATATTGCTGGTCTGCCAATAAGAATAAAATGAGTCCTTCCTTGGGTCCCACCAGCAACAAAAAACGTAACCAAATGTTAAATGCACTGAAAGAAAATAAAAAAACATTGTAGGAATCTGCAAGTGCTAAGACAATTTTTAAAAGTAATTAGCAACTTAAAATATGACCCTTCAGGATTGAGACCCCACAATACTACCTAAGACTAGTAGACTGCCTTTCTTTTCATTTTATGCTGAAGTAATATACTTGTAACACTCGTAGTGCAATGCTGGTGTGGTGAGATGAAATTATTTCTTAACTAAGGGTCATTTTGTCCTATGTATATATTAAAATAGAAATGGGTCGGAGATGAGCTTGCATATTTAACTGACGGGGTCATAGACTCATCGTCGAGGTCAGCTTTCTTCATTCTAAGCCAATCACAATCCCTCAATCTCGAGATACCTTACTTATTATTACAACACCTTACATTCACATGAACACTTATATAACCTCATCCCTTGAAGACACTTGGACCTTTCTGCCTTTCAGCCATTTCTTTGTCTCACATGCTTGTTGTACTGTATTGAAAACTGCCACAATTACTAAAACAGTATTTCCCTTTTCGTTAATTAAACTGAGGATCTTGAACTCTAGATTATCTTGTAATTTGCTCTTCTGTTTTACTTATTAAAGCCATTACGTTAGCGGCTAATTGGCTCGTGAGCTCCTTGTTCAAGGATAGAGGTAAAATAAGGTTATCACCAGCTGCACCTCTCTTCATTGGCTGTTAATATATGATGCTGCAGTTGCATGTGACAAGGCCGGAACATAGCTACCGTGGAATCCCATTAAAATGTTTTACGAGCTCTTAGAATCTGCAGTTCTTGCTAGGCAGGCTCTCTGTTTCCATGGCAACTCAACACATTACCAAGCACAAAATAAACCAAAGTTGCTGTTTAAAGGAGGCCAAGCTTTTGTAGACTTATGTTAGCGAAGAGAAGCATGGTTTGTTTTGACTTTTTGAGCCCTATTAAGCAGGGTCGGATTGGGATCACAATTCGGCCCAGGCACTCCCAAAAAAGTGGCCCACATTCCTGGATCAAGCCCTTTCACGAAACAGCATTTGGCTAATCTTATCGGCTCATTCTTTTGGAGAAATGTTTGATAAATTATGTATTTTAAAGCTCATAAAGCCAGAAACAACTAGAAGCACTACATTTTTGCGCAGCGGGAGAAGTGAAATAAAGTAGCTCAAAGGCCACAACTCCGGATATGGCTATGGTTGCCACCTGATTGTTTTTTTTAACCAGCATTACCAATATTTTAATTCGTGTGCCAGTACGAAAATGATGAAAATCACCTAAAGCTGGTGTTTTCTCCCCCCCCATCGATATGTACTTTAAAAGTTTGAACAGTAAACGTAAGGTGAAAGCAGTTTAAAATGTGGTCTAAAGCTTCTTTAATGATCTGTGACTAGTAGTTAAAACTAATCAAAGGTAGAAAAGCCATGTTAAGAAGTAATACAGACTTTATTTTATTATTGAATAAAGAATCCCCTCTCATTAATAAGTTCCAGCCTTTCAAGATTCTTAAAAAATGTGCAAACAGAAGGTTGTGTTTTTTTTTTATTGTAGTTTTATTATAGCGTAAAATCGTCCAAAGGGCACAATTATAGGAGCACCTGTTACATTACAGAAGATCAAATTCATTTTTGTTTTAGACCTTTGCGCAATTAAGTAATTTTTCCAGAATCACAGGATGTTGCGGTGAGACTGGGACTCAAACCTATTTCCATAGTTGCACATTCGGCAGCTCTGACCCTAACATTGCCTTATCTCAATTTTCCGCTCTGGGAAAGGTGGTTCACTTCGAGGTTTATGCAAACATACACTCCCCCCATCCCCCACTCCCACCACCACCAAGATCTGAAAGACACACTGTAGCCGAGGTGCCAACAGGTTCTCAGCAGGGTCATTAACTTTCTCTCCCCAGCCCAGTCAACTGTAGCCTCAGGGTGATGGCCTGTTAGGGAAGGGGTGAACAAAAGCAGGGGTGCTGAAGTGATAATGGCCCACAACAGGGGAGTGGGACATTGCTTCTGGGCGCTTACTCCAACCCCACGGGAGGCCAAGATAAAGTCTGCAGCGGACAGAACAATATTGGCCCAGCGACGCTGCTGAAAGCAATCCCCTAAGAGCCTCCTTGCTCCCATGTTGCGCCCCCTCCCCCCTTACAGTGGCCTGGTGGGGAAGACAATTAAGACACTCTGGGCCGGTTGTCAAAAACCGGCCCACTGGTGACACTTAGGCAACAGCCCATCGGCCGAAGCCCGACTGCCCGCGTTACCAATCCGATGGTGCTGTTAATGTTCAGTCGGTGTCGTTTTGTTCAGAAAGCAAAGATAACAGAGTTACAACAGGCACTGACGTGCCCTGGGGCAGGAGAGACGTCAGGGACAGGCGCAGTAGAGGCTGAATCCAGGGAGAGATCCTCCTAAATCAATCTGAGGAGCAGGACTTTAAGTGGGCCGGGTCTGAGCACCTGCGTTTTTTAAAGGAGGCCTCGAAACGGGTCTCTATCGGGCTCTGTTGTGTGTCGTGGCACAGGAGGTCCGTTTTTTTCGAACGTTATAGGGGAATGGAAATCCTTTCAAGAGAGTAATTTACTCTCTAGATCTCTCTTCTCTTTTCGGAACTAAGGAGCAGCAACATTGTTGTGGTGTCACCATGGCTTTATGTTAAGCTTTTTCAATATTATATACAAGCCACAGTTGCTGCCTATTTATCTTATGCAACAAACAACCATTAACAAAGCTAATAGTCCTGACTTGTAAGTATGATGTTACTTGTTGTATCATATATCTGGATGCAGTGACAGAAACAACAAAATACCAGTAGGGTGGCACACTATGCTAAGCACAAAGTTTAGCTTATGTGTTCTTAAGCCACGCCCTTAATGACATCGGCCACGCCCCCTTGAGAGACCTCTCAATTTTTTCATCCCACTTAAAGCCCTGCTGAGGAGGGTACACAGCTTTCTTTATTCACGTTGGACTTGTGTGGTTGTTTGTTGGGGGCAGACAGGGCTTTAAGTGGGCCGGGGCTCACCGGTGCTGAGCATCGGCTGTTTTTTAAAGGGGGTCTCAAAACGGGTCTCTATCAGGCTCTGTTTTGTGCCTTGCGCTGTTTTATTCCCCGGACTGCAGTGACAGCAGGCACATTGATGTGCACTGCTCACACTGCTCACTTCTCACTAGTGGAGAAGTTAAGGCATGACGTCATGCCAGGGGAGCAATGTAGGGGAAAGGAAATCCTTTGAAGGGAGTCATTTTCTCTCTGGATTTCCCTTCTCATTTTGAAACTCAGGGGCAGCAACATTGTCGTGCTGTCACCAGGGCTTTAAGTGGAAGCTTTTTCAATATTATACACAAGCCATAGTTGCTGCTTATTTGCCTTATTCAACTAACAACCATTGAGAAAGCCAATAGTCCCAACTTGTTTGTATGATGTCACTTGTTGATCATATACCTGGATGCAATGACGGACACAGCAAAATACAAGTCAGACGGCATACTATGCTAGGCACAGATTTTTAGTTTACGTGTTTTTAAGCCACGCCCTTAATGGCATTGGCCACGCCCCTTTGATAGACCCCTCAGTTTTTTCATCCGACTTAAAGCCCTGGTCCCAGGACTGCATTTCCCACAATACCACAGAGTCCCGAAGCAGGTGAGCAGTCGCCAGAGTGCTTAAAGCATGTTTTGCTCTTTATGCACTGGACACGCCTGGACTGCACCTGAGCAAAGACTGGGCCAAGAGTGGGCTTGCCTGCACCTGTCGGAGTCCAAAAGAGGCTATTGGTTCTGCTATTTGGCTGGTATGGTGTTTGCTTTATCTTCCCATTTTGGTCATAGGAAAAAGGATAACTATGACTGCGGTAGAAAGTATTTCATGCCTGAAGCAAAATTCGACAGCAAACTTTTTAACCAATGCAATGGGGATGGTGAACAGGAAGATTATTGAGGTGAACGAGAGAATTTAAGCAACCCAGAAAACAGGGGGCCTCAGAGATGGAAGGCAATAGAGTTTGAGGATGGAGCAGGCAGTCATCTATGTCCAACAAAAAATTGTGGTTAACCCATGTGTTCTGGGGGACAGTCTAGAAATCAACCGTCTCCCCACCTCCTACAGTTAATCCCCCGCAGGCCAAAATGTTTTTAAAAAACGTCCACCTGTAGCAACTTACTACAGGCGAAAGAAAACCCGGGAAGGCTGCACAAAGCATTCTCAGGAGTGGGTCTGGCTGTGGAGGACTCAGGAAAGAGGACCTTTCGGAACTCCAAACCGATATCATTTATAAAGTCAATGGGTTCACAATCACCATCACAAAGAAGTACCGTTCCTTCGTTGAGGCCAGTGCATTACAGCCCCCACCACTGACCCGACCACTACGCCATTGTATACATGCCAACAATTTACAAGAGGAAAGTGGAAGTTGTTAAAAAAAGATCGGGAGAATGTATTTCCTCCTTTGACTTCTATTGAAACTCAGACAGAATCAGGTTTATTGGCATGTATACCACTGTCCTGCAGAACCCAGTCTACCACTGACCCTACTTACATATGGTACTTCCCAGGCGATTACTTCCCAGACCCTCCCCATCCCAATTCCATAACTGATGTCACTCAGATGTTCCTAATCCAAATACCTTGGTGCCCCGCCATACCCCTCACTCACCAGACCTAGCAGGCACACACGTATTTCTGGCCCCAACCACTTCTCGTTCATTGGCCAAAGAGCCTTGCGGATACTACGCCACGCTATACCTCCTCCACATCGTACATATACACTCCGTATGCTCATATCTCGCATTATGAGCTGAGACCCGTCTGGAGAGGCAAGTTTGGCAAAATATTGATACCAATCTTGTTTACGATTTTCCCTATTGTTCATGTCTTTATTTGCCTTTTTGAAATGCCAATACAAAGATTCAGACACCATCACAGATAAGGTGACTGACTTTATGGCTCATGTTATCGACAAACGAAGGATGATGGAGAACTTGGGGGCATATTACCAACAACTAGCGATAATTTTTGTCTCTAACTTGTTTAGAGACAAAAATTATCGGCGCACATCGGCGATTTTTATCGCAGATAAACCTTGCTATTAGCAAGGTTTATCGCAAATGCGATAAAAAACGGCCGCAATGCATGAATATCGCTGAAAAGTCAGCGATATTCATGCATTATCGAGCAAATGCTCTTAGCCATGTTATCCACCTCCCATTGGATAACATGGCTAAGAACTGCTCAGGGCAGGTGTTAGCTTTTGGAGATATTCGCGCTTAGCGCGAATATCTCCAAAAGTTGGTAATAGGAGATAGCGATGTTAGGGACTGTTTCCAGTCGCTAACATCTTGGCACGCCCACTTTGCATGTCATTAGTGATAAATATCACTGACATGCAAAGCGGGGCCCAAGATGGTCGCTATCTCCTATTAGCTGTCACTAACTGGTGTTAGCGACAGCTTGGTAATAGGGAGATAATTTTATCTCCGCTTTCTTGGCCTTTAAAGCCAAAAAAGCGGAGATAAACCCCCTTGATAATATGCCCCGCAGTTTTAAGGCGTAAAAGGGCGGCTGTGAAGAACACAGGGAACGGTATAATACAGCCTCCGGGTACAGATAATGCATGCATAGTCATGGGACAGGCTCATATGAGTGCCAACCACAGCAGCCCGTGACAAATCTCTCGATTTGGGTGCTGTAAGAAACCATGAGAGCGAGGCTGCTGGTCTAATGCGGAGGTGCAGTATTAAAGAGGGGACAATGAATCATATGATTATTAACCATAATATCAACAAAAGTTTCTGGCTAAACTTATCCCCACAAATCCGTAAGTCTTGGTCCTAACTAATGTCCCTTTGCTGCAGCAATGGCTGAGGAAAAATTGGCTACAATTAAAGATAAAGCAGTGCATTGGTTGGAAAGCAGGGTGGGCCTTTATAACCCCTGCACAATTATAATATTATGGCTCGCAGACTTCCATGGATAGGAATGGGTGATACAACTTGTGCAGAGGATTGTGTGATTTCGAATGTGAGGTCCCCACCCCTGGTTGACTTTCTTATTTCAAGATTGTGTTGTATAGAGAACTCAAATGCCCAGATCAGACTCCCCCCTTTGGGCTTGTTTTACAAGTCCGTTTTGTGGCTGAGTGGTAATGAAGCTGTAAACATTGCTTTATCCCACAATTTTTAACTCGTGGGATTTAAAATGATGACTAGTCACATATTCAACCCTCTAAATGCCAATGAGAAGGTTAAATTAGTAAGTAAACCAGGAGAATTACAGGTTGAGGTGGTTGAAAATGGTCTTCAACCAGGAGAGCAGTAGAGTCTGAAGCCACGAGTCCACCTTAGACCCAGTCGGAGATCCTTGAGTGAGGTCAGAGAGCTAACTCTTCCTGTGCATAAGCCTCTGATTTTGGCACCAGTCAGTGGGATGGAGTGCTCCTTTTCTAAGCTTAAGGATAGCCTCGAAGGATCTGAGAGGCTGATCAGTGTTGAAACGATCCTATGTTGGATTCTAACCTGTCCTGTCACTAAATGGCTAAGTGGCCTATAATATGCCAGTAAAATCCTCTAGGACAGGGTGTGCAAAAGGGGACTTTGTACATTTATTTCAACAAAGTTCCAGGAGAAAGTGGTGTTTAAGTATCTTACTTCGCCTTCTTACCAATAAATTGGATTGTCACCAGCAAGGGGCTTATGTTTATGACAATTAATTCTTATATATTTTTTTTATCTGAATAGTAGAATGGTGGTTGATGGTCTAGCGAGAGATTTAATGACTGCGTGCCAAACGGGAACACCAGAGCGTGTGGGTTGGGGAGGATTTCAGTGCTCATCCATGTCCCTGCCCGCATAAAGAAGTATGTGTCCACCTCAGCTTGTATGGTCTCTGGAATTTACACAAGATGTGGTCACCCTAGCTATCACATATAGTTATAGTAAGAAAGCTCCGGGCATGAAAGGGATCCCAATTGATCTTTTGAAGGATAATCTTTATTTCTGGGTCCCCCTTTTGTCCAAGGTTTTCCGTGCTGTTTGTAGTACTGGAAGATTAGGGCAAACGGCCTTTTACAGCACAGGCTGAGCCACGTGTGCTGTTTCACTGCAAGTGTAACCACGCTTGCCTGAACCACACATCCGTGTTAAGGCAGATAGGGGTCTATTGTCCGGTTCAGCGGGAAGAGGAAGTCTTGGAACAGGAAGCTCCAGACGTGGACAGGTAAGTGGGGCTGGAGCCGGATTTCGGGGTGGTGGCGAGTTTTTAGATGTGGGGGTCAGTTTTAGGGTTCAGGGCAGGGGGGTCAGGCAGTTTTTTTAAAAGAGGGCAGGGTTTAGGGATCATGGAGGGGAGGGGTAGTTTTAAGGGATGGGGATGGGTTTGGGGGCAGTTTTTAGGGGTGGGTGTCAGATTTAGGGCTCAGGGCTGGGGGTGGGGTAGTTTTTAAAAGGGGTTATGGTTTTAGGACTCAGGGCAGGGGAAGGGGTAGAGGTAGTTTTATAAATAAATAAATAAAATAAATACGGGCAGCGTGGAGGTAAGTTTTAGGGCTCAGAGTGGGAGTGCCAGGGTCAGAGTAATTTTTGTTAGGGGGAAGGGTTTTAAGCCTCAGGGCAGGGGGAGGGGAAGGGGTAGTTTTAAGTGCAGGGTAGCTTTTAGGCCTCAGGGCTGGGATAGCAAGGTAAGGGAATAGGATTTTAGGACTTAGAGTGGGAAGGAGGGGTCGAGGTAGTGGTGATCTTTACCATGCATATCCATTTACCAATCATACCTTTACAATAAAATTGCATGGTAGAAGCAGGCGTGGAAAAGAAATGCATGATTAAGACGCATTTGTGGTTGGGACTGCTTTGTAGAGGCATAAGTGGTTCAGCCATGAATGCCTCTGCCATACAACCAAAGATTAGATGCATGGTCCAAGTCACTCGGCCCAATCTCTAAAAAAGAAAATTGTGGGGAATCAAGATGTTGTGACCATTTTCTTGATGGACTCCCTGCTGAAAGTGACATTTTATCCAGACTAGAAGCATAGACTGATGAGCACAAGATTAATTTAGAAATTAAGTATGGGTTCTGGACAGCACCTCAAACCTGTTGAACAGTGTTTGAATGTGAATCTTTAAATAGATAAATATACAGTGGCAAAAAGGGGGGCTTTAATATGGGTTTCATGGATCTGTCAAGTGCGTTTCACTGAGTTAACCAGAGTAAATTGTAGTCCCTGATGGAGGAAATGGGAGTGTACTAAGCTATAGTGAACCTGTTGAGAGAGATTTGAGACATGAATGCCAGGGTGAGGTATGGGAGAAATAGTGAGTGTACTGAGGCATTTAATATTAATGGGGTGGATCAGGCATGGTTGCGTCTTGGCACTTTTTCTATTACATTATACATAATTGAGTTAGAAAACGAGATATTGGTAATGAGGAAAGATCTGCCTCAGATATTTCTACACCCTTTTCCAGTACTCCCGATATGCTGATAATGCATATCGGGAGTACGGGATGGCTCCTACTTTCAAAGCCCCTCACCAAGTTCTGAATAGCTTCTGCAGTTTTATGGTCAAATTAAATCTAAAGGTGAACCTATCCAAGTCCGTCATCAGGTTCCAGGGGCCAGTCAACCATACAAATTGCCCTATGTTACTGAACGATGTTGATTTGGAAATGATTTCCTCATTTGTGTATCCGGGGTTGCAATCTGACTCTAAAGGCAATTGGAAAAAAACTGGGTAAGGCGAAAATGTACTCCAATTTCAGGAATCACTTTTAGCTGTTTAGATCTCGCAGGGAGACCTGTTGGGATCAAACCAGAAAGCTAAAACCAGGCGGATTTTACCGAGTGCATGTGTGTCCGTGCACGCGCTTTCCATTTGCTTCCCGAGCCGCCTGCCTGCTTCACACATCAAAGCCATCAGCCTCCCTCCCACCTCCCCCCTAATTGCTTTCACTTTCACGGCCGCGAGGCCATGAGCTACTACAAAGGGATCCGCTCCCCGCCCCCCCGCCTCTTGCATTTCCCGTACTTGTTATATACAGAAACGCTTTATTTTTACTTTACAGAGAAATCTGGTCTGCGCCAGCATATTTATGTAGACGCACTTTATTTGTAAGGGTAATCTGCTGACCTGATGTTTTTTTGGGCATTGTTATATATTGCCCTCTGGTGGGTTATCCATGCTTTGCTTAACCACACAGTTTAAAAGCCATCTTCTGCAAAGGCTGTAATTTCTTTTTTACAGAGCTTTTAGTTTTATTTAAACAAATACAGTACATCTCGAATTTATTATAGTGTTTGTTCACATGCTTGTTGAAGCGTTAACACTTAAAGAGTCATATACGTGGGGCGCATCTGGTAAATGCTCTCCCTAGTAAATTGCTTTTCTTTTGTGTGACCCTCCCATTTGAGGCATTATGTAGTTCCATGTCCATCCCCCAACATCTGCTCTTGACAAGCATGTAGCTTGAAACCTTTCAGTGAGTCAATGTGCTTGTACATTTGTTAATGTTAAAGTGCGCAGCTGCAGCCCAGGTACTGGAAACTTTAGAAAGGTAAGTGCATGGAGCCATAAAAACATATCCAAGCATTCCAAGAAACTTGGGACTGACACTGTCGGAGGTAGGGTCAGAGTGCGAGAGCAAAGACGCAAACAAAGTATTTCCATATTTATATGTCTCTAGCCAGCCACTCTGTTACAAAGTCGGCCGCTTTAGAAACACGACCCTCTCGCAGAGAAGCAAGCGGGCTTGTCAGTTTCATTTTGGCTCCTCGCATTCCCCCCTCCCTTCTCAGCCAGCCATTTGATGCTGTGTAGGTTCTAAACTTTCAAAAACAGTTACATTAAAATTTTATTTGGGACCGGGGTTAATATACCTTTTTAGGGCACCGAGGGCTTATTGGAACTCCCATCCTTCTGTAGCTCGTGGTCGGACCAGATTCTGTGCCATTTACCACGAACTACGCGGAAGTCACCTTAATAACATGACTTAGCGCTTTATAAAACTCCATTAGTAAATAAGTGAATAACATTTGGTATCTGCTCCTCGTACCGGGTATCAGAGGTAACACCCAGTCTACTGTTCTGGGATGGCAGGGTGCCCTACACACGCCTACCAACCTCGAGTTGGACTCATATTCATGTTTTCCATGAAACACATGCCTACAGGGGTTCGAGGGTTGCTGTGGGATCCCCAACATGCTCTGCCATGCAGCATCAACCCTCTCTCTCTTTCACGCACACAAGCTCTCTCTCTCCCTCTCTCAGGCCCACATGCACGCTCTCTTTCTCTCTCCCTCTCTCTCTCTCACACACAGAGGCACGCACACACGCATGCTCTCTCCCACTCACACACACACGCATACTCACACATGGGGGCTCTGCTCTCTTTCTCTCTCCCCCTCTCACACACATGCACGCACACATGTATATTCTCTCTCACACAGACATGCACACATGCACATTCTCTCACTCACACACGCACAAACACATGCACTCACTCGCTCTCTTTCTCTCACATACACCCACGCACGGACACGTGCGCTCTCACATGCATGCATGCACGCACACATGCACGCTCTCTCACACACATACACACGCCCAGGCGCACGCTCTTTCTCTCTTCCCCCCTCTCTCGCACACACACACAGGCACTTACGCACACATGCATTCTCTCTTTCTTTGGTGTGTAGTGACGAAGCACCATTTATTCCTGCTAGGCACGGTAAGCCATTCATGGGTGCTTTTATTATGATACAAGGACCCCTTGCTCCCTGCCAGACCTCTAGCACTTGTGGTGTGGTGGGGTAGTTACAGTAAGACCTTCACTGGTGCTTTTATCTTCACTGTGGTATGATACAAGGACCCCTTTGCTCCCTTTCAGGCCTCAAGCACTGGTGGCATAGTGCTGGCAGTGCGCAGTGCCGAAGCATTTTTGACTTCTGCTATGCACGGTAAGGCGTTCATTGGTGCTCACTGCTTTCAATAGGGCCATGGCTTGACAGCAGGCAGGCCTTTGCTCCCTATCAAGTCTCCAGCAGTGGTGGTGCATCATTCATTCCAGCTGCTCAGGGCTGGTGCCTGTTAATGATTCTCCTGCAGCTGCGGAGTCAGCAGTGGGTGCGTTTGTGAAAGGCTAGGGTGGTGTGTGTGCGTTCCCTCACACCTTTTCCTGCTCTACTCCATGCTCCCCGCTTGTCCCTCGTGTGTATATTCCAGAGGTCCGAAAATCACAGCATTTGAAATACCTAAAACACAAAAAGATTGCATGAGAACCGGTGCCGCGGGGCGCCTTTCCTCTCATTGATAGGATATACCCGTTCTCCCTACAACTCTCTATTTTTCACGCACACAAGCTCACTCCCTCTTACACACGCATGCACTCAGACATGCATACTCTCTCTCCCTCTCCCCATCACACACACATGCACGCGCTATCTTTCTCTCACACACACCTGAGTCCAGTAATGAGGACAGTGGAGAGGATGCATCAACAGCTCATCACCCGCTACTTCACTTGAAGGTGGGTGACGAGGTACGACTTGTATATTGTCTGGTGTGATTGCTGTTGTTCTGAAGGGCTATGCGCGGATGGTACAGCCCGGCACCTGCGTGTGGAAATGTGGCAGTGGCATTTCACATGTGAATGTATAAAGAACTCTGTTGACACTTGCTGCACATTTTTTTGTCTGCCTGTAGACTTATGTGGATGTTTGGTGTAGTGTTATGTCTGTGATGCCACACTAACGCCAGTGACTGTTGTTCTGTTGTGTCTCCCTGGGTGCCGCAAAATTGTCCAGGCCTACATACTGTACATCTTTTGAATACATCATGGACATTTTCAACACTATAAATATTGCACTAAAAACAAAACTGCACAAATTCAAGTGTGTAAGGTATTGATAGTTGACTTGTGAGGGGTGCAGGCATATTTACATGAAGGGGTGCAGGCATATTTACATGAAGGTGGTCTTGGAGCAGTGCATTGACTGTCATGGTAAAAGAGATGCAAGAGTAGACACCACATTGATGTGGTGACCCAGTCCAACAGACAGGTGCCATTCACAAGGCAGTGTGGGGAAGGACAGTCCAAACAGTCAATGCAGTGGGGAAGAGGGTTGCCATCAGGGCTGGCTCAATGACTGGTGTGTGGCTGGTGCTTTACCTCCATAGACTCCCAGGGTCTTTTTTGGACGCCCCCATGATCGCTTTGGCGCGGGGGCCTGCTGCATGGCCAACGGCGTCTGAGGCCTCACCCCTCTCTGTGGCCACAGGGGAGGATAGTGTCATCCTACAGCACAACAGAGGGGGCAGAGGTGTTTTTTGGGACGCAGGCCTGTCCCTCAGTAACACCACTTGCTGGGCCATGAGGTCCACCATTTGTCCAATGCGTGTGTCGATGGACCTCATCAGCAGGATGAGCTCACGTAATAGTTCGTCAGACCGACCACTTTGTCCCTGGACCTGTTCATATGCCCCGATGACTCTGGTGAAGTGGTCCAGGGAAGGTGTACCAACCTCCTGAGGTCTGGGGGTGACCCTGGCCCTCCCACCTTCTCTGCTGTCACTGACCTGTTGCCTCACCACTGTGAGTCCATGCACACTCTCCCTGCCCTCCACAGTTGTTGGTTTGTCCTGGTCATCCCCTGGGACAGGGAGGGTGCTGCAGGTGGTACTGGTGGTGGTGGTGGTGGAGGTGGCAGCGGTGGAGGCACAGGCCATGACTGCAGAGGTCTGCTGTGCTGTTGTTGTTGCAGCAGATGTGGTGGTGGGGAGGATGGGGGCCTGGGACCTGTTGGTCCGTGGCACACTAGATGGGCTGGCCTGGAGCTCATCGTCCAAACTATCCTGGGAGTCAACATCCGAGAGTCCATGTACCGGGGGTGAAGACTGGCTCTGCTGGTCATTGTTGTCCTCAGCAGCGAGTTCTTCATCACCTGTGGATTAGATGGGGAATGTTCAGTGTCGGGTACTGCACAAGTATTCTGTTAGCTGTGTGTCATCGACTGTCTGTACACTACACAATTGAGAGATCTTCACTATTATTATTAAGTGCAATACTGGGTGTAATTACATGGTGCAGAGGAACATCAATTACTCGTACATATCAGGTATCGATGCATTGCATGCAATTGTTGCTGTGTGTAGTGATGCAGGTCTCCCACCCCCAAACAGCCAGACCAGTGAAGATGGCTACCTACCTGTAAGTTTGTTTGGTGAACAGTGCAATGGCTTCCAGGTGCTCCTGGGTGGGAGGGAGTGCTTCATGCTGCTGGGGTGTGGGACAGGGGGCATGGTGGGTGTTAGACTTGGCTGTCTCTAGTTGGCAGAGGTATACACTTCTGACAAATAGGGACTCACCTCCTCTAGTCAGGGCAAGGGGATCCCACAAGTAGATAACCCCTGCTCACCCCCTCGGTAGCTTGGCAAAGCAGACAGGCTTATCTCAGAGGCAGTGCGTTAAGCATTTATGACCATATACAGTAATAAAGTGAATACACTACAAATGAACACGACACAGTAGTATTATAAAAATATGGATGTTTATATAAGGCTTAGCATAAGACCAAATAACGACAAAATTATACCACAATCTTAATAAATACTCTTGGAAGGAAAAATAATAGTTCAAGCGTAGTTTCTTCTTAGCACAAAGTCTTTAGTAACAAAAGCAACTCTTCTTCTTTAGATCACAGTTCTTGGCAACAATGTAACCCACACAGGAGTCACACGACGTCGAGGCAAAGTTAATCCAAAGGTTCGGCGTCGACCGCAAGGAGCGCTACGTCGAGCCCGGAGTCACACGGACCCCCCACAACACAGTACCTTGGAAAAGCGAAGCACAAGATGATCAGCGGCGTCCAGATGTCCGGCGTCGCGTCTTCGGCGTTGATCAGGCCTCGGAGTTGGGGAGATCTGCAGTGGCGTCGACAGATGTCAGGCAGGAGCAGCGCTCACGAGGTGAAGCCGGATACGGCGTCGTCGTCGATGTCGATGATGATGTTGCAAGAGTGAGCAGCGCTCATGGCGTCGAGAGGGCTCGGGGTCGAGACGTCGGCAGTGGCTTCGCTACTAGCGTCGATTGGGCCCAGCGGCCGGTGTCGAAGAGGCGGGACACGGGAGCTGCACTCACGATGTCGAGCTGGATTCGGCCGCGTCCGTCGGCGTCGGGATTGCTGGATTTCCTCAGTGGTGCTGGACTTTCTGGTTCCAGCAACAAGCACTTTCAGCAAATGGTGAAGTCCTTTAGCCCTGTGACTTCAACAGGAGGCTGGCACTCTTCCAGCCCTTGGCGATTTCCTTGGCAAAGCTTGAGAGTACACACTCAGTTCCTCTCTCCTGGTTCCTTGGCAAAAATAAAGAAGTGACTGCAGCAAACAGCACTCTGGCAGAAGGCGTACGTTGCGTCGGCCATTTTATGGTTGGAAAGAGTGTTTAGCCATGCAGTTTCGAGCAAACGTTTTTTTTTATTTACCTTTATTGACACACGTTGAATTAAACAATAATCTTATTCTCTAATGTGAGATAGAGTAACACCCGAAGTTGCGAGTTCTGGTCCGTGTCAAAAGTTAACAGTGACAGGCGTACTTATTATTTATAAGGTTTCAAATAATGGCAAGGTGAGGGTATAACACTTGTGTGCACAGCGAGATATAACCAGGAGTGTCAACAATTAGAATCATAAATCACTTCCTTGGTGCTCAACTTCTGGTGGCCCACCGCAAAATCCACTAAGAAAAAAAATCAAATACAATTAGAAGGAGCGTCTAAGTATACAATGTATATCAAGCATAATAAATTCATGCAGTAAAAAAAAAAAGGAATCAAAAAAGTTCCATGCAAGCTTCCATCATGTTTGTATTCTTTGGACATGGAACACGCATTTTTGAAATTATAAAGCTACTACTGCAGGCAATTTTGTGCATGGATGAATAAAGAAACGGAGGAGTGGGACTTAGTGGGTCTCTGTGGACGTAGAACGAATTACATCTCACAGGAGTGAACATTAAGGCAAAAACAGCGACAGTTACATTAGGATGGAGGAAGACTGACTTTGGATTTGTTGAGAAACAGAAGACATTTAATGGGTAGGGATCCTTCAATTATATTATTAGGAAACATGGAAAATAATTTGTAATAAGAGGAAGCTATCCAAAGCAAAGATAAAGGCATACAACTGTTAGCCTTAAGGTGAGGCATCCTTGACTTGCTGGATGAAAATGAGAATGAGAAGGGATTACCAAGCATCACATGAAGTGTAAATAGAGCCCTGATGATGTCCCGGATGGGACAAAACGCGTAGACTGTGGAATAATTGTTGGCTGTACAATAGATGCTTGTACAATAATTTGAACATTTGCATGGCGGATATCTTCAACAAGGAAGACTGTTCATTCTGAATGAAATACTACAATAAATTAACTGAATACAAACATGATGGAAGCTTGCATGGAATTTTTTTGATTCCTTCTTTTTTTGTTTTTTTTTGACTGCATGAATTTATTATGCTTGATAACCATTGTATACTTAGACCATGGGTACTCACAAACTTTCTCTCGGGGGCCAAATTTACAGTGTGGTTTGTGTCCGAGGGCCGCACCGGTGGGGGCGGGGTCAGTGGGGAAGGGGCGGGGCTAGAGTAAAAAAAACTGTGACCATGAGGTTGATCACAGGTCCCTGCAGTGGACGCCTTCGTTCACTGAGCCACCAGACCCGGCCTACACACATCTCCCTCTCTCTCTCTCTCTCTCTCTCTCTCTCTCTCTCTCTCTCTCTCTCTCTCTCTCTCTCTCTCTCTCTCTCTCTCTCTCTATCTCTATCTCTCTCTCTTCCTCTCTTTCTCCCTCTCTTTCCCTCTCTCTGTCTCTCTGTCTCACTCCCTCTGACTCTCTCACTCCCTCTCTCCATCTCTCGATCTATCTCATTCACTCGGACTGTCTCACTCCCTCTCTTCCTCTTTCTCACTCACCCTGACTGTCTCACTCTCTCTCTCTCTCTCTCTCTCTCTCTCTCTCTTTCCTTCTCCCTCACTCTATTTCCCTCTCCCTCACTCTATTTCCCTCCCCCACACTCTATTTCCGTCTCTCTCCTTCCCTCTCCCTCCTTCCTTCTGTTGCCCTCTCTCTCCTTCCCTCTCCCTCATTCCCTCTGTCTCCCTCTCTCTCTGTTTCCTTCTCCCTCACTCTATTTCCCTCACTCTATTTCCCTCTCCCTCACTCTATATCCCGCTCCCTCACTCTGAGGTCTCCCTCACTCTGAGGTCTCCCTCACTCTGAGGTCTCCCTCTCTCTTCTTCCCTCTCCTTCACTCTGAGTTCTCCCTCTCTCTCCTTCCCTCCCCCTCACTCTGAGCTCTCCCTCTCTCTGAGGTTTCCCTCACTCTCCTTCCCTCACCCTCACTCTGAGGTCTCCCTCCCTTTGTCTCCCTCCCTCTGTCTCCCTCACTCTGTGGTCTCCCTCTCTCTCCTTCTGTCTCTCTCCTTCTGTCTCCCTCGCTCTGTCTCCCTCCCTCACTCTCCCTCCCTCGCTCTCCGTCCCTCACTCGCTCTCCCTCCCTTGCTCTCCCTCCCTCCCTCGCTCTCCATCCCTCGCTCTCCCTCCCTCGCTCTTGTTCTCCCTTGCTTGCTTTCTCTCCCTCCCTCTCTCTCCCTCCCTCATGCTCCCTCGCCCTCCCTCCCTCTCCCTCCCTCGCGCTCCCACTCCCTCCCTCTACCTCACTCCCTCTCTTGTTCTCCCTCCCTCCCTCACTCTCCCTCCCTCGCTCTCCCTCTCCCTCCCTCCCTTGCTCTCCCTCCTTTGCTCTCCCTCCCTCCCTCTCCCTCCCTCTCCCTCCCTCGTTCTCCCTCTCCCTCCCTCCCTCGCTCCCTCTCCCTCCCTCGTGCTCCCTCTCCCTCCCTCTCCCTCGCTCCCTCTCTTGTTCTCCCTTCCTCCCTCACTCTCCCTCCCTCGCTCTCCCTCTCCCTCCCTCCCTCACTCTACCTCCCTTGCGCTCCCTTGCTCTCCCTCCCTCCCTCTCCCTCCCTCCCTCCTTCTCCCTCCCTCTCCCTCCCTTGCTCTCCCTCCCTCACTCTCCCTTGCTTGCTCTCCCTCCCTCGCTCTCCCTCTCCCTCCCTCCCTTGCTCTCCCTCCTTTGCTCTCCCTCGCTCTCCCTCCCTCCCTCTCCCTCCCTCGCTCTCCCTCTCCCTCCCTCCCTTGCTCTCCCTCCTTTGCTCTCCCTCGCTCTCCCTCACTCTCCCTCCCTCGCTCCCCCTCTCCTTCCCTCCCTCCCTCTCCCTCCTTCGCTCTCCCTCCCTCCCTCTCCCTCCCTCGCTCTCCCTCCCTTGCGCTCCCTCTCCCTTCCTCTCCCTCGCTCCCTCTCTTGTTCTCCCTTCCTCCCTTGCTCTCCCTCCCTTGCTCTCCCTCCCTCCCTCGCTCTCCCTCTCTTGCTCTCCCTTGCTCTCCCTCCCTCCCTCTCCCTCCCTCGCTCTCCCTCCCTCACTCTCCCTTGGTTGCTCTCCCTCCCTCACTTGCTCTCCCTCGCTTGCTCTCACTCTCCCTCCCTCGCTTGCTCTCCCTCACTCTCCCTCGCTCTCCCTCCCTCCCTGCCTCACTCTCCCTCACGCTCCCATGCTCTCCGTTCCCACTCCCTCGCTCTTCCTCCCACGTGCTCCCTCTCCCTCCCTCACTCTCCCTCGCTCCCTCTCTAGCTCTCCCTCCCTCCCTTGTTCTCCCTCCCTTGCTCTCCCTCCCTTGCTCTCCCTCCCTCGCACTCCCTCTCCCTCTCTCCCTCTCTCTTGCTCTCCCTCGCTCCCTTGTTTGCTCTCCCTCCCTACCTTGCTCTCCCTCCCTTGCTCTCCCTCCCTCAGGCTTCCTCTCTCTCTCCCTTGCGCGACGTTGCTCGCTCTCCCTCCCTCGCTTGCTCTCCCTTGCTCTCCCTTCCTCATTCTCCCTCCCTCACTCTCCCTCCCTCACGCTGCCTCACTCTCCCTCCCTCTCCCTCTCCCTCCCTCGCTCTCCCTCGCTCCCTCTCTTGCTCTCCCTCCCTCACGCTCCCTCTCCCTCCCTCCTTCACTCCCCCTCTCCCTCGCTCTCCCTCCCTTGCTCTCCCTTGCTCTCCCTCCCTCTCCCTTCTCCCTCTCTCTCGCTCTCCCTCGCTCCCTTGCTTGCTCTCCCTCCCTCGCTCTCCCTCCCTCGCTCTCCCTCCCTTGCTCTCCCTCACTCTCTCTCCCTCCCTCATGCTCCCTCTCCCTCCCTCTCTCTTCCTCCCTCGCTCTCCCTTGCTCTCCCTGGCTTGCTCTCACTCCCTCGCTCTCCCTCCCTCGCTCTCCCTCCCTCGCTCTCCCTCCCTCGCTCTCCCTCTCCATCCCTCTCCCTTGCTCCCTCTCTTGCTCTCCCTCTCTCCCTCACTCTCCCTCCCTCGCTCTCCCTCCCTCATGCTCTCTCTCCCTCCTCCCTCGCTCTCTGTTAGGATTCGGTCCCCAGTCCTCTTTTGATGACCATGTTTTGCTGTCACATGACTCGCCAGTTACACATAAAGGTTAGTCCTACCATAGTGTTGGTGCTTGTTATTGCTAACCTGTGGGTTCCTGGTATCCTGGTTCCTGTGTATCCTGTTTGCTATTGCTGATTCTCTCGGGCTCGTGAGAACTGTTTGTGTGTCCCTTTTTGTCCCTCCTCCCTTGTCCCGGACTCTCGAGTTTCCTTTTTGGCTGTTCACCTACCCCCTTCCTTCGTGTTCCTCCCTCTTAGGTAGTGAGTTAGTTAGTGTCAGTGTCCGTCCTGTTTATATCATTCCCGTTTTAGTTCCTTTTGATTTTTCATGTGTTGCGGGCATTCAGGGGCTCCTGTTTACCTTTCAACTCGCTGGTGTTGTTTTCTTTTTGTCCCCGAGGTGCGGTGAGGTGGTACTGATTTATGCGCTGTTTCCGCGCTGTACACACGCCCTTCAGTAACCGCTCCCTCTCGTTGTGGGCAGAAATAACGTTTGCGGTCATTCCGCGAGTAAACCCGGCCGGGTATTAAACTCTGTTATCCTTAGAACGGAGTTGACATCCATAACAGATTCCCTTCTAATCAGAAGCGTGTTTGAATTCGCAGGGGTTTTTTGTCCATGCCGGTCACTTAGGCATGTTTTTTACCCTGTACATAATTTAGAGCCCAAGCCAAGCACCCGAAAAATCAGTCCCGTTTTATTTCCTGTCCAAGAGAAGTTATCTTGGAGTTATTTGTTCCTTGGACTGACGCCCCCCTCGAAGCAAAACCTGCATTTGACTTTGGTAAGTGCATGTGTGGTTATTGGCTGGATATGGTCTTCGTGGACAAAGAAGGATTGGGGACTGAGATATCATTGTGAGGTGTTTTGTTTCCCTGTTTATGCAGGTGCGGAAGCGAGGAGGAGGGTGTTGTGTGGACTACGCTCTACAGGGGTGGAAGATTTGGTGCCTATATATTCCACCCCCTTTTCTGGGTCATTGGCTTACTCATAAGTTACATCTAGTGAGTGGCTGGTGAGTTGGGGAAGTGGATTGGGACATACCTCGTTCCTGCAGTGTGTGGGTCGGGCGGGAGCCCAACACTCTCCCTCTCCCTCACTCTCCCTCACTTGCTCTCCCTCGCTCTCCCTCCCTCTCCCTCCCTCCTTCTCCCTCCCTCTCCCTTGCTCCCTCTCTCTCGCTCTCCCTCTCTCCCTTGCTTGCTCTCCCTCCCTTGCTCTCCGTCCCTCGCTCTCCCTCCCTCGCGCTCCCTCTCCCTCCCTCCCTCTCCCTCCCTCGCTCTCCCTCGATTGCTCTCCCTCCCTTGATTGCTCTCCCTCCCTCGCTTGCTCTCCCTCCCTTGCTCCCTCACTTGCTCTCCCTGCCTCGCTCTCCCTCCCTCACTCTCCCTCTCTCCCTCACTCACTCTCCCTCCCTCGCTCTCCTTCCCTCACTCTCCCTCCCTCCCTCGCTCCCTTGCTTGCTCTTCCTACCTCGCTCTCCCTCCCTTGCTCTCCATCCCTCACGCTCCCTCTCCCTCCCTCCCTCTCCCTCCCTCGCTCGCTCTCCCTCGCTTGCTCTCCCTCCCTCGCTTTCTCTCCCTTGCTCTCCCTCCCTCGCTCCCTCGCTTGCTCTCCCTCCCTCACTCGCTCTCCCTCGATTGCTCTCCCTCACTCTCCCTCCCTCCCTCGCTCCCTCGCTTGCTCTCCCTCCCTCGCTCTCCCTCGCTCGCTCTCCCTTGATTACTCTCCCTCCCTTGCTCTCCCTCCCTCGCTTGCTCTCCCTCGCTTGCTCTCACTCACTCTCCCTCCCTCCCTTGCTCCCTCACTTGCTCTCCCTGCCTTGCTCTCCCTCCCTCACTCTCCCTCTCTCCCTCACTCACTCTCCCTCCCTCGCTCTCCTTCCCTCGCTCTCCCTCGCTCCCTTGCTTGCTCTCCCTACCTCGCTCTCCCTCCCTTGCTCTCCATCCCTCACGCTCCCTCTCCCTCCCTCCCTCTCCCTCCCTCCCTCTCCCTCCCTCGCTCGCTCTCCCTCACTTGCTCTCCCTCCCTCGCTTGCTCTCCCTCGCTCTTCCTCCCTCCCTCGCTCCCTCGCTAGCTCTCCTTCCCTTGCTCTCCCTCCCTCATGCTCCCTCTCCCTCCCTCCCTCACTCTCCCTCTCCCTTGTTCTCCCTCCCTTGCTCTCCCTTGCTCTCCCTCCCTCCCTCTCCCTTGCTCCCTCTCTCTCGCTCTCCCTCGCTCCCTTGCTTTCTCTCCCTCCCATGCTCTCCCTCCCTCACTCTCCCTCTCTCCCTCACTCACTCTCCCTCCCTCGCTCTCCTTCCCTCGCTCTCCCTCGCTCCCTCTCTCTCGCTCTCCCTCGCTCCCTTGCTTGCTCTTCCTACCTCGCTCTCCCTCCCTTGCTCTCCATCCCTCATGCTCCCTCTCCCTCCCTCCCTCTCCCTCCCTCGCTCGCTCTCCCTCGCTTGCTCTCCCTCCCTTGCTTGCTCTCCCTTGCTCTCCCTCCCTCGCTTCCTCGCTTCCTCTCCCTCCGTCGCTCTCCCTCGCTCGCTCTCCCTCAATTGCTCTCCCTCGCTCTCCCTCCCTCCCTCGCTTGCTCTCCCTCCCTCGCTCTCCCTCGCTCGCTCTCCCCCGATTGCTCTCCCTCCCTTGCTTGCTCTCCCTCGCTCGCTTGCTCTCCCTCACTCTCCCTCCCTCCCTTGCTCCCTCACTTGCTCTCCCTGCCTCGCTCTCCCTCCCTCACTCTCCCTCTCTCCCTCACTCACTCTCCCTCGCTCCCTCTCTCTCGCTCTCCCTCGCTCCCTTGCTTGCTCTCCCTACCTCGCTCTCCCTCCCCTGCTCTCCATCCCTCACGCTCCCTCTCCCTCCCTCCCTCTCCCTCCCTCGCTCGCTCTCCCTCGCTTGCTCTCCCTCCCTTGCTTGCTCTCCCTCGCTCTCCCTCCCTCCCTCGCTTGCTCTCCCTCCCTCGCTCTCCCTCCCGCATGCTCCCTCTCCCTCCCTCCCTCACTCTCCCTCTCCCTTGTTCTCCCTCCCTTGCTCTCCCTCGCTCTCCCTCCCTCCCTCTCCCTTGCTCCCTCTCTCGCTCTCCCTCGCTCCCTTGCTTGCCCTCCCTCCCATGCTCTCCCTCCCTTGCTCTCCCTCCCTCGCACTCCCTCTCCCTCCCTCTCCCTCCCTCGCTCTCCCTCCCTCGCTCTCCCTTGCTTGCTCTCCCTCCCTTGCTTGCTCTCCCTCCCTTGCTTGATCAGCCTCCCTCGCTCTCCCTCGCTCTCCCTCCCTCGCCCTCCCTTGCTCCCTCTCTTGCTCTCCCTCCCTCCCTCGTTCTCCCTCCCTCGCTCTCCCTCCCTCACGCTACCTCGCTCTCCATCCCTCCCTCTCCTTGGCTCCCTTTCTCTCGCTCTCTCTCGCTCCCTTGCTTGCTCTCCCTCCCTCGCTCTCCCTCCCTCACGCTCTCTCTGTCTCCCACCCTCTCCCTCCCTCGCTCTCCCTCGCTTGCTCTCCCTCCCTCGCTCTCACTCCATCGCTTGCTCTCCCTCACTCTCGCTCCCTCACTCTCGCTCCCTCCCTTTCTCCCTCGCTTGCTCTCCCTCACTCTCCCTTCCTTTCTTCCTCACCTGCTCTCCCTCACTCTGCCTCCTTCCCTTTCTCCCTCCCTTGCTCTCCCTCCCTCGCTTGCTCTCACTCCATTGCTTGCTCTCCCTCGCTTGCTCTCCCTCACTCTCCTTCCCTCCCTTTCTCCCTCGCTTGCTCTCCCTCCCTCACTCTCCCTCCCTCCCTCACTCACTCTCTGTCCCTCGCTCTCCTTCCCTCGCTCTCCCTCGCTCCCTCGCTCCCTCTCTCTCGCTCTCCCTTGCTCCCTTGCTTGCTTTCCCTCCCTTGCTCTCCCACGCTCTCCATCTCTTGTGCTCCCTCTCCCTCCCTCCCTCTCCCTCCCTCCCTCGCTCCCTCGCTTGCTCTCCCTCCTCGCTCTCCCTCCCTCACTTTCTCTCCCTCCCTCCCTCCCTCCCTCACTCTCCCTCCCTCGCTCTCCCTCCCTCTCCCTCCCTCACTCTCCCTCGCTTGCTCTCCCTCCCTCCCTCTCCCTTCCTCCCTCGCTCTCCCTCGCTTGCTCTCCCTCCCTCACTCTCTGTCCCTCACTCTCCCCAATCCCTCGCTTGTTCTCCCTCCCTCGCTTGCTCTCCCTCCCTCTCTCGCTCTCCCTCTTCACCCTGCCTGTGTGTGCCCAGGCTGTGACAGCTTTCAGGTGCACACACACAGCCGCACCCAAGCACTTCACAGGTCTTTAAAAGACCATTGGTATTTTAATGAGGCTTTGTTCACCTCTCAGTGCCTCTGCAGCCCCACTCTGAATCTGTCAGGAATCACCCGGCCCCCACAGAGCAGCAGAGTCTGAGTCGCGCTCTGGTTGCAGACATCTTAAAAAAATTAATTAAAAAACTCAGGTACAATGTCTGCAAGGTCCGCTGGCCACCAGATAAGGCTTGACGGGCCGCCCGCGGGCCGTACTATGAGTATCCTTGACTTAGACTTTCATGAGAAGTCCTGATATTTCACAATCGAGCCCTCTTTGAAGAAAGTGACACCCACACTTTATTTGAAATGAAATGAAATGAAATGAAAATGAATTTTATAAAGCGCAAAATAATTGCCCGGAGGCGTCCAAGCGCTGAAAAACTAACAGGTGTTGCCTATAGGGCTGAGTCCAGGAAAGGTTACTTATTTATTGAACAGGAAGGTTTTTAAATTTTTCCTAAAGGAGGTGAGGTCAGAGTTGGACCTAAGGTGGAAGGGAAGACTGTTCCATAATTTGGCCGCATTCAGGGAAAAAGAGCGACCTCCTGATCTAGATCTTTTAACCTTTGGTACTACCGCTAGTAAGGCATTTGTGGATCGAAGTTGTCTGCTGGGGAGGTAGGGGGTAATTAGGGGGCGACTAATCAGTGGCCCGGTTTCCCAAAAAGATTGATGGGCAACACAAAGGGATTTGAAGCTGATCCTGTCTTTCACCGGGAGCCAGTGTAATTTTTTCAGTCCAGCCTTCGCAGAGGTCCTGCGAGGGAGTTGGAGCAGGGTTCGGGCCGCACAGTTCTGGATTACCTGCAACTTTTTAAGTGTGGAGTCAGGGGTCCCAAGGTAGAGCGCATTTCCAAAGTCCAGCCTGGCTAGTATCAGTCCCTGGACCACGATTTGTCTGGCCTCAAACGGTAGTAATGGGAGAATTTTTTTCAGCACTCTAATGAGGCCAAAGCAGGTAGCAGATAATACAGCGGCCTGATGATTGAATGTTAGGGACTTGCCCAGCCAGATTCCCAGGCTCTTGATGGTATCTCTGGGGACTGGAGGGGTGCCAAGGCAGGTTGGCCAGATTTGATTAATCGTGGGAGGTGCTAGATGTCCCATCATCATGACCTCTGTCTTGTCTCCATTAAGTTTGCATCAAGGTTTCATTCTCAGACTGAAACCAACACATTTTTTTTCAAGAAAATGCCTTATATTTCACAATCGAGCACTCTTTAAAAGAAGTGACATTTTCACTTTTTATGTATTGGAATATTATGCGTGTCAGATAACAGTGATGCGCATACTTAAAACTACATGTTAGTTACACGGTGGTGAAATACGGTGATGCGCACATCTTTTGTTTTGCGTGTCAAGCAACAGTGATACGCACACTTATAGCTGCTGTGTGCAAAAATTACATGTTAAATACACAGTGCTGAAATACAGTGCTGCGCACACCTATTGTTTCGCGTATCAAGTAACAGTGATACGCACACTTATAGTTTTTCTTTTGCGTGTCAGACAACAGTAAAACGTGCACTAAAAATAAGACACTTATTATAACACAGATCAGTGCTGTGGTATCCTCCTGTTTTTTCCATCTCCGAAAAATCTGTAAGATCTCCCGATTTCTAACCACGGAGGCCCTGACCCTGGCTCTTCTGGCCCTGGTAATCTCTAGGATTGATTATGCCAATTCACTCTACGTCGGCATCCCTGCGTACCAACTAAATCGCCTACAGTTGGTACAGAATCATGCTGTGAGACTAATTTTCCATCAGCCCAGACACATACATGTTCGCCCCCTGCTTAAAACCCTCTATTGGCTTCCAGTGGCTAAACGCAGTGAATTTAAGCTAGGCTGCATTATTTTTAAAGCCCTGGCTGGCCTTGGCCCTGCTTTCAATTCCACCCTTCTTCACCACTATCTTCCTTCGCGCAACCTTCGTTCTTCTCATCTGGCTCTACTGACAATTCCCACCTTTAAGTGCAAAAGACATGGTGGCCTTAGATTCTCTTTCCTTGGCCCCTCCCGTTGGAATGCACTTCCCTTGGAGCTGAGACTCTCTACTTTCTACCCCTGCTTTAGATCCCTCCTCAAAACCTTACTGTTCCTCCAAGCCCATGGATAATTACAGTCTCTCTAGATCACCTACACTGCTGAATGTTTGTCTACCCTATGCTCACAGCGCCATGAAACCGTTTGGTGTAAGTGCGCTATAAAAGTATTTTTAACATAACATAACATAACACAGTGATATTAATAGTATTTTTCATTGTTGGTTTGATCATTTTACAGAAAAACTAGATGTGAGAATCTTGATAATGTGTAATGATATATAAATCATTAGCTACACATTCTTTGAGTTGATCTACTTGAACAAGTAGGTTTTAAGTTTCTATTGCATATCACTGCAAATTTTACGTGTCTATTGTTCATTCTTGTTTCTCATCTGAATATGAAATCAGTTTCTCCACCTCCACCTTTTCTGGAATCACCAGGTAATTCACCAATACCATGGAGGAATTGGTATGATGCTTTTGTGAGTTATATTGGTGCCATTAGAGCATCGCGTTTTGGAGCTGAACGAAGGCATTTTCTTCTTCTCAATTCTTTAGGATTTGAGGGAAGATCTGTTTTTAAACATCCACCTGCTTTGGTTTGTGCTGAAAATGAAAAGGAACTCGATGAATATACTGAGGCAGTTAAGAAATTGGAAATTCGTTTTGATATTCAACCCAGTATTATTGTTATTAAACATAAGTTTTTTAAAAGGGATCAAAACCCAGGTGAAGATGTAGAAACATTTCTTTCTGCTTTACAGAAGGTAAGTGCAGAAGGCCAATTTGAAGGTTTCAATGAACAATCGATAAGAGACCAATATATCTGCAAATGTTTGGACAAAAACATACAACAAACTGTTGTCAACGGGGTATCCGACTCTGGAAGAAACCATACGTACAGCTAAAAGTATTGAGCTTTCTAAAATCTCTGTAAAAGAACTAGATAAAAAAGTTATGTCAAATGAATCAGTAAATGTTGTTCGCACAAAAGATTATAAGAATAACAATTCTGCTCGTATAGAAAACAAGAATTTCAAACAAAACAACATATGCTACCGTTGTGTAAACCTTCCACATTTTAAGTCTGGTCGACCATGTTCTGCAAAGAATGTTGTCTGTAGAATCTGTGGAAAAGTGGGACATTTTGCTAAAATTTGTCTTTTCTGAACTCAAACAGTCCTCTTCTCCTGTTGCAAATGTGTCTATTATGGAGAGCAGTGATGTAGTTCTCAGTAAAATACAAGATGATCTAAAAGACATGGTTGTTGTTGTGGGTGACATGTCTGGTACTGTGGAGGATATTTCTGGTTGTGTTGATCCTTACATAGACATAAACATTGGAGGCAAAGTAGTAAATTTGTTAGTCGATTCTGGGGCAAGAATTACGATGATTACGCAGGAATTGTTTACTGAAGTTTGGGGTGCTCGTCCTTTGATGCCTCCAGATAGATCCCCTGTTTCATATGAAGGGAGAAGGATTGAATTAGCTGGGTTCTTTGAAGATTCATTGGAGGTCAGAGGAATAACAATTCATGCGAAAATGTATGTGGCCATCAAAGGGTTGTTGATATTAGGTTGGTATCATCAAGGTTTGTTTAGAATGGTACTACGGCCAGGTACCAAGGATCAAGTCTCTGTAGTTGGTTCTGATGATTTTGTTGTTAGAATGTCTGAGCATTATCCTTCAGTTTTTAGCAAAATACTTGGCAAGATTAAAGGCTTCACTCATGTCATAAAAGTAAAGGATGGTACTATTCCGGTGAAACACAGATTGAGGAACGTGCCTTTTAGTGTTAGAGATCAATTGAAGAAAGAACGTAATGGTTTGTGTAAAAAGGGGATCATAGAACCTATAGAATCTTCATTGTGGTTGTCCCCTTTAGTTGTCGCAAAGAAAAAAATGGCGATCTTCACGTTTGTGTCGACCTACGCAGCTTAAACAAAAACATATGGGTGGATTCTCATCCCCTTCCAAAGATTGCTGACATGTTAAGTTTGATTTGTTGTTCTAAGTGGTTCTCCAAGCTAGATTTGGCGTTGACGTACCACCAGGTGGTACTTGATCCCTCTTCTAGACATCTCACAGCATTTGTGTCACCTTTTGGATCTTATCAATATTACCTTAAGCCATTCGGGTTGGCCTCTGCGGCAGCTGTCTTTCAGAGGATTATGTTGGGTATGCTCAAGGGTATCAAAGGTGTAGTTGTCTTCCAAGACGATGTGTTAATATATGGTGATTCAAATGATTCACATGATGAAGCTCTTTTTCATGTGCTTGAAGTTATGCAGGACAGTGGTGTGGTTTGGAAACAAGAAAAGTGTGTGTTCAAAGTCAAAAGAATTGAATATTTGGGCCATGTGTTGTCTGAACAAGGCATTGAACCTAGACCTGCGCTCATCAAGGCCATTGTTGATAGCCCGGCTCCCTTAGAAAAGAATGGGCTGAAGTCATTCATAGGACTTTTTGAGTTTTATTCTCGATTTGTACCAGAGTACCCTTCAAGGGCTCAACCTCTTACCAACATGCTTAAGAAAAATGTTCCTTTTCTTTGGGATTCTAATACTCAAAAGGATTTTGAGTGGATTAAAACACAGTTGGTCTGTCCAAAGTTCTTAAACCCTTTGATCCAAGTGTCATGTGCACTATCACTGTTGATGCCAGAGGTTTGGGTTTAGGTGCTTTCCTCCCCCAATCTGTTAATGGGCTAGAAAAAACTTTAGGATTTGACTCAAGAGTTTTGTGTGGTACTTAACTAAATTCTTCAAACAATGTTGTGTGATAAGCACTCCTTATTTTGTCACCTTAACCTGAGTTTTATCAAATAATATATGGTGCTAACCCATATCTTGACTAGCCCCTAGCCAAGTTGTTACAAATTACAAAAAAATCACAGCAACCAGTGGTATGGGGAGCACTATTCACTCATTCACAATTACGTGTTAGGTTGTTTTTCTTTGTTTTATCTACATACCTTTCATCAATTTAAAACATTATGGTCCAAAGAAATTAATTAACATAGAATGTTCGCAAACTGTATCAACAATCATACAGATCGGACTGAGAACGTGAAAAAACACCAAAATAAATTCTTCAAACAGTGCTTTGTGTTTCCTTTCTTCAAGATATTTTTATTCTTCTTTTTCATCAATGCAAGTTTGGATTCGTCAAACATCTTATGAAGCCATGTCCCAATGCATTTCGGTATGCACCTTCTTCAGGGGAATGTGCTACAAATAACATAAAGGTCTATCACATGTATATCAAAGAAAATATTTGCAGTTTCATACAACACCTAGTTCTCATGAACAGAAACCAGAAGATCTCATAAAATGTGACTACTTTACTTATGCAGTAAAAATCATGCTCAACAAAGTTCACCTGCCACCTGTTAGTCCAAAACATGGTGTACAACCAATAATACCACCACCTACTTCTCACTACATGCAAGTGTGAACAAACGTAAACAACAAATAAATAAAACCACGTGTGCCGCCTGGTAATCCAAAATTCAAGAAGTGCCACAGACGTGCACTCTTACCTTCACTTACAGCAATCAGAAATGAAATTCCGAACTATCCTTATTCTAAAAGATAACAACAACATCGAAAGCCTTACTATGCTGTCCCCAATCTTAGATGTGTAATCAGGCTAGTGAAAATCAACCGGTACTTACTCGGTCTATAGACCCCACGTCTTAATCCTTACAGCAGTTTTCTAATAGACTCGTGTCCTTACTCTGAAATATAGAAACAGGAGGACTCCTTAGTATTTCATTCAATTTGCCATCAGGATTGTTCTAGTAAAGCACAGATTGTGTCTCACCTCTCGCTTCAAGTATACTACGTAACTCTGGGGTTCCTTCGTGTGCCTCTCTCTGTTCGATCGAAAACCGTGTTGGAAACGCCGATACACGGCGTGTGACATCATAACGTGCTTAACATAGAAAACGGACTACGCGCTACCTCATCCTCAACCAAAATGGCGGTTACGTTTCTTTACTCGGCAGAAATTAAACAAGGGATTATCTTCCTAAATTAATTACCTAATACTATATAAAAATCGTGAACAGTACCTATTGCATGTGTAGTCTAGTATTGTAGGTGAGATTTATTGAGCATAAATGACACATGATAAATATAAACAAATACATGAAAAAATACATGAGAAATTGCAAAAATACAAATAACAGCAGTCAAATTGCAATACTAATTTACAAGAAGTAAATCATTTCAATCTTATCGTTTAGCCCATAGGGGGTCAGCGTCCTAAGGGACTTAATCCAGTATGTCTCTCTTTGCGCCAACAATTTCATTGTGTCAACATGTGGTTTTTCCACCAATCTCTCTAACACAGTGTATTTTAGTTGAGGTATCGTATGTCCCCTCTCATGCCAGTGTACAGCCAAACATGATTTCATGTTTTTTGTACGTATCATGCTCTTATGTTCGGTCATCCGAACCTTCACCTTCCTTGCAGTGCGTCCAACATAAACAAGTCCACATGGACACTTAATCGCATATATTAGACCACTTGAATTACAATCTGATGTATGTCTCAAGGTTATCTTTTTACCTGTGTGCGGGTGCGCAAAGGTATTCCCTATCAACACATTGCCACAATGACCACAGTTGTGGCACTTCATCATACCTTTCTGACCTAGATCCACTTTTACCAACTTGCCTCCTTTCAAAATTTCTTTAATGATCCTTGATCTGGAGTGTGCAAACAGAGGTTTGTCTGAAAATATCTGCCTGAAATCAGGTTCTTGCTCAATTATTTCCCATCTCTTCATGATAGACTTCTTTATTGCCTCTGAGGCTGTGGAAAATTTTAATACATAGACTTCTCTCCTGTTTTTGCTTCTTTCCTTCTTTTCTAACATAGTGGATCTGGGCATAGTTCTAACTTTGTTTTCAGCTTGGTCAAGAACTGTGTCTGGGTACCCCCTTGCTGTATATTCTGTGCGCATTCTCTTGATTGTTTCTAACCCTTGATTCTCATCTGAACAAATTCTTCTTGCCCTAATGAATTGCGACAATGGGGGCGTGGCTTGGGTGCCGATGGCGATGGTCGCCTGAGAGCTCGGCTCCGGGACTGAGCCCGTGATTATCCTGTAAATCGGAGGCTGCGGGGCACCCCAACCGCCGCATTCTGTTGATCGGCCCGACGGGGACCTGCCGGGGCCCTTGGCGCAGTCCGAACGTGTGGTGACCCGGCGGAAAATCGAAGTTTGGGGAACTGCGGAGTGCGACCCAACATGGCGCCCGGACTTCATTGTCCCCTTGGCCGGGTCCATTAGACTGGAGGAGCATCACTAGCAGCGGCGCACCCTCTGCTCTTCCGTCTTCCAGTGATATGAGGGTCTGGATATCGGTCTGATTGGACTCTTTCAACGGGGATCGCACCTAGATGGGCAGATGCCCTCGCAATAGTGGATCTCGGCACGCGGAAGCCTGGAGGCCCCGACAGTAGCCCCACTCCCTACACCGCACTTGGCTGCTTTTTCCTAGCCGACCCACTTCCATGGGAGGCGCAACCTTTTGGCGCCACAAATCATCCGGTGGAGTTGGTGACCCTCATTCCGGGACTTTATCAGCCACACGGGCCTGCCCGACCTGGCGCCGATTGTCTCTGCCTCCTCCTCGGTGCCCTCAGACGACGTGGTGGTGGCGCAAGCCGAAGCTGAGAAGGTCCAACAGGCCCTGGAGACGGGGATCTCCGGCATTCGACCCGAGGACCAGCAACCTGGAGAGTCATAGCCGGCGCCCGCACTCGGTGGCGCCTGCTCCTGGATCCACACTGTGTGCTCCCGGCGACATGGGGAAACCTAGGGGAGCCAAGGGGACTACCCCAGCCGCCTCAGACTCGGAGACCCAGGACAAAGAGGAACGTGTGGACCCGGAGAGTTTTGGTGGAGCACCAATGCAGCAGCAATTTGACCGCGTCTTGGAGGCGATTGCGACCACGCGCTCGGCCCTACAGCAGGACATTGCCCAGGTGGCGACGAGCCTAGGCCTCCTTAGAGCGGATCACGGCAAACTTTCGGACAGGGTCAAGGAAGTGGAGAGCTCGGTGAAAACCTTGGAGCCGGCGCAGCGAACCTTGGCCGCGACTATGAAGGATGCCCTGTCCCGGATTACTGCCCTGGAGCAGCGAGCGGAGGATGCGGAAGGCCGTAACAGGCGAAACAACATTTGTGTGGTGGGCCTGCCGGAGAAGATTGAGGATGGCGACATGGTGGCATACTTGGAAGCCTGGCTCCGAGACACGGTGGCCCCGGAGGGTCTATCCTCCTTCTACACCCTGGAGCGAGCTCATAGAGTCCCAGCGAGGCCACCACAACAGGGACGTGCCCCACGACCGGTGGTGGCACGGTTATTGCACTTTCGAGACAGAGACCTCATCCTCAATGCCGCCAGACATAATGGTCCATTCAAAGTGGCGAACAGCCAGGTGAACATCTTCCCGGATTACACCTATGAAACCCTACGCAGACGGTTTTCCTTCTTGGCGGTCAAGCGCGAGCTCCGGAGCGAGGGCATCCAATACTCGCTCCTATTTCCTGCAAGGCTCCACATAATTGTCGATGACAAGACTCAATTCTTTGATACCCCGGAGGATGTCTGTAACTGGCTTGAACTCTATAGAGCAGGGAAAGATGGCTTTGGCTCCTCATCTCAGCTGGCGGCGGAGCCGGAGCAGAGACGGCGGTCCAAAAGGATTCGGAGTCGTCGTGGCCGCTCAGGCGGACCCTCAACTGCGGAGACATCGACGGAGCGGAAGGGAGTGCTGGAGGTGTTATCGGCGCTGTCTGGCTCACGGGACGGTGCCATTGAAGAGGAAGCGGACCCTGGTGTCGAGGGGGTACCGACGGACTCCGAGGAATCGGTGACTGATAGCGTCCACACGCCGGTGATCACACCGAAATCGGTGGAGGACCTTCTGGATGGACAGGGTTAACGGGGTGAGCTACTTCAATTTGGGTGGGGGCCCGACACGGGGGTGGCGGGTGCCGACGATTGATGCTGACTCCCGGGGAAGGGGGGGTGGGGTGCCTTGCTTTTGCCCCGAGGGTTTCTGGCACTGTTTTGGGCTTGCCTTAGTCCTGGTGGCCTGGGCATCGAGGGCCCACTGCCAACGCCCGGCCCGCACCTGGCCCTTAAGGCCTTCCTACGGTGGCGACCGCAGGATTAGTCGGGGACAGGGGTTTTTTGGAGGGTATGGTTTGGATGGGAACTAGATGGCACTATTTGGGTCCTGTTCTGGGGAGGGTGGATGGGGGTTTGGTTCGTACTGGGGTTGTTCAGTTTTGGTTGGGGAAAATGGCCGCCATCAGTGCTGGGGTGATTGATGCTCTTTCTTTGTTGGGACCCAGATGGGGAGACTTTGCGCGAACGATATGGGACAATGGCTGATGTTGCTAATCTGAAATGTATTACTTGGAACGTGCGGGGGCTTCACACCATGTCTAGGCGTCACAAAGTCCACGCTTATTTAGTGCGTAGGGGGGTACAAATGGCGCTGCTACAGGAGACCCAACTGAACAAGGCGGAAGGGGCGGCGCTACAGCGTAGGTGGAGGGGGCAGGTCTTTTGCACTTCGTACTCCGCGTATGCCAGAGGGGCGCTGATTTGGGTTAGAGCTGGGGTTCCCTTCCAGGCCACGAAAACAGTGATAGATCCAGAGGGACGTTATGTGGCCATCTCGGGCACTTTGGGAGGGAGGGACCTAAACGTTTGCTGCATGTACGCTCCCAATATAGACCAGACTGCCTTCCTTTCCAGGTTATCGGGCTCGTTGGCCCACTTCTTCTCCGGGCCCCTCCTGCTCGGTGGAGAATTCAACTCAGTAGTGGATGTGGACACTGACCGCTCGCACCCGCCCCTCCCTGATTCTCCGGTTCGCCGCGTGGCTAAGGGTCGTAGGGACTGGCAGACACACTGGGGTCTAACGGATATTTGGAGGGCGCAACACCCCACAACTAGGGACTATTCCTATTTCTCGGGCCTCCATGAGTTGCACGTTAGACTGGACGGATTTCTTGGCTCGCCTGAACTGGTTTCGGCAGCGGTCCGGTCAGAATATTTGGCCAGGACCATATCAGATCATAATCCCCTCCTGCTGGACCTTCGTTGGTTTCCCAGGGTGCCTGCAGTGCCCACCTGGAAGTTACGGCCCGAGATCCTTGAGGACAGTGTTTTCAGAGCGGACCTAGGCGATAAGATCTCGGAGTACTTTGCGTCCAACGGAGGCACCGCGAGCTCGAGAGCGCTAGAGTGGGACGCTTTTAAGGTGGTGGTGAGGGGATACTGTATTTCTTAAAAGGTCGGCATGAGGCGAATTATCCTTGCCGACCTAGATACAGCGGACCGGAAACTCCGCGAGTTGGAACTCCGCCGCCCCGGGCGCCCTGAATTACAAGAACGCACAGCGGAGGCGAAGGAGGCGGTAGCGGCGGAGGTCGAACGGCTGCGCTGTTTTGACTACAAGGCCTATACGGTTAGGTCCCTCGCAGAGGGGGATAGGTCGAGCGCGTTGCTGGCATGGCTAGCCAACCCTACGCGCCAGTCCTCATTGACGACGTCCATGCGCAAGGCAGACGGGACTACAGTACACACTCAACCTGAGATTCTGAGCTGCTACTTGCACTACTACGAACGCTTGTACCGCAGTCCGCAGTACCTCTGTCCGAGACCCTGACCTGCTTGATAATTATCTACGGCCTCTGGAGCTCCAAACAGTGGAGCAGGACGTGGCGAAAGCCCTGGGGTCCGACATAGAACTGGGAAAGATCCGCGGCGCCCTTAAAAAGATGGCGAGGAATAAGACCCCGGGCCTGGACGGCCTTCCTGTGGAGTTTTATGCAGCTTATGCTGATCTCCTAGCCCCAAGGTTATTAATAGTATACAGAGAGGCGAAGAGGCTTGGGCGGCTCCCAAGCTCGATGTGCGAGGCCTTAGTGGTTCCCCTCCTCAAGCCCGGAAGGGACTCATCCGATCCGGGGTCTTACCGTCCCTTATCAATGTTGACGGTTGACTATAAAATACTGAGCAGCATCTTGGCTTCGAGGCTGTTGGGGCACATGAGCTCTCTGGTACATGAGGACCAAGCTGGATTCATCCCCAGACGTAACAGGACCATGAACATTCGCAGGTTGTTCCGCTTGCTGGGAGAACCGCTCGTGGACGCCCCGTGCCCGGTAGTCTTATCGGTAGACTTAGAGAAGGCTTTTGACAGCCTGGAATGGGACTACCTTTGCACTGTGTTACGGAGGTTCGGCCTCGGGGAGGGCTTCATCAGATGGACCACGGTCCTGTATGCCTCTGCATCGGCCAGGGTTTGGGCGGGCCCGCTAATTTCCTCACAATATCCGGTGGAGAGGGGCACGAGGCAGGGATGTTCGTTATCCCCGCTTCTCTTTGCGCTGGCGGTGGAGCCACTCGCGCTGCATCTCCGGTCGGGAACCCATTATACTGGCCTGTGGACTCCTTCGGGCCCACACTACATTTCGCTATATGCAGACGACCTGCTGCTCTTCCTTGAGGACCCGTTTGCTGCCTTGCATGGAGCTGCGACGGCGCTCACGGCGTTTGGGGAGGTCTCGGGCCTCCGGGTGAATTGGGCTAAGACCTGTCTTTTCCCGGTTCGCAAAGGCACCCCTAGCCCTGCTCTCAGTAGGGAGATTAGATGGGAACCCGACTGCTTTAAGTACCTGGGGGTGTACGTCTATCATGAACCATCTGACCTCCTGGATGGGAACATTGCCCGCGGCACTCGAGCACTTCGGGGCAGTATGGACTTCTGGGCTACACTACCGCTCTCGCTGGCAGGGCGGATCGCTTTGCTCAAAATGGTGGCGCTTCCCCGGTTGCTGTATTATTTCCGGACGCTATCGATCTGGGTCCTACCGGCCACGTTTCGACTATTACGATCAATGATAGTCGGATTCCTCTGGGGCTCGGGCCACCGAAGGGTGGCCCTCAAGACCCTGATGAGGCCGAAAACCGAGGGTGGGCTTGCAGTGCCGGACTTTGAAAAGTATTATTTAGCAGGGCAGCTCCAGACCTTCACCCAGGAGATCGCCCGAGAATTCCGGGGCCCAGAAGACAGAAGGGGTACGGGTATGGCCAGGCATGTTCTCTCCTTCATAGCGCTGCGACAACGTTTGGCCTTACAGGACTTGTCGCTTGAGGAGAGGACCGTTCGCCTGTGTTGGAACCGAGCTCACGCCCGGGGCCACCTGAGAATACCGTATGCGCCCGAAATACCTTTGGGGATGCTGACGGCTTTGCCCCATGGCGGCGATTGGTCACGGTTGGCGAGCTGGGAGGACGCAGGCTTACAGTTGATAGGTGACCTCTACGAGGACGGGGCGCTCTTACCCTTTCAGGAGCTCATTGATCGCTTCGAGGTTCCTCGCGGCGACTTTCTGCTGCACTCGGCCCTAGTCCGAGCGATCCAGGTGCACTGGAAACGCGGGCAGGAGGAACCCCCTATATCTCCGGTGTGCCAATACGTCATGATGTCTGCGGGCACGGTGAAGGTGGTCACTTGCCTCTACGGCAGACTGATCAATGAGGGGCTCGCTCCCCTCACTACTCTGAGAACCCGCTGGGAGGAGGACATTGGCAAGGAGATCCCGGAGACGACCTGGTCCCAACTGGTGCGGCGAGCCTGGAAGGGCACACGCCACGCCCGCTTTCAATTGGTCCACTACTACGTGTTCCACAGAGCATATCTGACCCCGGTGAAAATCAGGCGATATTTTGCTACGAGCTCGGCGAACAGCCCCAGATGCCCGGCGCAGGAGGCGGACCTTCTCCACATGTTGTGGTCCTGCCCGGGATTGTCCTCCTATTGGGTAGAAGTGGGGAAGACCCTGGAGGAGGTGACGGGGAGATCCTTATCGGTTGACGCGGCAGTGGGACTCCTACACTGGTTCCCTCATACCCCCAAGAACAAAATAACTAGCAAGTTCATCGATTTGGGGCTTCTCCTTGCTAAACGAGAGGTGACCAGGAACTGGAAGGCACGGGCTGGTCCGACAGGGAGCCGATGGCACAGCGAACTTTTGAAGTGGGCAGCGGGGGAGAGCACACTGAGATACCAGCTAGCTAGGAGACAGCGTAATGAGAAGGCACAGGAGGCAGCGCTAGAGTGGGAGACGTTAGTGCAGGCCCTCAGGGATTATTGCGCCCCCAGCGACTCTGAAAGTGAGGAAGCAGCTCGCCCCAAGTCCCGATAGACGATTGCGCTTTTCAGCTCTGTTGCTTTCCCCATGGGTCCTATCGCAGATCCTGCTGCGGTTGTTACCGTGCACTGATGGCGGGGTTGGGTAGGGATTACTTTGGTTCATAGTGTTTTGAGGGTGGGGTTTTATTTCTGGGTTTTATAGGCTTGTTTGGAAAAGCAGATGACGGACAGTGGATCATCCGGACCAGCTTCGCCTTCCTGCTGGGCCCCCATTGAATTTCGCCGCCCGACCGCAGGGTTGTGGGCTGAATGACTGTGTACGAGAACTACTACTGGGGGACGGAGGGTTGTATTTCATTGATTTTGCTTGTTCTATAATGCTGGTCGATTATGTAACGATTTACTGATTCCTGCAATAAAAATATATTTAAAAAAAAAAAAAAAAAAAATGAATTGCGACAATGGAAGGTGTCTCTTTAGAGATTGTGAATGAAAACTCTCAAAGTGTAAGGCATTGTTTCTATCGGTTGACTTCTTAAATACACTTGTTTCGAGTATGTTCCCTTTTCTTGTGATCATGATGTCAAGATAGTTGATCTGTTCTTTGTTAATAGTATATGTAACTTGATACAGGCATGACAATTATTTAGCTCTTGGAGTTGTGTTCTTAAGTTATCTTCTGAACCTTTCCACACTATCAGTATATCATCGATATACCTAAGGTATAATGGCAGATGGTCCTTCCATTTCTCTTGCTTTAATATATGTTCATCTTCGAACTTGGACATGAACATATTAGCATAAGTGGGTGCCCCCGTAAACCCCATAGAGGTCCCCGTCTTTTGTAGAAAAAAAGTGTCTTGCCACTGAAAATATCCATGGTACAAGCAGAATTGCAATAATTCAAGAAGAAAAATATTTTGACTCTCCTCGTATTCATGTTGCAAAAGCATCCACTCTGCTGCCTCTATACCTTCTGTATGCGGGATCGAGGTGTACAGGGCTGAAACGGAGTATCCCAACAGGCCACATATATATATGTTGCCTAAGATGCATAAAGACCCGGTTGACCCACCATTCCGACCGATTGTGGTGGGATGTGGGTCATTGCATGAACCACTAGGAAGATATTTAGATCATTTTATGCAACCTCTGGTGCAACAATGGTCAACTTTTGTGCAAGGTACCACTGATTGTTTGCGAAAATTGAAGACTGTGCCCATTTCTGACAATGAGGAAGTATGGTTGTGCACGGTTGACGTTTCAGATGAGAATCAAGGGTTAGAAACAATCAAGAGAATGCGCACAGAATATACAGCAAGGGGGTACCCAGACACAGTTCTTGACCAAGCTGAAAACAAAGTTAGAACTATGCCCAGATCCACTATGTTAGAAAAGAAGGAAAGAAGCAAAAACAGGAGAGAAGTCTATGTATTAAAATTTTCCACAGCCTCAGAGGCAATAAAGAAGTCTATCATGAAGAGATGGGAAATAATTGAGCAAGAACCTGATTTCAGGCAGATATTTCCAGACAAACCTCTGTTTGCACACTCCAGATCAAGGAACATTAAAGAAATTTTGAAAGGAGGCAAGTTGGTAAAAGTGGATCTAGGTCAGAAAGGTATGATGAAGTGCCACAACTGTGGTCATTGTGGCAATGTGTTGATAGGGAATACCTTTGCGCACCCGCACACAGGTAAAAAGATAACCTTGAGACATACATCAGATTGTAATTCAAGTGGTCTAATATATGCGATTAAGTGTCCATGTGGACTTGTTTATGTTGGACGCACTGCAAGGAAGGTGAAGGTTCGGATGACCGAACATAAGAGCATGATACGTACAAAAAACATGAAATCATGTTTGGCTGTACACTGGCATGAGAGGGGACATACGATACCTCAACTAAAATACACTGTGTTAGAGAGATTGGTGGAAAAACCACATGTTGACACAATGAAATTGTTGGCGCAAAGAGAGACATACTGGATTAAGTCCCTTAGGACTCTGACCCCCTATGGGCTAAACGATAAGATTGAAATGATTTACTTCTTGTAAATTAGTATTGCAATTTGACTGCTGTTATTTGTATTTTTGCAATTTTTCATGTATTTTTTCATGTATTTGTTTATATTTATCATGTGTCATTTATGCTCAATAAATCTCACCTACAATACTAGACTACACATGCAATAGGTACTGTTCACGATTTTTATATAGTATTAGGTAATTAATTTAGGAAGATAATCCCTTGTTTAATTTCTGCCGAGTAAAGAAATGTAACCGCCATTTTGGTTGAGGATGAGGTAGCGCGTAGTCCGTTTTCTATGTTAAGCACGTTATGATGTCACACGCCGTGTATCGGCGTTTCCAACACGGTTTTCGATCGAACAGAGAGAGGCACACGAAGGAACCCCAGAGTTACGTAGTATACTTGAAGCGAGAGGTGAGACACAATCCGTGGTTTACTAGAACAATCCTGATGGCAAATTGAATGAAATACTAAGGAGTCCTCCTGTTTCTATATTTCAGAGTAAGGACACGAGTCTATTAGAAAACTGCTGTAAGGATTAAGACGTGGGGTCTATAGACCGAGTAAGTACCGGTTGATTTTCACTAGCCTGATTACACATCTAAGATTGGGGACAGCATAGTAAGGCTTTCGATGTTGTTGTTATCTTTTAGAATAAGGATAGCTCGGAATTTCATTTCTGATTGCTGTAAGTGAAGGTAAGAGTGCACGTCTGTGGCACTTCTTGAATTTTGGATTACCAGGCGGCACACACGGTTTTATTTATTTGTTGTTTACGTTTGTTCACACTTGCATGTAGTGAGAAGTAGGTGGTGGTATTATTGGTTGTACACCATGTTTTGGACTAACAGGTGGCAGGTGAACTTTGTTGAGCATGATTTTTACTGCATAAGTAAAGTAGTCACATTTTATGAGATCTTCTGGTTTCTGTTCATGAGAACTAGGTGTTGTATGAAACTGCAAATATTTTCTTTGATATACATGTGATAGACCTTTATGTTATTTGTAGCACATTCCCCTGAAGAAGGTGCATACCGAAATGCATTGGGACATGGCTTCATAAGATGTTTGACGAATCCAAACTTGCATTGATGAAAAAGAAGAATAAAAATATCTTGAAGAAAGGAAACACAAAGCACTGTTTGAAGAATTTATTTTGGTGTTTTTTCACGTTCTCAGTCCGATCTGTATGATTGTTGATACAGTTTGCGAACATTCTATGTTAATTAATTTCTTTGCACCATAATGTTTTAAATTGATGAAAGGTATGTAGATAAAACAAAGAAAAACGACTTAACTAAATTCTGCCATCATTGAAAGAGAGCTTTCGGCCTGTTGGTGGGCTGTAGGGAAATTTAATTTGCATGTTTGGGGAAGACATTTCCAGCTACGTACAGATCACAGTCCCCTTGTTTCTATTCTATCAGGTGAAAAATTGAAAGAACAAACTCTGAGAATCGCTTGTTTGTCTACAAAACTACTACAATATGATTTTGAAGTATCATATAACCCAGGTAGACAAAATGGGAAAGCTGATTACTTTTCAAGGTTTCCTGTTGAAGATGAATGTGAGTTGGATTTGGAAGATGCGGATGAATGTTTTATTGCTAGTTTAGTACTGGATGACACGTATGCTATTAGTGAGAAGGAATGGACGGATGGATTTGCTAAGTACAATTTACTCTTGTGTGTTGTTAAGCATGTGAAAGAAGGATGGCCTAAAGAAAAAAATGTTTCATTAGCGTTAAAGACCTATCTGAAAGTTTCTGTAGAACTCTCTGTAGAAGATGGGTTGTTGGTATGTAATGACAGACTTATTTCCCCTGATGTGTTGAAGCTACGTTTGGTGAAGGGAGCACATGAGGGACATTTGGGACAAACACTTACTAAGAGGAGGCTACAAAGTATTTTTGGTGGCCCCAATGGATAAAGATGTGGATTCATATGTGGGTGATTGTGTGGTATGTTCTGGTGCAGAAAAAAGTTTTCATGTCAGAACTCCACCATTACAACCGATAGAATTACCTGATGCACAATGGCAGAAAATTGGTATTGATCTTGTTGTACCGTTTAATGTTCTTCCAGCTTCCTCAAGGTTTGCTATAGTGGCAATTGATTATTCCAAATAGCCTGAGGTACGTTTCATTGGTGAACATAATTCTAGAAATGTAATGGATTTTCTTAAAGATATTTTTTTACGTGAAGGGTTTCCTTCAACCATTATCAGTGATAATGGTGTACAGTTTGTAAGCCAGGAATTTCAACAATTTTTGCAGGAAGGTGGTATTATTCATTGTAAAAGTTCGCTTTATCATCCACAAATGAATGGATTAGTTGAACGAATTAATCGTGTTCTCAACAATTGTGTGCAGTGGGCTTTGGCAGAAAAATGTAATGTGCAAAATGTTGTAAGATCCATGCTGTGGTTCTATCGCACCACACCCCACTCGTGTACCAAAGTTTCTTCTTATGAACTTTTGTATGGGAGGAAACCTTGTTCCAAAATTTGTCCTGGTTGGATGTCCAAATTGGTGAAGATGGACTCTATTACTGGTTTAGATGACACTGTTAGAGAGAATACTTCTTTGGCACAATCTAAGCAAAGAGCTTATTTTGATTTGAGAAAAAGAGCAATTTCACATACTTTTGCTGTTGGTGACATAGTACGTGTAAAGTTTCCAATGTATAAAAAGAAAGGTTGTTCGAAATTCTCAAATCCAATGGTCATAGACAAAATTCAGGGAAACGCTGTTAGAATGGAAAACAAACAGTGATGGAATGTATCAAGAATTGTAAGAAATTCATGTGGTATGATATTGCAAAACGAATCCCCAAATGAAAATGAAGTTTCTTCTTCTCCAGGTCATTCCTCTACTGTCTTGCGTAGGAGCAATATGTTACTTGCTGCTCTTAGCAGCAAGTAACATACATGCCCCATTAAAAAAACTCAAAACAGTCTGCCGGTCGGACGCCCATAAATGGTTTTCTCAGGACCTCAGGGCCAAAAAACTAGTCGTTAGCCAAAAGGAACGGATTTGGAGGAGAGCCTATGATCCACTTGAAAAAACTTGTTACTTGGCTGCCCGAGCAGACTATATGAAAGCCATTATTATAGCTAAAGCTGCCTTCTTTTCCAGCATAATAGAACACTCAGACAATAAATCCAAGGATATCTTTGCTATCGTTAACAAACTCTCCAACTCCGAAAGAATCCTGCCCAAGCCATTGATTACCCAGGACTTATGCAATTCCATTGATCAATATTTTCTCGACAAAATTGCCACCATCAAATCCAGCATCCCTGTCATTGATCCCTTACTTCCTCCCCCGGCAGCTGCCTCCAGCTCCTGCTCCCTAGATCACTTCCCACCCCTCAATGCACTCCCCCTACAAGCCCTTCTGACCAGGGTAAAATCTGGCTCTCCTCGAGAATGTTTTCCCCCACACATCTTTAAAAAAATCTTCTCGGCACTCACCCCTCCGATTTTGAGATTTCTCAATGCATCACTATCCCAAGGCGTGGTCCTCAAAACCTTAAAGGAGGCAGTCGTTGTACCCCTCTTAAAAAAAACGGGAGCCGACCCCTCCACTTTATCCAATTACATGCCAATCTCCCTTCTTCCCTACCTGGCTAAGGTATTGGAGGCCCACGTTACGTCACACCTTTCTAACTTCATTGAGCAATCCAACTTTCTGGACCCCTTCCAAGATGGATTTCGACCTGCTCACTCCACTGAGACAGTTATCACTGCTGTCTTGGATTCTCTCCGTCATAATGCTGATAAAGGAACTCCCCAGGTCCTGGTCCTTTTAGACCTCTCTGCAGCATTTGACAGGGTCGACCATAATATCCTTCTCGACCGTGTCCAACAAGCCGGTATCTGTGGCTCAGCTCACAACTGGATCAAGTCTTTTCTTAGTGACCGTACCCAAGCCGTCTGCTTTGCCCCTTTCTCGGCCCCCAAACTTTGCACTTCTTGCGGGGTTCCCCAAGGTTCCTCGCTGTCCCCTGTTTTGTTCAACATCTAAATGTTCCCTCTGATTCAGTCCCTTAAAACACTCAAAGTCATCACCTTCAACTTCGCTGATGATCTCCAACTCATCTTCACCATTGATAATTCCTCTGAATCAATTCAGGAATTCCAAAGCACTATGCTTCACATCCGCCACTGGATGGACTCCAAACCAGCTGAAACTAAATCCCGGCAAGACCGAACTGGTTCTTATTGGTAAAAGCCAACTATTCCTGGGCCCGCACTATTGGCCACCGGAACTTGGCTCCCCTCCCACTCCTTCCAGCTCGGTTAAAAGCCTGGGGGTGTCCATTGACAAAGACCTGTCGTTACAAACCCAAGTGAGCTCAGTCGTGTCCACATGCTTCTTCCAGCTCCGCAAGATCAAGAAAATAAGCCGGATGTTCACCCAGCCAGCCCTGATCCAGGTGGTGATAGCTCTCGTACTGTCACACCTGGACTATGCAAACGCTATCTACCTGGGCCTTCCTATCGCCCTTAGCAGGCGCCTACAGATTGCCCAGAATCAGGCAGCCAGACTGATCCATCAACTGCCACGCTGGCAATCAGCAAGGCCTTTACTAAAAGAACTTCATTGGCTCCTCATCTCTCAACGAGCTACATTTAAAACGGCTTGCATCACCTTCAAATCCCTCCACGCCCGCAGTCCCCAATTCATCCACTATCTTTTGCTAGATACACTCCCTCCCGCAGCCTCCGGTCCGCCAATCAAAATCTCGTTGTCATTCCCCCTTACAAACTTTAACGCAAGGGAGGCCGCAGGTTTGCCACCCTTGCTTCCAAATTATGGAAATCCCTTCCCTCAGAAATCCGCTCCTGATATTTAGGAAACAACTTATAACCTGGCTGTTCATCCAGGCTCATGCTTAATCTTCCCCTATTGGTAAATAACAAGGACCCCCTGATTGTGGATCAATTTCCTGGGTCAGGGCAAGCAATATAATGACAAGTAACAACCCAAGGCAAACCAAAATTCCAAAGTGCAATGAAAACCAGCAAATTAAAAATGACACTTTACTAAAAAACGATTTTTATAAAAAATCATCAGAGTATTGAATAATTTTGTTCAAGAAACTGTCACTACTTCACCTTTACCATCATTTTTAGATTTTATGTTTATGTCTGTTTTAATTATTATGTATATGTTTTTTTAGAAAATATATGCATTTTTTGTGTAATTTGTATTAAGAAAATTATTAAATACTCTGATGAATTTTTATAAAAATCGTTTTTTTAGTAAAGTGTCATTTTTAATTTGCTGGTTTTCATTGCACTTTGAAATTTTGGTTTGCCTGAGGTTGTTACTTGTCATTATAATCTTCCCCTATTTCCAGAGCATCTGTCAGTCAGCGCCATGAAACCTCTGGGTGTACGAGCGCTCTATAAAACTTTGTTAACATAACATAACATTGACAGCATTCTGTTCCTGCCAGATTTCTTTAGATTTCTATATTGTATATACTTTTGGTTTTTGTTGATCGTAATGTATTATTGTTTATTTTGTATGAGGAGGAGGATAATGTAGTGGTCTTATTTCTTCAAAGTGTAAGCATGAGCCTTCTCGTGCCAGATAGCTGGAAGTTCTTTATTAGAATGTTTTGCGAGACTCACGCTTTCTAGTCAGTTGCTCTGTGATGTTCCCCACTTCTGGTCGCTGCGCGGCACCTTCGTAAAATAAACCTACAACTTCTACAGCTTCTACTAGTCTGAGTACTTACTCACTACAAAGTCCCTTTGTAGGATTACATCCAAATGCACCCCTAGTAAATTTAGATCAGGCTCAAAAATAGATATCTTGGAATCAGAATCAGACCCAAGATAGAGAAGGGTTACCAGGAATAATAATGCTAAATCATCCAGATGCCATATCTGTTCCAGTGTCTATAGGACCCATTGTTCCGTTATATAATGATGGACAAGGAGTTTCACAAGTTCATGCTATAGCAGTCCCCAATAGAAATATGGGTGAAACTAGTATTGTATCAGAGAGAAATGTAAGTGTGCAAGATCAGGGAATGGCCGAAAGAAATGGAAATAATAAGAGTGGGTTGAAAGGGAATAGGAGAAGAAATGTAAATACGGAAGGAGCGGTCGATCGATTAGTTCAACTTTCAGACAGGTTGTTTGAAACACCAAAACAAGGTTCACAAATGAATTTGAGAAGGATGTTACAGAAGGAAAGACTGTGTCACTGTCATTGGGAGGGTCAAAGACGGGTGGAACTGTTGAGGGATTACAGAGATCAGGAGAGGATACATCCCTAGGATCCTCCCCAGAAGAACTTGATGAATGGATAAGGGAAATTGCACCCGGTTGTAGCATAAAGAGTAATTGCTCTCAAGATTTGGGCATAGATGTGAGCAAATTATAAGTGAAAATAGAAGAAATTATTTTAGGACCGAAAAGTCCTGAAAGATTAGCTAAATATCGGGATGAAGAACTACTTTTTATGTGTAAGAATATTACCCGGAAAGTGAAAAACACACACAAGAGATTTGCTGAGATTGCATAAATATATGGAGTTGACATAGAAAAGTCCAAAGCTTTACAAAAGACATATCAATTGGGTTTTAGTGACAAGGATTTAGACAATTTAAGTGTTTCAGGAAAACGATTACAGATTAAAGAGTTGATTAACACTCTAAGGAGATGGGGTGAAGTGGATAGATGGGAAGGTAGGTGGGCTAAAAAAGAAGGATGCAACATTATCTTTACCTCTATGCCCTGTGAGGGAGGTAGAAAAGGGAGAAACAAATGCAACGTTATATCCTATGAGAGAAGTACCAGGGGGAGGGTTTGTTCATGTACCATGGTCTAAACAGGATATATTGTCATTTACAAATGATTTTCCCAGGTTGAGAGAAAAACCTGTAGAGTGGTACAAGCAAGTGGAAAGGTTAGGTAAGGTTTTAAAAGTTTTGTGGAAAGGTTCAGATGCTTTGTTTGATATTGTAGTTCCAACTGATTTATGGGTCAAATGTAAGATTGCTGTAGACTGGCCAAAAGAAGAATATCAAGAGTTCCGAAAACAGGAGCACCGTCAGATGAAGTCATAAAAAAATATAATCAGGTCATTACTTATTTGAAGGGGAAAATGTTGCTGCAAGAGACAGATTTGGGGAAAATAGATAAAACTACTCAAGAACTGAAGGAGTTTAAACAGTATAGTGGGATTGAGAATGTCTCTGACAAAGATATGGGTTACTTTGTATATCAATTTGTGTACGGTTTGAGACCAGAAATACGTGCCATGATTCAGCAACATTTGATTTTTTGGCAGAGTAAGTCCATAGATGAGATACTTCGTTATGCAAAATACTATGGAGATGACATTGATTCGTGTCACAAAAAGTTTAAAGAGAAATTGATGTTAGCCCAGATGAAAGCAGCAAAGAAAGGAGGTTATATAACTGTTGGTACATATTTTTCAGGAGCATTTCAGGGAAAGGGTCAGACTGCAACTGGAATGACAGGTGTGGTGAATCCTGCACCAAATTTAATGACACAAGGGAGAGGTCGAGGAAGTGATCTAGAGGAAATGAAGAAGTTCCTATGTCATGGTTGTGGAAAGTTCGGACATTGGAGGCACACGAGTGGAGAAATATTCATCACATATCCATTCACAAAGACCAACATAACTGGAATTCGTGTATGTAAAAGAACAGGCGTAAGGTCCACTTGTACAAGTGGATATCTAAAGACTCACAAGCTATAATCCAAAAACAATAAGACACACTTACAGGCATGAGTAAGTCTCACACAAAACACATAAAGGCCCACACACAGATGGATGAATGACCATTAGAGTGTGAAAGGATAAATGGATAAATAAAAGATGTTTATGGACGGGTGAGTATGCATTCGTATGAATGGATGGATGCCTGACTGGATGGTTGATAGTATGGTTGTATGAATGAATGAACAGATGTAGGTGAATACATGTTTGTGTGTGTTTCTGTTGGGTGTATGTGCCTCTGTGTGTGAATAGATGGATGGTTGTGTGAATGGATGGATAGATAAACCAGACTGACAGACCAATGGATAGCGGCAGGAAAAATGCATGCATACATTTAAATGAATGAAGTAATGCAAACATGTGGCCTAAGGGGTGGATAGCGGAATTAATGGGTACGGGGGAATGTGGATGATTCTTGGCTAACCCTGTAACAGCGGTTATTATTGTATTCTTTATCAAAATAATAAAAAAATTAAATAATCAAAAAAAGAAATGAGACCCACAGACCTCTCTACTATTTATTTCGTGAGTGGGTGAATAGACAGATAGAGGACTTGAGTTATCGGTGCGGGTACAGTGGATAAATGAGTGAATGCGTGAGTTTGGATTAATGGATGAATAAATACATGGTTGTGGTATAGATGGATAGATGCATGAGTGTAGAGGAAGGACTGATGGATACATGGGGGAATAAAATCACGTGTGAGTGAGTGAGGAAATGTGCATGTTACCTTGCCTTACCTTGCACCTTTTTTTCATTCTTATTGCTTCACACACACAAACACATACTCGCTCTCTTTCTTTCTCACACTCTATATCTTTGCAAAAGCGCCATGTCACTAAATTCTCAACTGATGCCTAATCAGTTCGTAGCAAATGTGCGTATCCTGTATTTAGGAAAGTAAAATTGCTCCAGCAATGATTAGCCTCCGACAGGAAAGGTTTGATGTATCTACATAAGGATAGTTTAGTAAATAAAGGCTCTACTGTGAGTCAGGCATTGCTGTGGTTTGCACATTATGCAATTAGAAAAGTGCAGCGCTTAATTTGAGACCGTGCTCAGCACCATCACTTAAAAATGGTCTCACTGTAAACACACCCAAGAATAAATATTACTTAGTGAACACGTGCATGCCAGCACTTTCTCATTATGTATTGTTTCTATGAGGAAAATCCTAGAGAAAAGCTCCTGTGGCGATGTTGTGTGTTGTTGAATCTTGTGGAGTTTTGTTTAATGGACAATACAGTGAATGTTCCAGCATGTGTTTATTACCATAACATAGAACCGGTTTGGTTTAACACACACACACCAGTCTTCGTTACTCTCAACGGTGTGACATTTTAAGCAGGGTAAAACGTATCTGTCACTCCTAAACTTTTTGTTATATTTTTATGTTTCATTTTAAAAGATACGTGTTATTAGCCTACCTTCAGATCTCAGATTTGCTCCTTCTGAAGCACTCTTTCGTAGCCGTCTCAAGACGTGGCTATTCTCATCTGCATAGGTAAGACTCCCTTTTCTAGCTTACAGTCTTAGCGCCGGGACACCCCCGCTGGGGGTAGCCGTGCGCTCTACAAGCTTCATAAATAAATAAATAAATAAATAAATTACTAAATCTGCAAGCTACAAAGATTATGGTGCTAGAGACAAAATATGTTTTATTGACTGGCGCTGTTTCATATCCTTGGTGGTAAACTAAGGAAGCGCTTGCTCAAAACACCTTGTAACACTGCATTATGAAAGCAGGATTCTGGAGGTGGCAACGTTTGAGTGTTTAAGTGATACGGCCTACTGTCTTTAACTTAGCGCTCGCATTGCTCACTTCAGGTAATGCTGCCCCAAATCTATAACATCAGTATATTACAAGACCATATGACTTAGCCTTAATTTGCACTTCCTATTAGGTAATTAAACAGCAGCACCGCAAATTGTGCTAGTCAAAGGAAATACATAAAAAATGACAGACTTTGCACAGTTTCATTTTGACTGGTCTCCAGATAGCCAGACCTTATATTCTCAATGACTTCACAATTAAATCTACCAGACAGCCATTCAAAACACCTCTTGGGCTAAGGTAGAAACTTCTCAGATCACTGTGTCTCTCTTCTTAATTTGTTTGCCCCTACACAAACACCTCCGACTTAATCATTTCCCACTGTTTGCTGCAACCCCGGTTAGACAAGAAACATGGATAATAAGTCCTATAATGTAACAAATGTTATCATGCCTTAAAAGAGTTTTTAAAAAAAATAACATTAAAGAAGGGCCATAGGTGAGTACTACACAACTGGTCCATTCACCAAGAGTAGCCTAGTATATATTGGGTGTGCATTAATTCTGATTCTTAGATCTCCAACTCATGGTTATAAAAAAGATTCAAATTAAGTGGATGCAACAATAACAAGCATTTGCAATGCAATAGGTCTCGCGTTTACACTATTTTGAGCTATTGGCATTGTAAATCACAATGCCTTTTATTTATGTTTAGGTTTTTAGAAATTAAAAAAAAGGCATTGTCATTTACAATGCCAATAGCTTAAACTCACTTGAGTAAAAGTGAGACCTATTGCATTGCAATTGCTTGTATTAAAAGTGCTCTCATATCTGATCATAAATAAAAAAGACACCTAGCAAAATATGTTTTCATAGGAACACACAACTTGCACAACCTGGGTAGCCTGTATTGATACAGGTTATCAATTTCATTTGGAAATTCAGTCTCCAAATGTTTTGATTATCTCTGTCTGTCTCTCTCCTGTTTTACACGAAAGGTCACGATTTTGGCTTTTATTCTTGACCCACGAACGATAAAGAGCAAAACTCAAAGCAGACCTTACTCAGCGCCCCAGCCCTAACTAAAAAGCTAAGAATACATTTATTTGGGGCGTGTCAAACCCCTAACACCTTCCTGAAACTACGAGTCTGATCATTATCACGGCTGCCAGTCCACAACGTTCCTGTAAGGGGGGGGGGGGGAGGAGCGGGGGAGGGGGGGGGGGGGGTTAAAATAAACGTTTGCATTATCAAAGCGCCATTAGTATTCAACGGTATTTACACAACAGCATACCTCCAGACATCTCGAATCACCCCGACTCACGCGAGCAGACCATGCAGTCACATCATTGATTTTTTTATTTTATGATATCACTTTCGCCTTTAAAAGGCAATACTACAAGTTCCATAATTTAAATTAACAAAACGAGGACATGCGAACACTTCACACACTGATCACTACAAGTATTCTTCTTTTGAGTTTTCACAGCTTCACATTGCCCATTACGTCATCGCTCGTCAAAGATCCAATAAAAGGCTAAGAGAAGGGTCCAGGGGGGAAATTATTTGGTGGCCTCCTTTTAACATAATCTGCATCCAAGAGGAAGATTGTTAATAAAAACAGCAGGACATTTGAGACTGTTGCCTGCTGCAGAAGGAAAGTTACAGCAGACAAAATAGGAGCTGTGCTGATCAAAAAGAAGCATGGTGGGCGCCGTGTTGATTAAAGAAAATACCAAAGGTGATGATGGACGGAGCGTTGACACTACAAACACTCACCCCCAGTCAACTGATCTGGGTTTAATCCAGTGGCAGAGTGAGCAAGGGACTGAGGTCCATCACCACCCCTTTTTGTACCGCTTTGTTCGCCATAAGTTGGCAGGGTATGCTCAGACGTGAGTCCCTTGCTCACTGTGCCACTGGATTCAAGCAAGCCTGGCTGAAGACGGCTGTAATGCCAGAAACCGGTCCTAGGAAGCTTGTTTCCGGTCCAGGGAAAGCATGGCTTGGCAGATCGGGATGGACTGTTCCCATGAGGCACAGGGTCAGACTGATTTGCATATGGCCATGTCTGAACTGGGGTGGCAGAGTGGGCTAAAGAACGGTGATGGAATAAACCTAGATCTCTTGACTGGGTGTGAGTGTTTGATTGGTTCAGATGCTCCGTCCACCACCACCCCCTTTTGTACCGCTTTGTTCGCCATAAGTTGGCAGGGTATGCTCAGACGTGTGTCCCTTGCTCACTTTGCCACTGGATTCAAGCAAGCCTGGCTGAAGATGGCTGTAATGCCAGAAACCGGTCCTAGGAAGCTTGAATCAGGTCCAGGGAAGGCATGGCTTGGCAGTTCGGGCTGGACTGTTCCCATGAGGCACAGGGTCAGACTGATTTGCATATGGCCATGTCTGAACTGGGGTGGCAGAGTGGGCTAAAGAACGGTGATGGATTAAACCCAGATCTCTTGACTGGGTGTGAGTGTTTGATTGGTTCAGATGCTCCGTCCATCACCACCCCCTTTTGTACCGATTAAAGAAAATACGGCACGATCCTGCTGAAGCGGCAGGCATGTTACACAGCATTTCTCCCCTGCAGCCTTGTATGAGGTGTATGAAGTACAGCAGCCTGCAGCCTAACCGTAAGCCCTCTTAAACCTTCCATGAAACACAAGGCTGGCTCGCGAGCATCTCGGGGTGGGAAGAGACAAAGCGGCTGTGCTCATTAAGGAAAGTTACAGCAGAAAAAATAGGAGCTGTGCTGATGAAAAAGAAGCGTGGTGGGTGCCGTGATGATTAAAGAAAATGCATTTGTCACCCCGAGTGCGATGGGTATGCTCAGACGTGAATCCCATGCTCTCCACACCACTGAAGTCAAGCTATCCTGACTGAAGACGGCTGATAGCCAGAAACCGGTCCTAGGATGCTTGATTCCGGTCCAGGAAAGACATGGCTTGGCAGTTGGGGCTGGACTGTTCCCATGAGGCACAGGGTCAAAGCTGTTTTGCATATGGCCATGTCTGAACTGGGATGGTGTGGAGTGCAAAAAAACGATGGATTTAGGCCCAGATCTCTGTACTGGGGTGAATGTATGACATTTTTCTGCATTCTGTCCATCAAATGTTGTTTTCGCATTTGTCACCCGGAGTGGGGGTTGGGTATGCGGTCCTAGGATTCTTGATTCCGGTCCAGGAAACTCATGGCTTGGCAGTTCAGGCTGGACTGTTCCCATGAGGCACAGAGTCAAGGCTGATTTGCATATGGCCATGTCTGAACTGGGTTGGTGTGGAGTGCAAAAAAAAGATGGATTTAGGCCCAGATCTCTGTACTGGGGTGAATGTATGACATTGTTCTGCATTCTGTCCATCAACTGTTGTTTTTGCATTTGTCACCCTGAGTCGGATGGGTATGCTCAGACATGAGTCCCATGCTCTCCACACCACTGGAGTCAAGCTATCCTGGCTGAAGACGGCTGATAACAAGAACATGGGCCTAGGATGCTTGATTCCGGTCCAGGAAAGACATGGCTTGGCAGTTCGGGGTGGACTGTTCCCATGAGGCACAGGGTCAAGGCTGATTTGCATATGGCCATGTCTGAACTGGGTTGGTGTGGAGTGCAAAACAAAGATGGATTTAGGCCCAGATCTCTGTACTGGGGTGAATGTATGACATTGTTCTGCATTCTGTCCATCAACTGTTGTTTTTGCGATTAAAGAAAATACGACACAGGCCTGCAGAAGGGGCCGGCATGTTACGCCGCATTTCTCCCTTGCAGCCTCTTATGAGGTGTATGAATACAGCAGCCTGCAGCCTAACCGTGAGCCCGCGTAAGCCTGCCATGAAACACAAGGCTGGCTTGTGAGCATCTTGGGGCGGGGAGAGACAAAGCAGCCATGCACATTAAACCTATGCTTCCAGTGAACCATGCGCTTTAGCAAAAAACAACAAAGTAGTCGATACATTAAAAGATACAGCCCTGCAGCTGAACTTAAATGTAGTTAGGCGTTGCTACTTCTGGAATAAACGGAAAAAGCTTCCTAGGACCGATTTCTGGGCTTATAGCCGTCTTCAGCCAGGCTTGCTTGAATATAGTGGCAAAGTGAGCAAGGGACTCAGGTCCATCACCACCCCCTTTTGTACCGCTTTGTTCGCCATAAGTGGGCAGGGTATGCTCAGACGTGAGTCCCTTGCTCACGTCTGCATATGGCCATATCTGAACTGGGGTGGCAGAGTGGGCTAAGGAACGGTGAAGGATTAAACCCAGATCTCTTGACTGGGTGTGAGTGTTTGATTGGTTCAGATGCTCCATCCATCACCACCCCCTTTTGTACCGCTTTGTTTGCCATAAGTTGGCAGGGTATGCTCAGACGTGAGTCCCTTGCTCACTTTGCCACTGGATTCAAGCAAACCTGGCTGAAGACGGCTGTAATGCCAGAACCCGGTCCTAGGAAGCTTGAATCCGGTCCAGGGAAGGCATGGCTTGGCAGTTCGGGCTGGACTGTTCCCATGAGGCACAGGGTCGGACTTATTTGCATATGGCCATGTCTGAACTGGGGTGGCAGAGTGAGCTAAAGAACGGTGATGGATTAAACCCAAATCTCTTGACTGGGTTTGATTGGTTCAGATGCTCCGTCCATCACCACCCCCTTTTGTACAGTTAAACTAATGGCAAGCCGAAAGGCAATTTTCCCGGCAATGGGTGGAGTTTCACCCAACACATAGATTACCTGATGTCTCAGAGAGACAGCGCATGCGCTGCCTAGGTGAGACCTAAAAACAGTACTTGCCAAAGGAATTGTTGCATGAAGATATGCATATTACTTACATTGCCTAAAATTAGATCTTGCATCTGAACACTACTTCACGATGTAAAATAAGTTAAAATATAAGATTATTCGAAAAATGTAAAGAATGAGAAGCAATTTCAATGTTATGTTATGTATTATTTTGACTTATAAAGCAAATGGCTACCAAAAACGTTTCCCAGCGCTAGCCTCCTCATAAGCACAGGACAGTCAAGCTAAATCTTACCAATTAAGAGGAAGATGGAAACAGCCAGGTTTTTAGCTGCTTCTGAAAACTGTGAGGAATTTGGAGGCTCTCAGTGAGTGTGTCAAATCGTTCCAAAGCTTAGGGCTAGGAAATACAAATGCTTGGCTACCCTGACAAAACTTCCAGATCCTGACAACAATTATCAGATCCTGATGGCTGGATCAGAGTGTATGGTTTGGACAGTAGACAGCCAACAACAGTCTAACATATACAGAGCCTGTGTTGGCAAGGCACTTGCACATGTAGCAAAGGATCTTGAAGTGGACTTGACGCTCAATAGGTAGTCAGTGTAGGGTGTCTAGCAGGCTGGCTGTGGGAGTGGAGCTTGGTGAAGACGTAGACAGGCTATCACAATTTGGACCATTGACAGCCTTTTAAACAAAGCTCTTGCCAAACCCAAATATAATATGCTACCATAGTCCAGTTTGGGAACCACTAGAATCTGGACCACAGTACGCTAAGCGAGTAGTGGAATACTTGTAAAAATTTTCCTCTGCCATTTAAGGATACCAAAGCAGGTAACCGACACCTGTTTATCTGTTAACACATAATCAGTTTATCGTCTAGCCACACTCCCAGATTTTAAACTACCTGAGCAGGTGAGGGAGGTTAACCCATGTTTGCAGGCCAAAGATAAGGACCTCATTAGGTTTCAGCAAATTGATGTTTATCCACGCTAAAACTTGGGCCAGACAGATATTAAGGGCATCTGCATTGCAGTTGTCCTTATTGGATAAGGATACCACAATTTGGGTGCCATAGGTTTAGGACAAAAGTGTAAGCCCACGGGATTCCACAATATCAGCAAGAAGGCTCACATATAGATTGTGGAGTGGTGTGGCTCACTGGTTAGAGGAGGCAGACCCGTAAGCAGAGAACGGCCCGGGACCAGGGTTCAATCCCCGACGCGGCAGGGTCGTGGATCAGGTTCAAACGGACTCGATAATTCTCGCCTCGGTGCCTACTCTAACCAGGGAACACACTCGGCAACTCTGGGCATTAAGCTTGCTTCATCTCTACAACGGCCCCCCACAGACGCCGAGGATGCCTGGTTTCACCTTGGAGATACCCAGAAAAGGGACCATCTCACAGGGAAAACCAGGACGGGTTCCCCAGCGGTCTTCAGCGCCAGGATACTCCTTGGAGTCACAGTGCGCTTTACAAGTACACCCACATACATTGAACAGCAGTGGACTAGGAGAAGAGCCCTGCTGCACTCCCAAAGCTAAGTGATGTGGCTTGGATCTGCATTGATGTGAATGCACTTGAAAGGTTTGGTTGGACAGGAAAGATCTTAGCCACAAGAAGGCAGTGCCCTGTATACCCATTCCCTCTAGCCTGCAAAGCAAAGTGGAGTGATTCACAGTATCAAGTGTAGCACTGAGATCTAAAAGAATCAGTGTCACAGTACTACCTGTCTCCACTTGGCCTCTGAGATATTCTGTAACATAGAGAAGGGGCAACTTGGTATTATAACCAGCCCTGAATCTTGATTGCAATTGATGCAATATCCCATTGAGCTCAACATAAGATGTAAGTTGGTGATTGACATATTGGCTAGTGTGGGTAAAGTGAGATGGGCCTATAATTTGACCAAGTGAGAGGGTCAAGGCTAGGTTTTTTAATTAGAGGTGTGACTAAGGCCCGCTTCCACGCCACAGGAACACTACCTTTGGTCAGAAAGACATTTAGGAGCTGGGTAAGATGCTCCATAGTTGGTATGTCTAGCTTAGCTAAAACAGAAGGAGGACAAGGATCACGTGGATAGCCTGACCTGGTCTCTGCCAATAGTGAACAAACCATGTTACTGCCAATCGACAAAAGTTATGCAAAGCACAGATGAACATAGAGGAGATTCATCCGAACAAATAAGTAAGTAAGCAAGAAACTTGTAGAGTGTATGAAAGTCGAGGCATCTTGGCGCTATGTAAAGCAGGGGAGCAAGCTAGCGTTAGCGTTAGCAAACAAGCTGTGGATGTCTCACAAAATGTGATTTGAATATCCTCTATTTTTTTCTGAAGAAATGTGCAATGTCAACACATTGGCTCTGTGAAAATAAAGTCGTAGGGGCCGTCACAGCCTGGGCAGAGAGATTTCATACCAACCTAAATAGAAATACAAACAGGCACTTTGGATACATATTGTTTCCCAGTTAACAGATGGTTTGTCTGAAATAGATTAACTTAGTGGAGGGTGGAAAAGGGAATCATCTCAGGCAGTGGAACTGACCTATTTGAAGTCCCATGAATGCGATTCACCATCAGGCCCCTAAGGTCAGAATTAACTCTGCCATAAATGTTAGCAGAACAAACGTCTACAAATATATTGCTGGTCTGCCATGATTTATGGTCAGGGTAACTAGGAAAATAGTCATGGAGAAGGAGTGGGTCTGAATTAGTTATTGCAAAAGGCATGTGCTAAGCCTAAATGCCTTTAAGGGTAAAATGTTGTTACACTGTGTAAAAGCATATAGCCAGACATTATGTTCACAGACTACTATGAATAGGCAAGAGCAAAACTGTAGGGGCAGGACATTTGCACTGTGAGAATCCTCGCTATGCCCTGTCTGGAGTGGTTGTATGCTGTTTTGCCATCTCTAATTTTGTAGATATTCCTAATCGTATGAGTGTACACTTAATGGGTACCTTGTAGGAAAGCTTACGCTAGATATAGTAGTCATGAGTTGGTTATGGTGATGAACCAATGATAAAAGGTACAGACCTGATTGGTTCATCTGGAAAGTTATATCAGATACCATAGGTCCAGTATGTTTCTTATGAAACCTTACAACAATTACATTAGACCTTACTTGTGAAACTCATATGTTAAAGCCACTATGCTTTTAAGGGTGGAATAATATTGCAATGTGTTGATGCCTATAGACAATAATGTTGCTTCATGAAAACTCATAGATTACTGTAGCAAGAAAGGATTCTGGTGTTGGTTGCTCCATTTGACAAGCCTTGGGGGTAGAAGATTTGCACTGTGATAATCCTTGCTAGACATCCCTAGGAGGGCCTGCCTGACGGAGGTATTTGGCAGTCCCTTGTAATAAAAATACATTAAAACCTCTACATATGTATGCATAGATATAGGAACTTTGGGTCAGCCCTCTTCTGTCTCTTCAACTGTCATTCACATTCTGTTTCCCTCCATACTGCATGGGCAACAAGTTCGTTCATTTCTGCTCTTGCTCAGTTGCTCTATAAGTAACTGCACTTGCGCCTTAAAATGAGTGCATTTCAGTGTCTAGATGGTGGCCAATCTCTGTTTTCCATTTGTTTCCTCCTATAGCTCCACTTAATCTTCTCTTCTCTTTTTTTAAGAGCATTCTGCAGATCTTCAGTTTGCTTGGCGCTCATATCATCTGACATGAGCTGCATCTAGTGAGCCCACTATTTCTAAAATGCCATTGTCCATAGTGTGCTGTTTTATTGTTCCAAGATGGCCACCATATATGGACGCATTTTTTGGCCACCTTGGATCAGTAGAACAGTGATACACTATAAACTTTAACATTCAAAGATGGCCACCGAATGAGGGTCAAATGTTGTTTCTAAACGAGGCAGGTGTGGTGAAACTTTAAAACAACAAAACACTATGTAAAATACCACTGCTGCCTGCCTGCTGCTTTGGTTAATTTTATTTTTGTATTGCAAGCTTATTCCCGCTAAGTTTAGGTGACATTTTTTTTCTTCTAAATTTATTATTTTAATTTATATTTCATGTACTTGTTGAGTTTATACGTCCTTTTTTATTGCAGATGGGTAAGTGGGTGAATGCACAATAGGGCGACCACTTCCCTTCATGCCATCACAGACACTGCTTTCAGTCTTGAATGTATGGTTCACAAATGATTGCTGTCAGGGCCTTACCCTAAATTTCCGATTGAAGCAAACCAAGACTACAACACACAGAATGCATGAAGTTGTTAAATGATTTTTTTTTTTTTTTTTAACATCATTTTTATTGCATCACCAATATAAAAGTACAGACAAGATATTCAGCAAAATGATTATGACATGGACCAGTTCAGGTGAATACATTCGTTTTTCGTCCGGGGAGCTCTCCCCGCTTGCGATGTGGGCAGCTTCATCTCCGTCTTGGTCTCATACGCCTTACATTGTCTGACCGCTTCATTGTGCATATAACCCTGGAATGCTTTTGTGATTTTCGCCCCTCCCCCTCCCCAGATTTCGGTACCCCAACATCCCTCCAAACCAGCTTCCTACCCGCCCTCCCCCGTGGTCGCGCTGCGCTTGAATAACCATGTATCAGTGCCTGGTGTGTTGCAGGAGGAAGCAAACAATCGCTAAGGTGTGTTCTCCTGTATAGTGTTAGGGTCTGCTCCGGCTAGTTCGCTCTCGCCTTCCTGCCCCTCATCGTCCACATCCCTGAGCGCCTGCACCATCACCTCCCATGCAGTCGCCCTTTCCAGTGCTTTCTCATCATTCGACCTCCAGGCCATCTGGTATCGTAGGGTACTATCACACGCGGCCCATCTCAGACACTCCCCATACCATCTTTTATACGTGGGCCCCACTCTGGACTTCCAATTTCGTGTGATCTCCCGCTTGGCCAGGATAAGCCCTAAATCTATAAATTTACTTGACATCGTATTTCTAGGTGTGTGTGGGAACCAGTGAAGGATGCCAACTGCCTTAGTGTATTGGATATCCCTGTCCGTCGCCCCGTTAAGGGCCCGTCCAACTTCCTGCCAGTAGTCGCCTAAAGAGGGGCAATCCCACAGCATATGACAGAAATCCGCCCCCGCTGTATTACATCTGGGGCAAGCAGCGTCGGTCGCCCCAAAGTACTGTTGGATTTTCCCGGGTGTAAGGTAAGCCCTGTGGATAACATAGAAGTGGATTAATTGGAACCTGGCATTCCTCGAGCTCTTCCGCGCCCTCCTCAGCAGTTGGCCCCAGGTCGTGTCTGGTATCTTCACCTGGAGGTCCAGCTCCCACTTGGCCTTCAGGGCTGCCAGAGGTTGCAAGGACTCCCGCTGTATCCGCGAGTACAGGCATGTGACGGCCTTAAAGGTTCCCGCCGCCATCATGGCGTACTGGCAGGCCATCGATGTACCTGGTTCCTGCAGCCCTTCTCCCCAGTGGGCTCGCATGGCGCCTGTGACTGCCGCGTGCAGCAGATAGTCACCCCTCGGTAGGTCAAATCTCTCTTGCAGGTCCCGAAACGGCAGCAGCACCCCATCTTCGTAGAGGTCACCCAGCACGTGTACTCCCGCCTCCTCCCACCCGAGCAAGCGTGACCAGTCACCTCCATGTGGGAGGGCAGTGACCATTCCCAACGGAATTTCGGGGGCGTACATAAGGCGGACACCCGCCCGCTTACGGGCCCGGTCCCAACATAGACGGAACGTCTGCTCCTCGACCGTCAGGTCTCCCACTCGGAGTTTCTGGTGCAGCGTGATATAAGCCAGAACGTGTCGCGGGGTGCCTTCGACTCTCGCGTCCTCGGGACCTCTATAAACTCTTGCCACCTCCTGAGTAAAGGTCTGCAGCTGGGCAGCGAGGTAATATCCTTCGAAGTCCGGCACTGCCATACCTCCCTCATCTTTGGGGCGTAGCAGCGTGTCGAGCGCTATGCGTCTCCTACCCGTGCCCCACAGGAACGCTATAATCAGTGACCTCAGGCGTTTGAAAACCGAACTCGGGATCCATACCGGCAGTGTCCTAAAATAGTACAAAAGCCTGGGCAGGGCTATCATTTTAAGCAGGGAAATCCTGCCAGCCAGAGAGAGCGGTAGAGTCGCCCAGAAATCCATAGATCCACGCAGGGCGTTAATACTGCGAGTCACGTTGCCATCCAGCAGGTCGGACGAGGTGTGGTAAACATAAACCCCTAGATAATGTAGGCAGCGCGGCTCCCACCGGAGTTCCTGAGCAGTGAGTGGGCACGGCTCTCCCGGCCTCAGGGGAAACAGACAGGATTTAGGCCAGTTGACCCTCAGGCCCGATAACCTACCGAACTGCTCCAGTAGCCTCCGCGCCCCCTGAAGTTCGGCGCCGGCATTGGCCAAAAACATCAACAAGTCATCCGCGTAAAGGGAGATGAGGTGCGGCCTCCCCCTAAAAGGCAGACCTACGTAGTGGCGGCCCAGTCTGGCTACCGCAGCGAAGGGTTCCATCGCTAACGCAAACAGTAGCGGGGACAGGGAACAACCCTGTCTAGTGCCACGCCTGATCGGGTATTGTCTCGAGATAAGCGCACCCACCCGGACCCTCGCCACCGCCTCAGTATAGAGGACCTTGGTCCACTGTATATATCCGTCTCCCAACCCGAAGCGGCGCATCACCTCGTACAGGTATCCTCATTCGAGGCTGTCAAATGCCTTCTCAATGTCGATGGACAGGACAAATGGGGAGACGGAGTCTGGCCAGTCCACACCCATCAGTCTCGTGAGTCTGCGGATGTTATGAGTGGTGTTGCGTGTCGGTATGAAACCGCACTGGTCACCATGAACCAGGCTCGTCATGTGCACCAGCAATCTGTTGGCCAGAATTTTACTGAGGATTTTGTAATCCGTCGTCAACATAGATAACGGACGGTACGAGGACAGCGCCGCACCTTCTCTGCCCGGCTTCAAGAGTGGGATCATAAGGGCCTCGCACATAGAGCCCGGGAGTCGGCCCTTCTCCTGCGCCTCATTGTATACCTCGCGCAGCCGTGGAGCAAGATGCTCTAGGTATTTGCCATAAAATTCGATCGGTAGACCGTCAAGGCCCGGGGTCTTGTTTCTAGCCATCTGCTTTACAGCGCAACCTATTTCTCCGAGGGAGATTGGCCGCCCTAACTCTTCTGCCTCCGAGTCCTCCACTCGCGGCAACTCTAGCCCGTCCAAGAACTCCTCAAGCTCCTCCGTCCCTCCCGTGTCACCACTCAGATAGAGCCCCTCATAATAAGCTCGGAACTTGTTCAGGATCCCGGGTTGGGTGTGGCAAGGCTCCTCCCCTGGTTCCTGTATCCTCATGATCGGCCCTCCCCCCCGGATAGGGTTAGCAAGCCAAGCCAACATCGCCCCCGCCTTATCACCTTCCGCATGCGCCCTCGTCACGTACGCCTTGTGGTCAAAGCTACGCAGCCGCTCTAGCTCTACTGCCAGCCCCTCCCGCGCCCCGCTAAGCCCCTCCTGCAGTTCTGGGTGATTCGGGCGCCTCTTCTCAAGATCCCTCAGCCGTGTCTCAGCCTTGTCTAAGTCGTCCAACAAAGTCTTCCGTGCCCCTGCCGTGTGCCCAATACAGTGTCCCCGCACCACCACTTTGAAAGCATCCCATTCAACCGCCCTCGTGGAAGCCGAACCACTGTTCTCCTCAAAGTACCTCTCGATACGGTCACTCAGGGCCTCCCTGAACAACAAGTCGTCCAGGGTGTCAGGTTGCAGGCGCCATGTTGGCACGCAGTTAACAGTCACCATCCATTCCAGAGACATCAACAAGGGGTTGTGGTCCGATATCGTCCTTGCCAAGTATTCCGCCCCTCCCACCGCAGGGAGCACACATTCCGAACAAAGAAACGCATCCAGCCTCACATGTAAATCATGCAGGTGCGAGTGAAAGGAGTAATCCCTAGTGGTGGGGTGCAACGCCCTCCATGCATCCGTGAGGGCCCAGCTCTCCTGCCATTCTAATCTACGCTTGGCGATCCTATGTGCTGGGGACGCGCGTAGCGGGGGATGGGACCTATCTAGTAGCACATCCTCAACCGAGTTGAAGTCCCCCCCCAGGAGGACCGGCCCCGCCAAGTAACCCGCCAATTTGCCCGAGACGTTAGACAAGAAAGCGGGCAGGTCTACATTAGGAGCATACACATTGCAGAGCGATATCATCCTGCCTCTCAGCCTTCCTTCCACCGCCACATATCTGCCCTCTGGGTCTATCGATGACTTCGAGACTTGGAAGGGGACCCCCGCCCGTATCCAAATCAATGTCCCCCTCGCAAATGCTGAAAATGTCGTGTAGAATAACTGCCCCCTCCAGCGCCTTTGTAGAGCCGCCCCTTCCTGCTTATTTAGGTGCGTCTCCTGCAGGAACGCTATGTGAACCCCCCTACGCTTGAGGTACGCCTGAACCTTATGTCTGCGCGCCATGGACTGCATGCCCCGCACATTCCAGGTCACACATTTCAATGCTCCAGTACTAGCCATTCCCCCCTACACAACCGGACCATACCACAAAGAACAGTGTTCGCCTAATTCCCGCGACCACGGGCCCTCCCCCCCACCCTCTCCAAACAGGAAGCCAAACCCCTCCAACAACTACAACCCCTTGAGCAACCCCAACTGCTCGCAACTCCCACCCCCCCAGGACAGGCCCCCCCGCAACTGGAAGTACCCCCATCCAAACCAACACTCCCAATCACCCCTCAAGGAAAGGTGGTAATATTCGCAGTCCCCACTGCGATGACCTTAGGGGCCAGTAAGGCGCGGCTCAATGCTATAGAACCTCCAACAAATCAGCCCCGCGCGCTCCACCCCACAATCCCCACATTACAGATCCCCAAAACCTCAATCAATGTCTTTCCACTGCTGCGGGTCCATCGCCCCGGTGTCCAACCAACGAGTTCATTCCGCCAAACCAGTTCAACACGCCTCCAGTATCTCTCCCGAGGTCTGCGGCGTCACAATAGGGCCCCGGGCTCCACCAAATTCCGATTGTCCTGTCTCTGAGCCCGTTCCCGGGGCCTCCGAATCCGTGCCCTTCCCAGACTGAGTCCTGGCGGCTCTAGATAAGTCCACCACCGCCTGTAGGGCCGCCTGCCTCTCCGCCTCCGTCTGCGACATCGAGGGTTTCCCGGTCCTCCTGCGATTCTTTCTGATCCTTTGGGACTGTCTGATCGGCTTTTCCATCTTGGCCTCTTCCTCCCTGGCCTTAGCACCGTCCGTTCCTGCCTTATAAGTATCCCACCAGTCCCATGCATCCGCAGAAGTCGTAAAGAATAAAGACTTTTCGTCCACCACCACTCTTAGCTTGGCTGGAAACAACAGGGAGTACTTGATGCCTTCCTGGCGGAGCTCGCGCTTGAGGGACAGGAAGTTTGCCCGAAGTCGCTGAGTCTCAAACGTGTAGTCCGGGAACATGGTGACTCTGTTGTTTTCCACTTGAAAGGGCCCTGCCTCTCTCGCCCTCTGTAAAAGCCAGTCTCTGTCCCGGTAATGGAGCAACCTGAACACCACCGGGCGGGGAGGAAGGCCCAAGGCTGGCGGACGCGCCGGAACTCTATGTGCCCGCTCCAGGGAGAAGAAGGGGGACAGGCCTTCAGGTGCCACCTCCGTCCGCAGCCAGTTATCCAAGTAGCCCACCATGTCGTCGCCTTCAATTTTCTCCGGCAGGCCCACTAGGCGTACGTTGTTGCGCCTGTTCCTGTTTTCTGCATCCTCGGCCCTCCTTTCCAGTACCTTCAGACGGTCCATCACGTCGGCCATCTGGGCCTTCACCGTTGCCTGGGCCGGGGCTAAGTCCTTAACCGTGGCCTCCACGGATTTCACCCTGTCCTTAAGTTTGTCGTGGTCGGCCTTCAGGAGGCCCAGGCCCGTTGCCACCTGAGCTATATCTTGCTGTAGGGCATCCTTTGTGGTGGCGATGGCTTCCAGGATGCGATCCTGCATCCGCTGTAGCGCCGCCTGGTCTCTCTCTGCTCCTTCCGCCGCCTCAGTGTCGGTCGCGCCATCCCCCTTCCCCTTCGGTTTCCCCATCTGGGCCGGGATGGGCGGTGGTCCTCAAAATGTTCCTGGTCGCCCTCCGAGCGTCGCCGGGCACCGTCCTCCAGCCGGGTTCGCAGGTCCAGAAATGTCACCAAGAGGCAGGAAGCACCGAGCGGTCGTGGCTCGGCCAGCGCCAGTCGCGCCTGAGATCCGGGGTTCTCGTCTCCGAGTCACTGTCGCACCGTCGTCGCCCCAATCAGGAGACTGTCCTCAACCACCGCCCAAGGGCGCGCCCAAAGTTCTACCAACACCTGGGGAGAGGCCAGCACCCCTAGCGTGTCCGGGAGCGGTCTTCAGTGGGTCTCCGGGCAGATGTCTCCGTCATAAGCGATCTCATGCCATCGCCGCCATTTTGGGGTCCGCGACTTCTCGCCGAGTTCAGCTTTCAAAGTTAAGTTACTGCTGCGGGATGGCTCGGTGTCGTCTTCCGCGGGTCCCGGACCCTCCGCAGTACCGTCAGTACCGGATAGTGCCCTTTATCTCGGGGTTCGGATGAATTTCCAGGATATTTTCCGGGATCGGGCAGGGAGCTCCGAGCTCACGCTGCCTACCTCCTCGGCATCCAAGCCACGCCCCTTAGTTGTTAAATGATAGCCCTTTTTTTAATGCAAGAAGGATTCCGTGGGAGAAAAAAAATGGATGCATGAGTGAAAGGATAAAAAAAAGTGTACATGCATAATAACCTAGTGGGTGACTTAACTCATCAGTGAGTTCAGTTCCAAGCCTGATCTATTGACATTGCCAATGCTTATTTAAAAAAAATCCTAGATAGGTAGAGTCAGTAACTTTCAATTATGGACCAGTCTGCCCTTTCAGTGCAGTGAGATTAGCATAAAAGAAGCAATATGGATTCTGGCATGGCAATGGCACATTGAATATAATGTGGGTAGAGGAATAAGTGTGCTTTACATACTGTGGGATAATGTGGACTCTAAACAATAGCACAGAAAGGATACTTTACATACTCTGGGCAATCTGGACACTGGCATGGCAGTTGTGTTTTACATACACCGAGGCATTGTTGGTGCTGGAATGACAAAGGGGCCATACACACTGTGAAGCAAATGGGACTTTGGCATGACAATAGCAAGCGAATTGGGAAATAGATCTACAATAGAAAATGATTACCTGTGAAGCACTTGTTGCACCTAGTTAACAAGTACAGCAAGTGTTCTTTACCCATCCCAAGTCAGTTTAGGGGGCACGTATATGCGGAGATCAGAATAGTAAACCTTCCTTAACAATAAACACCTATCTTGACAATACAGCAGTTAGTAAACTTCTGTTTCCAATATATTGGTAGAGTGAAATAAGAAACTTGTTAATGTATTTGAAAACCCTAATGAACTAGTTCCAATACGTTGCTGATGGCATAGGAGCAATTTGTATCTATAGCAGCAAACCACGTATTTGTAAGTGAACTGTGGCCTGTTTACAAATTAATGAATGCAGAGGATTTTAGTGTGTGTGACAAATGAGAAGCAGTGCCAGTCTCGTGCAGTGTGCCACATTGAAAAAAGGTCAATGCTATGCTTAGACAAACAACAATGGGTTGAAACATCGTGTAAGGAATTAATTCTCATCACTGTTCCTTTTTCAGTTGAAAGCTTTCTGTACCTAAAAAGAAAAACAAGTAACTAATGCTATCATATGTAAGGGTCTACATGACCCTGCTAGTTATAGCTTGTGGGTTTGAGATCGCGTCTTATGCAGAAGACACCCAATTAGTCATCACTTTGTGCATCCTCCGGTTATGGTTAAGACACGTTTCCAGGACTGTATGCGGAAAATTGCTGGGTGGCTGTCTAATAACCGACTCCAGTTAAATGGTGGTAAAACTGAAACGGTGCTGTTTGGCAATGCTCAGGAAGTGTGGTCACCGGAGAGGTGGGCTGCTAAATTAGGACCTGCCCCTTTCCCAAACAAGTTGTTAAAAATCTTGGCATCAAGTTGGATCAAACACTGACTATGAAGGACCAGATTAATGCTATTTGGTGGCACTTGTTTCTCCACTTAAAGACTTCCGACAAAACAATGTCCATGGCTTCCTTCCTTTGTCAGAAAAACCCTCGACCAGGCACTGATTATCAGCCACCTGGAATGTAGTGCAGAACACTGCAGCGGGTAAACTTTTAACCTACCTCGCCGCTTTGCTCCAGCTCCCATGCTGCAAGCCTTGCACTAGCTACCTATTAAGAAGTGTGTCATTTTTAAACTATGTTGTCTGACCCACAGGGCATTAGCTTCTCATTTGCATGTCAGACTTAGCAATACCAGCCTTCATGTTTGCTTCGTTCTTAAAATAAGGCCTTATTAAAACCCCATTATATCTGCACCTCCAGAAGGGGATATAGATGCTTTTCTCATCTTGCTCTTCTTCACTGGAACAAGCTTCATCTGCAAAACAGGATGTGTCAGGATTTCTCTAAATGTAAAAAACATTTTAAAACGTGGTTGTTTTAACTGTTCACTTGCCTTTTTCTGGCTGCTAAGTGCAGAGATACACCCTAGGGTGTGAGTCGTGCACTATAATAAATGAGTATAACATATAATAAGGGTACTCCAGGATACTGTAGTGGTATAATGCGCAATAGGCCATGTTAGACTTGGCTGTCTCCAGTTGGCAGAGGTATACACTTCTGACAAATAGGGACTCACCTCCTCTAATCAGGGCAAGGGGATCACACACTTAGATAACCCCTGCTCACCCCCTTGGTAGCTTGGCAAAGCAAACAGGCTTATCTCAGAGGCAGTGCGTTAAGCATTTATGACCATATACAGTAATAAAGTGAATACACTACAAATGGACACAACACAGTAGTATTATAAAAATAAGGATGTTTATATAAGGCTTCGCACAAGACCAAATAACGACAAAAATATACCACAATCTTAATAAATACTCTTGGAAGTAAAAATAAAAGTTCAAGTGTAGTTTCTTCTTAGCACCAAGTCTTTAGTAACAAAAGCAACTCTTCTTCTTTAAATCACAGTTCTTGGCAACAATGTAACTCTCACAGGAGTCACACGACGTCGAGGCAAAGTCAATCCAAAGGTTCGGCGTCGACCGCAAGGAGTGCTACGTCGAGCCCGGAGTCGCACAGACCCCCACAACACTGTACCTTGGAAAAGCGAAGCACGCGATGATCAGCGGTGTCGAGATGTCCGGCGTCGCGTATTCGGCGTCGATCGGACCTAGGAGTTGGGGCGATCTGCAGCGGCGTCGACAGATGTCAGGCAGGAGCAGCGCTCACGAGGCGAAGCAGGATATGGCGTCGTCGTTGATGATGATGTTGCAAGAGTGAGCAGGTCTCACGGCGTCGAGAGGGCTCTGGGTCGATGCGATCAGCGGCGGCGTCGACACAGGGTCACTTGGAGCTGGAGCCGAACTCGCTACTCACTGGCGTCGCTACTGGCGTCGAACGGGCCCGGCGGCCGGCGTCGAAGATGCGGGACACGGGAGCTGCACTCACGATGTTGAGCTGGATTCGGCGGCGTCCGTCGGCGTCGGGATTGCTGGATTTCATCAGAGGTGCTGGACTTTCAGGTTCCAGCAGCAAGCACTTTCAGCAAATGGAGAAGTCCTTTAGCCCTGTGACTTCAACAGGAGGCTGGCACTCTTCCAGCCCTTGGAGATTTCCTTGGCAAAGCTTGAGAGTACACACTCAGTTCCTCTCTCCTGGTTCCTTGGCAAAAATAAAGAAGTGACTGCAGGATTCCCCCCAGCAAACAGCACACTGGCAGAAGGGGTAGGCAAGTCCTTGGATCAGCAGGCTTCTTGTCCTTGGTTCAGGTTTCCTTGTCAGAAGTGATCTAATTTCTTTGGTTCAGGGTCCTTTTCTGCTTTGATCCCTTTGTCCATGCAGTGAAGTACTGGGTTTTAAGAACCCAGCGGTGCCAGGGTACACACCCGAAGACTTCGAGTTCTTCCTGTTTCAGACTACAGAAACACAGAGTCTTCTAGGTGAAGTCAAAGATCGTATTTATTGGCTGCAGCCAGTAACAGGTATCCTAGAAGTACAACACGGTGTATGTTCTCAGGAGACTGCTCAATCTTACAAAGCCAGCCTTCTCTTTTATACAAAATATTATGCTTTAGGCAAACATTCCTTATTTTACAGTTGACCATTCACATATTTCCACTACAAAGAAAAAGCAGAGTCATGATGTCAAACCCATATTTCAGTTTGTTCACCCCACAATCAACTATCCGGCAAGGCCCAGTATTTCCATCAGATATCGACGGACCCTAATAAAAACGGGCACCTCCTCATCGTAAAGCAAGTCATAAAGAAAGAAACAGAGACAGGTGTGCGTGAGATTAGACATAGTTTGTGTGCGATGAAATGTTTATGACATGTGGTGCTTTGATGCTAATCTCATTCGGCCACTGGGAAAGGAACTGGTCGAACAGGTTTGGCTTCAGGCAGTGGACTCAGCTCGCCCAGGTCACAGAGGAGTCAGCGAAGGTATATGTGTCCTTCTGACTCGATCTCGGCTTTAGTCATTTAGCCTAGGTGAGGGCAATCACAAAATGGCTGCCGTTCACAAAATGGAACCCGAGGGTTCAAGGCGAGAAACTCCGATTTCAGGGTGATTTCGTCACTCGAATATGACGGAAATGCTTGTGCATAGTATCTCAATCATTACCGGTCTGCCGATACCAAAATCGTCACAATACGACAATGTTTATAACACGGGTCCAAAATCGTCAGTACTACAGTCCCTCCTTTTGCCCTTACATAGGCAACAACCTATACTCACGCTAATCTGAGTCCAGGTCTGTATTCATAAAGTCATTGAGATGCTGTTGTAGCATCATCCTATTACTTAGCTCGTTACTTGATACAGGTTTCCTTACACACGATGTAGCACAGAGGCCACATATTGCAGGAGCACACTGTACACACAGACAGAACAAGAAAAGAATGGCTAAGATCATCCCAATGACTATCAGAATCTTCCATCCCCAGGTGGATATCAGTTCCCAGAACCACCCCATCAATGACCAATCCCCTTTATCCATGTGGATCGATTCGGAGATCTTATGCAATTTGGAAATGGCCTGGTAAACTGTCGGAGCATTGTCGGGGATGAAAATACAGCAACTTGATTGGATCACTTTACATACCCCACCTCGGTCTGCAAGTATGACATCTAATGCGACCCTATTCTGAAGAGTCATAAGGCGATCCGACTGGAGCTCAGCCGTCAAATTACTAAGGGCACCGGCAGTTTCAACTATAGTGGATTCAACCACCCTTGTCAATTGCCTTATGTTCCTGCTGATAACCATAGGTCCCCAAAATGGCAGAAAACCCTTCACAAAATCTCCAAATTCTTGTCCTGCAGTGTCTTCTTCACTCATGACACCTCTAACTATCCTTGTCCTGTGGTAATCTGCCGTAACAGTGTAGGTGGGAGGCAACAAGAACGAAACAAAACATGTGCCCAAAAAGTCAGGGGGCAACCATGTATAGGCTCTATCATGGCAGATGAAATAGGTACCCTTAGCTGCTAGAAACGGAGGGGAAGTCTGAGATGCAAAAACGTACGTCTCAGTGCAGATACTTTTCCCTAACTGAGCTCTGGGATTCTTGCCATTACCTTGCAGACATAGGTGACCCTGATGGGGTACGATCCAAATTGAGGAGGATCTCTTTGCTCGCTGGTTCTCACTCAAAGCAACTCCATATTTTGTTACATTCCATTTAACATAAACTTGCAACTCATCTCTAGGAATCGTTCTGTACGAGTCAATTGTTCTGCTCATATTTGCAATTCCTACTACCAATGCTTTGTTGCTCGAGTTACTTCTCGTGGAACGCGGTGGATATGGTTCGATGGCATATATGAACATTGTTTGAAACGCCCACAAGGAACCATTGTAGATAAATGCTAAGACCAAGTATGGGATACCCTTGTCTGTTGTATGTGGCATAAGACCACACACCCAACAATTAGTTGTGTTCACTACTAATTGGTGTTGGTGCAAAAGCTGGATAAAAGAGTTATTGATAAACTCTAATCTTCTAGTAGACTCATGCTCAGGCAGAGGGTGAAAAGAATGCAAAGGAACAGTAGGAGGAGGTATGGGCGTGTAGTGGGTGCAAAGGTCACTTGAAAAGAGAATAAAACATATCCTATTAAAAACATCATTACACTAAACAACATGAAAATGCATAATATCAAAAATCGTCTCTTTGTCATTAATATACACATTCTGGCTTTAAAGTTCATCTGTTTGGCAGGTCTCTCCATCTTGAAAAACTCCATCCTCTCTAAATAGCTGCCCGCGGCGGTAAGGTGTTCTATGCTAAGGAATGCTTCTGTCAGTCCAGGGCAACTCCTTTAGACCAACCAGAACTGTCGACCTAATGTCTTCAGCTGCACTCCAAAGACTTGGGCAACCGCGACCCTAGCAGCTGAACCCGGATGGTGGTTTGAAAAACAAAAATAAGCAAGTTTCTCAGATGAGAGAGCTGCACATTCAAAAAATAAAAAATAATTTTTATTTGTCCATAGTTCTCGGTCTCAAATTATAACGGCTTCTTCCGGGTACTGTCTGGTTCTGAAACAAGAGTTCAGGCTCTGTAGTGTTCAATCGACTTGACGGTGGCACAGCTTCTTGCAAGATATTGTCGCTTTCTTGTTCAGAAATTGTTCCTTTTACACGTGCGTCGCTAAAAGGCAGAAAACGAGGCACAGTCTCAGTTTCAGAGTCAGCGATACTCTCCTGGATCCTACGGTCGTACGGGAGAGGCAGTGGGACCCTCTTACAGTGTACGCCGTGGATCCAGTGCTTTTTCCCTCCTACTCGAACAGCTGATCTTGTTGAGAGAAGAACAAGGTGAGGTCCGGTCCAACGGGGCTGGTCATTCTTTGTCCGCTGGAAATTCCGGATCAGCACCCACGATCCAGGGTCAATAGAATGTCCTGGAGCTTCAGAGACCGGAGGCAGAGTATCATGAACCTGTTGGTGTAAAACACGCAATTTAGCCGTCAATTCGTACAAATAATCAAGCAGTACAGGATGTTCGAGTTCACTATATTTTTTCGGCCTTGGCACTCTCCATATATTGGCCGGACGGCCAAACACAATCTCGTAGGGACTAAGTCCCACTCGCAAGTCAATAGTCATTCTCGTTGATAGGAGTGCTAAAGGCAAAGCGTCAGGCCATTTAAGACCAGAACTCGCTTGAATCTTTGCCAATTTCAATTTCAATGTGCCATTATAGCATTCTACTAATCCAGCTGATTGGGAGTGATTTGCAGCGTGGAATTTTTGTTGGATGCCTAGTCCCTCACACACTTTCTTCATCACTCGACCCACAAACTCACTTCCATTGTCACTCCAGACCATTCTCGGCATTCCAAATCTAGGGAAGAATTCCTTGACAAGGGCTTTAGCTGTGGATAAGGCAGTATTGTCCTTTAGAGGATATGCTTCTACCCATCTCGAAAAAGCACAAACAATAACGAGTACGTATTTCAAATTGTTGCACCTTTCCATGTGAATGAAATCTAGCTGCAAAACCTTGAACGGATACGTTGGAGGCACAAAATGACCAGCTGGAGTTGGAGTTCCCCTACCAGGATTGTATTTCAGACACACCATACAGTTCTTCACCAAGTTCTCTGCACATTTTGGAATTCCCGCTTTCTGCCAAACCGGAGCCAACAACTTACAGATCCCTTTCACGCTAATATGTGCCATTCCATGAGCCATTGTCACTACTGCAAACACATACGCATCGGGTAACAACCATCTCTGATGCTCTGACAAATCAATCCAACAACCATTTCCATCCAATTTACCCATACTCTCTCTCCATTCATTCAACTCTTTCTCTGTAGCTTCAGCTTGAATGGATTTCACGCTCTCAATTGTATCTTCACACATTCCAACACCACCAACCCATCTTGCAGGGTCTGCTACATACATTCTGTTCATTACATCTTTTGCTGTTTCTTTTGCGATTTCATCAGCAAATGCATTACCACGACCAACGTCATCAGTAACCTTTTTGTGTGCACTGCATTTCACAATCGCAACTTGTAACGGTAAGGTCAGTGACTCAAGAAGCTCATTCACCAACTGTCCATGCTGGATCTTCGTGCCATGCGAAGTTAAAAATCTGCGTTCACGCCACAAACGTCCACAGCTATGAGCCATGCCAAAAGCGTATTGGCTGTCAGTATATATGGTCACTCTCATTCCTTTCGACAACACGGACGCTCTCATAAGTGCAATCAATTCTGCTGCTTGTGCTGAATTATGTGGAGTACGTGCAGTTTCAACAATCGTATGCAAGGTCGTAACAGCATATGCCGCAGTCGTATCACCATTCGGCAGCTTAAAGCACAAACCATCAACCCACAAAGTACCATCACATTCAGGAAGAGGAGTATCCCTAAGATCTATTCTCCCTTTCGTTTCTTCTTCAGTTCTCAGAAAACAGTCATGCTGTTCTTCACTATCATCATCTGTCTCAACTGAAATCGGAAACAACGTGGCTGGATTCAACGTGTTGCATCGTTTAATGTGCACATGACTCGCTAACAACGTCAAGTCATGACCTGACAACCGAGCACTAGTTAAATGCTGTGTCTTCGTACGGTTCAACAAGGTATCCATTGCATGTGGAACCATGACAATTAACGTGTTATCCATAACCAAACCAGCAGACTGTCGAATTGAAACAGCCGCTGCCGCCGTAGCTCTCAAGCAACTCGGCAACGCTCCAGCTACCGGATCTAAAGTCGATGAAAAGTAAGCACATGGGCGTTGCTTATCGCCAAACTGCTGAGTCAAAACTGACAATGCACATCCCTCTCTCTCGTGAACATACAATGTGAAGGGCTTACTGTAGTCGGGAGTACCCAATACAGGAGCCGAACACAACGCATTACGTAATTCAGAAAAGCTCGTTTGACATTCGTCAGTCCAAGGAATAGGATTTGGAGTATCCTTAACAGTAAGAGCTATCAAAGGCTTCGCTAATAAAGAAAAATTAGGAATCCACTGTCTACAGTACGACGTAATACCCAAAAACGCACAAACTTCCCTCTGTGTCGTAGGCACACTCATTTTCTCAATAGCTTGAATTCTTTCTGGGGTCAGTTTCCTTCCCTCCTACGATAAGAGGTGACCTAAGTAGGTTACTTCTTGTCGACAAAATTGCAACTTCGAGAGAGAAACTTTGTGATGACAATCAGACAAGTGCTGTAGTAACGACAAAGTGGCTTCCCTGCAAATCTCCTCAGTGTCAGCAGCGACAATCAAATCATCGACGTATTGAATAAGGGCTGAACCATCAGGTAAAATCAACAGATCAAGTTGTGTCTTCAAAGCTTGGCTATAGATCGATGGACTCTCACAGTAGCCTTGAGGAACGCGTTTAAAGCGAAAACTGCGACCTCCTAAAGAGAATCCAAAAATGTCCCTACTCTCCATGGCAATCGGGATGCTGAAGAAAGCATTCTTCAAGTCAATCACCGAAAACCAGGTGGCAGTAGCTAGAATCAGGGTCAACAAAGCTGTAATGTCAGGCACAACTGGAAATTGTGGAACAACAATCTTGTTCACTTCGCGAAGATCGATGACAAACTTATATACAGGAGGCTGTGAAGAATCAGTTCTCTTCAAAACAGGCAAAACAGGACTATTGCACACATTACCTCTCGTTTCCTCAATGACACCCTTTTCGATCAGATTGTAAATAATCGCTAAAAGTGCACGCTCACCATCACTCGAGATGCGATATTGTGGAATGCGCGGCAACTTAGCATTCGCCTTCTGTGTCACAACATATGGAGGAATGTCCAATAGACCCACATCATTTGGACCAGTGGCCCACAATGAATCTGGTAAGAGAGACAATTCAGATGGAAGACAATCTTTCAACACATACATCAGAGAGATCACTCTCTTACCTAAAGTAAGATGTACTCCTGATGGAGAACAATACAATGTCGCATACAATCTCTTTAACAGATCCAATCCCAACAAATTCTCATTACAACCTGTAGTCAAAAGAAGGGGTGCTTCGATCTTACGCGGAGCAACAGAAAAAGACAATGGAGCAGAAATCGGATTCGTAACGGGGGGCCAGAAAAACCTACAGAAACATTATCGAAGCCAGACAAAGGTGCGCCAGGGAGTTTAGAATGCATAATAGAACTCTTTGTAGCACCAGTCCCCAACAGAAAAGCTTCTTACACACCTGATGTAATCACTTCAACATAAGGTCCACTCTTATCTACTGGAACTGAAACAACTCCCTCTCTTTGTCCATGGCGGTACTAACAATCATTGCCATTTGCTTCGTCACCTTCAACATAGTAATCATCTACATAGTACTGTGCTGTCCTACCAGAGGATTTCTGCTGTTGATCAAAACTATTCATCGAGTTCTGCGGAGGCAAAGGACGTACATTCTGTCCGCGACCTCTACCTCTAGGCACTTGTTGAGCACCTCTGCCACGTACACCATAAGCACCATTCGTGCGTTGTAACAGAACTGGACAACTATTCTTGTAATGACCCTCTTCTTTGCAATATGCACACTGATTAGGCCCATACAGAAAACGCTGTTGAGAAGACTCGTTTCTTTGCGAGTTTCTCGAATACTGCTGAGGCTGCTGATAATCGCGCTGACTAGTAATACGGGGTGGATAAGCTTGTTGTAGAAGAACTTTAGTCTTCAATTCCTTAGTCTTCTTATCCACTTTCTCTAACTCATCTTTACGCCTATTTTCATAGTACTGGGCAGTAGCCAAAATTTGGGCTGACGTGGAAACAGCCCAAGCACTTTCAGAATCCTTCAACTTACTACACAATTCAGGAAGCAAATTATGTACAAACTTGTTAACAAACAATCTCTGAACCCCCTCGGTAGCCATATCCTGACCACTATGATCTACAAAGGTCTCTTCAAACCTCGTGAAAAAGTCAGACACTGTTTTGTCTTTCTTCTGCTTACATGCAGACAACTTGTCCCAATTGACACGCAATTCGGGCATTAAAGTCTTCATATACGTAATGATTTTCTCAGGAAGTTCAGTAATCAAATCCTCAGGCTTAGCACCCCCTACTTGTCTATTGTCGGCGTCTCTAAGATTAACCCATGTATCACCTAATTCGACCGCATGATCCGCATGACGAATCTTGCTCCAAATAGGCTGTGGAACAACATTGCCAAACAACATATCAATGTCCGCCAAATTCATAATACGCAAACTCACAGTTTGAGTCAACTCCTTATAGTACCCTGCTGGATTTTTGCGTGGATCGGGCAAAGACTGCTTAATAGCTAAGACTTCAGCACGTTTCCATGGAACATGTACCCAAACACGCTGAAAATGAGCCGGTACGGGTGGCGGAACATTACCTGGACCAGCAGGCACTTCTTCTTTCCACACCGGAGGAACCTCTCTCATTGGATATTGTCGTGCCTTTCTCCCAACCGAAGAATCAGACTCAAACAATTGTCGGGAAGGAGACTCACTCCTAAATGACAACAACATCGCAACCGCTTTCTCAACATCAGATGGACTCACAATCGTACCTTTCGCAAATTCGGAACGTATACTATACAACTTGTCAGGAGATTGTCCTACTTCCTCATCCCATTTCTCAACAAGAAAAGCACACATCATATCGAAAACGTACCGTTGCTTTGGTGCTTCCCATTGAAGGAAAACATGCATAACACCCTCAAGATCATATCGCGTATCGTACATAATCCATTTACGCGCCATATGGTCTAAAATCATACGCTCATCCATATCCGGCAAAAGACTACGTGACTGTCTACGCTCAATAACAGGGGACATGCCCAACTGTTCCAACAAAGGAGAAAAGAAACCAGAAACAGCAGTAGTCATTCGTTGTCTAGCAGAAAGGGAAGGTGAAAGAACAGTAGCAGAAGGATTTACAGTCGGAATAGAGGAAACATTAACAACAGGCGTAGAAGTAGCAGACGAAGAAGGAGACAAAGGTGGCGGCCCCTGAGGAGGCTGCGCCAAAGAAAGAGTAGCCAATGGAAAAGGAGCTGGCTGTGGTGGAATCACAGGTGGCACAACAACTGGGGGTTGTGCAATCACAGCTGGTGGCGGTGGTGCCGTAGCACTCTGTGCATAAGGGGGTGGTGAACTCAAGAGATGCGACGTTAAAGGATCTTTCTCAAGATCATCCCTTCCTTCCTGCTCTTTACACGGCAAAACTGGATAGCATCTGTCTACCGCTAACTTCTTCACCCTAAGCATCTTTTCGCTTTCTTGCTCTTCCTCATTATCCCTAAACGCAACCGCTGCTTGTACCATTGTCATACCTCGTTCTCGTTTATTTCTCTTCGCTACCTTCATTTCCCTCTGTTTGGCTTCTTTGTGCCATATGCGAAAAGAGTCAAACATTGCCGGCCGGGCTTTCTTCTTAAAAAGTTTAACCTCTAGATTATCCAAAATCTCTGCGTCAAAGCTACCATATTGAAGCCATTTTAAAACACCATCTTTCCTGGTGTATCGGATCCATACTTCATTATATGCGATGGGGCCTACCCCATGTTTCACATAGAGTTCATAGGTTGGAGTTCCAATTGGAGGAACAGGACACGAGTCCTCCAATCGGGAATCCTTAATACGACCAAAACAAAACATATTTCCAAGTCTGCTAAGACCAGGCATCTACGCTCTCTAGTCTAGCTTCAAACTTCAAAGGATTATCGAATACGATAGTCTTGTGAATACACGAGTCCTTCGGCTTTGGGATTTGCAAATTCCAAATCAAAGCGATCCTTAAAGGATACCAAAACTAAGAATCAAACTAAGAACTGGGAGACGCTCCACTCATACTTAACTGAAGGTATCGATGACGTCACCAGAAGACTCGTCTACCGTTTCGCTCTACCAATCATCAAGGGTCCAAAACAGGGCGATAGTCAGGGCAGCAGACCTTCGTAGCCGTCGGGAAGCGGGGAACCTCGCAGCAAAGACTTTCGGACCACGTCGACATACAGGGGTCGATGAAGTGGTGGCCTTCCTCCAGAATTTTCACACGAAGCTCCTCACGAACCTCTGGCTTGGACCGGTACCGCTGAAATCGCCCCACGTTGGGCGCCAACTGAAGTACTGGGTTTTAAGAACCCAGCGGTGCCAGGGTACACACCCGAAGACTTCGAGTTCTTCCTGTTTCAGACTTCAGAAACACAGAGTCTTCTAGGTGAAGTCAAAGATCGTATTTATTGGCTGCAGCCAGTAGCAGGTATCCTAGAAGTACAACACGGTGTATGTTCTCAGGAGACTTCTCAATCTTACAAAGCCAGCCTTCTCTTTTATACAAAATATTATGCTTTAGGCAAACATTCCTTATTTTACAGTTGACCATTCACATATTTCCACTACAAAGAAAAAGCAGAGTCATGATGACAAGCCCATATTTCAGTTTGTTCAGCCCACAATCAACTATCCGGCAAGGCCCAGTATTTTCATCAGATATCGACGGACCCCTAATAAAAACGGGCACCTCCTCATCGTAAAGCAAGTCATAAAGAAAGACACAGAGACAGGTGTGCGTGAGATTAGACATCGTTTGTGTGCGATGAAAGGTTTATGACATGTGGTGCTTTGATGCTAATCTCATTCGGCCACTGGGAAAGGAACTGGCCGAACAGGTTTGGCTTCAGGCAGTAGACTCAGCTCGCCCAGGTCACAGAGGAGTCAGCGAAGGTATACGTGTCCTTCTGACTCGATATCAGCTTTAGTCATTTAGCCTAGGTGAGGGCAATCACAAAATGGCTGCCGTTCACAAAATGGAACCTGAGGGTTCAAGACGGAAACTCCGATTTCAGGGTGATTTTGTCACTCGAATATGACGGAAATGCTTGTGCATAGTATCTCAATCATTAACGGTCTGCTGATACCAAAATCGTCACAATACGACAATGTTTATAACACGGGTCCAAAATCTTCAGTACTACAGCAGGGGAATTCCCCTCATCCTGGGTTTGTTGTGGGTGTAGCCAGGCAGAGGCACCTGGCCTATTCACTGTGCAGGGCAGGGTTTCTCAGCCACCCAGCAGGAGGTGGAGCCAGTATTGTCACTGGCAGGAGCAGAGCCATCAGTCGCCCGGCAGGAGGTGCAGCCAGCATTGTGTCAGGCAGACCAGGCTATCAGGAGATACTCTTCCACCACTCTCAATGCAAATGCCTCACTCACCCCACACTGACTCAATCAGAACTCTGGAGCCACCCAGCTCCTGTCACATACACACCAAACCAGCAGAAACCAGTAATAGTTAGACAAGAAAATAGCCACTTTCTAAAAGTGCTATTTTCAAGCCCAGAGTCCAAAAACCATCCACCCAAACGGATGTGTTATTATACCCTGAGTTCAGGGATACCAAACTCGACATTGTACCATGCTCCCCGAGCCAGCTAGGATTATAGCACTTAATAACCCTGGCAGCCCATTCTAACTTATGGAGAGCAGGTAACCTTACAATAGTGAAAAACGAATATGGCTGTAACTCACTATTAGGACATGCCACACACATCAGGGCTTGTCCTACCTTATGCTTACAATGCACCCTGCCCTTGGGCCTACCATAGGGGTGACTAACATGAAGTTAAGGGAAGGTTTGGGGACTGGCAAGTAGGTATACTTGCGCAGTCCGTGTGACAGTACCAGACTGCCCGTAGGTCTAGCAATGGCAGACCTTAAGACACATTTTACCAGGTAAGCATGGGTGAATTTTGCGAATCTGGCGTTCGCGAATTTTGCAAATTTGCGAACTCGCAATCAGCAAAATCAGCGAATTCTCGCGAATTTTGCGGATTTTTTTTTGTGTTCGCAAGGATTTCTGCCAGTTCACAAGGGTTTTGTACCAGTTCGCAATTGCGAACTTACATGTCGGCTCGCAACAGTCGCGATTATGTTGTTTCTACGTCTGGTTCATCATCACAGGTTCCCAGCACCCTCTGTTTCACCCCTGCCACCCTCTGTTTCACCCATGCCACCCTTTGGTACATCAATGTCACCCTCTGGTTCATCATCACTGTAGATTATGGGGGCAAAAAGCAAGCACACCTGCCCTGCTTCAACTGACATGAATTAATATGGGGTTGATTTATTAACGTGTCACTCTTTTAAAATTTCATTATGGCACCTGCTTCCTTATCTGTAATTTGCTTTCTGTTGCAGTGCAATTTTTTTTTTCAGGACCTTTGTGGCCTACTTGTAGCTATTCTATGAGCCTGCTGTGAGGGTCAGAGCAGGGTCATACAATTGTTGCAACTAGCAACTGAACTCTGGAGGGGCCCCAGTCAGGAAGCACTACAGGGAATGGTTACTAATGATGAGTTTGAACTTTTGCACCTGCTGAATGCTTTCACTTTTGCAAAACTCGTTTTTCTGCAGAACAGCATTACAGCAACTGTAATGCCCCAAACAAGCTTACTTGTGAAAGTTGATTTCTAATCCAAAAGTGATCCAAAGAAAGTCAAAAGGCCTCAAATCCAAAAAAGTGCAGGCAAATGTCAACCTGAGGAGTTATTCTGATAAAAATCATCATTTTCAGAAGGTCTATGCTGCTTGCTAGTGAATTTCTTGTGCAGAATTGCAATTTTTGTAATTTCGCGAGTGCGAGATTGTTGCTGCCCGCCGCACCTACATGTTCGCAATTGCGAACTTACACCGCACGGCGCAAAATTGTATCACCAAGAAAAAAAAATCCGCTGCGTGCGAATTTGCGGATTTTCAGTAAATTTGCGAGCGTTCGCGGATTGCGAATTTACCGAAAATCCGCAAAATCCACGAGCGGAACGGATTTTCCGCCCATGCTTATTACCAGGCTGCTTCTGTGGGTGGCACAATACGTGCTGCAAGCCCACTAGCAGCATTTGTATTTACAAGCCCTGGCACTCCTGGTGCCCTCTACTAGGGACTGACAGTAAACCAAATAAGCCAAACATGGAATCCAATCAATATTAATTTAACATAGGGAGCAATTGCACTGTGGCACTGATCAGCAGTGGCACAGTGCCCAAAGCAATATACCAGCAAAAACATCGTAAACAGAGGAGGCAAACAGAAAAAATGGAGTAGAGACTCAGGCCAACGATGTCAGGTCTAACAGGCCACTTCTCTTTGGTTGCTGCTCAAGAATGTCAAAGACTCATTCAGTATGCCAGCCTGTAGAGGTGATCACTGATGCTCAAATTAAACATAGGTGAAGATTTTTCCAGAGGACAGCTCAGTGTGCCAGAGAGCTGCAGAAGATGTCATAATAGGTGCAGATGCTTGCTACTCCTGGGTTACTGATCTGGCAGCATCAGTTCTTGGAGAATACTGTTAGCCACCAGGCTGTAGAAATTGCCAAGAGACCAGCATCCACCATTTGTCAGTATTTAATAATGAGCAGAATAGATAATGTATGGTGGTCAGGGATGAAGGATCTAATCAGCTTGACTCTGTGGTTGGAGTAGAATTTTTAAGAGGATTTTAAAAAGAATCGAGAGCTTTATGTTTACTCCCTTTGCCACTGCATTGCTTTTAGGGGCGAAAAAGAGATCTGCATCAAACAGGATACTCAAGTTCCTTACCTGTGAAGGGGTATAGGGCGGTCGTACTGGGCTAGAATGTCAGTAAAAAGTACTGTATCAGATCACTGGGCATGTGGATGGTTCAGAAACTCTGATCCTGGCTTTTGACTGTCACTGGTGAGGAATAAGTACCCCCATGTAGTGTGGGTATTGACCTGACTACCCAGTGTACAACTCAGGTGAAAAACTGGCTGATGATGGCGGAGGAATGGGTTCACTTCCTCCAAATCTTGTGTCTGTATTGTCATCTACTTATAAATGATTTTACTGATGAAGAGGAGGTGGCAGATGGGTTGATAGTTGGCCAGGATTTTGTGCATCTTATGAGGGTGGGGGAAGTATGCTTTTGGTGGCGGGTAGTGGGTTTATAGGCTGTGTTAGGAAGGATGTTGGTTATAGATTAGTGGCCTGACTTGGGCCAGCACTCAGAAGCCTGGAACAGTTTTCAAAGTGGGGGGGCTAGTCAGTGGCATAAACTAGCCTAAAACCTAGGTGTTAAGAAAAAGCCTTACTTTGAAAAAATGAGTATAAGAAATGATGAAAGCCCCTGCAATAAGTGATTGGGGTAAGGCCCTCCTATCTATTTTCTAAAAATGTGACCCACTTCAATTTTGAACCGCATATTTCTCAGTTTAGTGGTAAGACTTATGCACATGGCATGGCATGAAGTGAGAGAGGTTCTGCATGGACAGTGCCCGTGCCACGTGTAGCAGGGAGCAGTGGTAGATTTGTGTTGCAGTGCCGGTTGCCAGAGGATGCACCTTTATGTTCCATGTGGGCAGCCATGATTAATAATGATGGAGTGACTGATGTGTGAAGTGCAAATGTGTGGGGCACCCGAAAAGAAGTTCTAATGGATGCCATCTAAATATGGTTGAGTTAGTGAATGCGACGTAATAACATGGAAGTATCCACGTTGGCTGGCCAACGTGCATAGTCATGTCAGTGTAAATATTGCACTATCAGTTGCTCCATTGCCACAGCAGGTAAAGTATACCTCTACCCTGGCTTACCAGTAAAGTTGAAAATCCACCTGTTCCAAGTATGTAAAAGACATACTATCATGCAGGTCTATACATGTCTCTCCATGTGAAAAACATTTATCGCCATTTTTATCGACATTGCCTCCCAGTTTACAGCATCATAGCATTGTTACAGTTTTTGTTTGAACTCAATTGCCCGAGTTTTTCATTATTGGAAAGATATCTTTCTTCGAACTGGCACCCCAGACACTTTCCCAATGTAAAATTATATCAGTCTGTTCTTGCAAAGAATGCAACCACTGCAAACAAAGGAAATAATTGTTCGCCAAGTACATCACCTCTTGCTGACTAATGTCACATGGGTTAGGAAAAAATAGCACATACATAGTAAACGAGCAGCAATAGAATGACGAGTGCAACTACACAGAAACTGTTAAAATATAATTTTCAAATATGTGAAAATGAGCTATACCAGCTGTCAGATGCTAAGCAGGATGGATGAGATTTCCACTCACTTGTGCAATGAGATTTTGCCTTTGGGAATTCAATACCTTATTCCAGAATATAAGATAGTTTGGGAAGATCAAGCTGCACAGAAGTAAGCATCGACTTGCTTAAACATACCCAACTTTCATATGTTGTAATTTAATCCTCTTTTTCTGAATCAGTGTCAAACTTGTGTCAATTATACATAACCATAAAAAAGCTCTAATTGCTTAATTTCTGATCCCAGCTGATCAGTGCTCAGAATGTAGATAAGCCTCACCTTCCTATGTTTGAGGCTCTCTAGAGGGAATGCACAAAGTGTAGCTGTCACCCAACGCAGATGTGAATTGGAGACAGGCTGTCATTCACAAAGAGCAGTAAGTACAGAGAAAAGTTAAATTTCTTAAAGTGGCATTTCTAAAACAGTAATGTTACATCCAACTGCACCAGTAAGGAGGTTTATCATTTCCAGTTCAAACATATCAAACACGGAAAAACTACTCCTCGCTAATCAGGAATTACACCTTAAAAGTATATTAGGATTTCCCAATGATGGCTTATGAGAGAGGTAGGCCCCACAATATTAAAAAACGAATTAAACTGGTTGTCAATACCAGGACATGAAAAACATAAAGGTACATGTCCTACCTTTTACTTACATAGCACCGTGCCCTCAAGGTTACTTAGGGCCTACCCTAGGGGCAGTGGTCGAAGTGGGGAAAAAAAGTAGGGGAGCTGTGGGTGGAGCATCAGGGGGCAGGAAAAATCTGAAGATTGGTCAGTGGGCGGAGTCAGAGGTGTGGCTAAAAAGAGCAAAACATCCCAATTTTTACTATGTTTGGCATTTCACCGAGTTACAGCTTATAACGTTATTCAATGCAACCAATAGATACACGTTTATCCAAGTGCACTGGTGCCTTTTCATCAGCCTAGCACTAACGCAGGCACCCTTACACCATGGTGCAAGGGTGCCTCCGTTGCATGCAGGATTGTTTTTGTGCAGGAAGGGGCACCTTCCTGCACAAACAATATCCAGAGAGGCTTTTTCCTCTTTCTATGTGTGCTGCACATACAGATAAAGGAAAAACAGGGAGAAATAAAGATATTTCTCCTTGTTATGCCTCCCTTGGGGGGGTGTAAAAAAACTGGAGAGTTGAGTGAGAACACCCACTGCAATGACTCCCTTCAGCAGAGTAACGCAAAGCAGCAATTTGCGCTGTATTGCATTACTCCATATTTATGAAACCATTCAAAGCCATGCAAAGTGGTTAAGCGTGGCTTCATAAATATGACTTGCAGATTTGTGTTGTGCATTTACTACTTTACCTGGTGCAAGCATGACCTTCAAGGCTTTTCAAAACCAAAGATCAGCTGTGCTGTACGCATTCATTTGGATATGGTCAATGGTTAAAACCACCCATGTGGTAGAAATATTTCAGTTTTGTTGCATCAAGTGAATGGTGAATAGGTCCATGGAGCAATAAAGACCCGATGGGCTGCAGCCCCCCACCCCCTCACAGGATTTTTTTGAGTTAAATGGAATATAACAAGTTTGCTCTAGCTGACAGTTTACATAATATCACCAAAACCGCATAATGCCAGAGGCGAGAGGAGACTTGATGTAAACTCAGAGTTTTAAGTAGAAGGGTGGGTAGGCCATCTCAGAATGTGGGCAAAAAGACTCGGCATTTACATACTGTCACAGCTAGCTGAAGTCTGTTTTGGGGCTCGTGTTATAAGGGCTGGTATAAAAATAATGCTGCCCGGCAGAGAACCGGTTTTTGTTTCCGTAGCGGGCATCTGTGGTTACTTGGTTGCTTTATTGTACGTTCATAAAAACCATCACAAATTACAAATCACTTAGTACCGTCTGAAATACTATTCTTGGTATTTTCGATTATTAAAATAATAAGTATAGTTAAAACACTAAATAATTCTATCATAAATGATCAATTGCGCAAAAGCTTCCTAAAACATTCCTCGACTCGCTGTCCTTTGAATGCTGATCAAAGATCTCCTTTTTCTAGCAGGTGAAGTGTGGAATACATAAGTGATCCAAACTGATGACCAATTCCATTTCTTCAATGCGTGGTTAATAGCCTAATGGCTGTGCAATTAAAGCAAGGGCATAATGCCGTTTTCCTTTGTGGCATCAACACACACCTGGCAGACTCCCTTTTTTGCTCAGGCAAACTTGGGCAGAATGGCACAGGTCCAGCATCTTTTAGGAAAACAACTAATAAGACATTTCCACAGTTATATTTAAAAAAGCACCAAAGTTTGGTCTCTGTCTGCCAGGAATTACGAATTCTTTGTGGCAGCGTCCATCTGGGTGAGCACGAAAATAATGGGTAGAAGGGGTCAAGGGCGGGGCTGCCAATGTGTTCTGATGTGACCATTGTATTGGTCACAGTAGGGGCAGGTATGTGACCTCCTCACTAAATGAGGCGTAAATCACTGCAGCAGCAGAGACGTTTTTTGGTGCTGATTGATTTCTCCTCCAGTGCAACACAGCTCCTACAGCATGGGTACTCACAAACTTTCTCTCGGGGGCCAAATTTACAGTTTGGTTTGTGTCCGAGGGCCGCATCGGTGGGGGGGCAGGGTCAGTGGGGGAGGGGGAGGGGCTAGAGCAACAACATAAAACTGACCATAAGGTTGATCATAGGTCCCTGCAGTGGACGCCTTCGTCCACTGAGCCGTCCCGGCATACACACATCTCTCTTGGTCTCCCTCCCTCTCTCTAGCTCTCTCTCCCTCTCACCCTCCCTCTCTCCTGTCTTCCTCTGTCTCACTCCAACTGTCTCACTCCCTCTCTCTCACTCCCTCTCTCTCACTCCCTCCCTCTCCGTCCCCCTCCCTTTCCCTCCCTCTCACTCACTCTCTGTCTCACCCCCTTTCACTCCCTTTCCCTCCCTCTCCCTCCATTTCCCTTCCTTTCCCTCCCTCTCCATCTCCTTCCCTTTCCCTCCCTCTCCTTCCCTCCCTTTCCCTCCCTCTCTGTCTCAATCTCACTCCCTCTCCCTCCCTGTCCGTCTCACTCCCTCTCCGTCTCACTCACTCCCTCTCCCTCCCTCTCCCACTAATTCACTCTCACTCTCTCCCTCTCTCGCTCACTCCCTCCCTCTCACTCTCACTCACTCACTCACACTCACTCACACTCACTCACTCACACTCACTCACTCACACTCACTCACTCCCTCCCACTCACTCCATCCCTCACTCACTCCCTCTCACTCACTCCCTCTCACTCACTCCCTCCCTCTCACTCACTCCCTCTCACTCACTCACTCCATCCCTCTCACTCACTCACTCCATCCCTCTCACTCACTCCATCCCTCACTCCCTCCCTCTCACTCACTCAACTCATTTACTCACTCACTCCCACTATATCCCTCTCCCTCACTCCCTCTCCCTCACTCACTCCCTCGCCCTCACTCACTCCCTCACCCTCACTAACTCTCTCTCCCTCTCACACCCTCCCTTTCACTCCCACCCACTCACTCACTCCCTCTCACTCACTCCCTCTCACTCGCTCCCTCTCACTCACTCCCTCTCACTCACTCCCTCTTACTCACTCCCTCCCTCTCACTCACTACCTCCCACTCACTCACTCCCTCTCACTCACTCCCTCCCTCCCACTCACTCCCTCTCACTCACTCCCTCTCACTCACTCACTCCCACTCATTTACTCATTCTCTCTCACTCCCTCTCAGTCACTCACTCCCTCTCACTCCAACTGTCTCACTCCCTCTCTCTCACTCCCTCTCTCTCACTCCCTCCCTCTCCGTCCCCCTCCCTTTCCCTCCCTCTCACTCACTCTCTGTCTCACCCCCTTTCACTCTCTTTCCCTCCCTCTCCCTCCATTTCCCTTCCTTTCCCTCCCTCTCCATCTCCTTCCCTTTCCCTCCCTCTCCCTCCCTCCCTTTCCCTCCCTCTCTGTCTCAATCTCACTCCCTCTCCCTCCCTGTCCGTCTCACTCCCTCTCCGTCTCACTCACTCCCTCTCCCTCCCTCTCCCACTAATTCACTCTCACTCTCTCCCTCTCTCGCTCACTCCCTCCCTCTCACTCTCACTCACTCACTCACTCACTCACTCACTCACTCACTCACTCACTCACTCACACTCACTCACACTCACTCACTCACACTCACTCACTCCCTCCCACTCACTCCATCCCTCACTCACTCCCTCTCACTCACTCCCTCTCACTCACTCCCTCCCTCTCACTCACTCCCTCTCACTCACTCCCTCTCACTCACTCACTCCATCCCTCTCACTCACTCACTCCATCCCTCTCACTCACTCCATCCCTCACTCCCTCCCTCTCACTCACTCAACTCATTTACTCACTCACTCCCACTATATCCCTCTCCCCCACTCCCTCTCCCTCACTCACTCCCTCGCCCTCACTCACTCCCTCACCCTCACTAACTCTCTCTCCCTCTCACACCCTCCCTTTCACTCCCACCCACTCACTCACTCCCTCTCACTCACTCCCTCTCACTCGCTCCCTCTCACTCACTCCCTCTCACTCACTCACTCCCTCTCACTCACTCCCTCTCACTCACTCCCTCCCTCTCACTCACTACCTCCCACTCACTCACTCCCTCTCACTCACTCCCTCCCTCCCACTCACTCCCTCTCACTCACTCCCTCTCACTCACTCACTCCCACTCATTTACTCATTCTCTCTCACTCCCTCTCAGTCACTCACTCCCTCTCAGTCACTCACTCCCTCTCCGTCACTCACTCCCTCTCCGTCACTCACTCCCTCTCCGTCACTCACTCCCTCTCCGTCACTCACTCCCTCTCCCTCACTCCCTCTCCCTCACTCCCTCTCCCTCACTCCCTCTCCCTCAGTCTCACTCCCTCTCACTCACTCCCTCTCACTCACTCACTCCCTCCCTCTCACTCCTTCCCTCCCTCCCTCTCACTCACTCCCTCCCTCTCACTCACTCCCTCCCTCTCACTCTCTCACTCCCTCTCACTCTCTCTCTCCCTCTCCGTCCCCCTCCCCCTCCCTTTCCCTCCCACTCCCTTTGTCACCTCACCCTGCCTGTGCGCCAGCCGGGGCACACACACACAGCCGCACCCGAGCACTTCACAGGTCATTAAAAGACCATTTGCATGTTAATGACGCCGTTGTATTTCACCTCTCCTTAGGCCCCTGCAGCTTTACTCTGGCCATTCCTAGGATCGCCCGGCAGCCCCCACAAAGCAGCAAGAGTCTCTCTCGCTGCTGCAGACACTTTAAAAAAAACCTCGGGAAACACAGGTATGTCTCGGGGGTCCGCGGGCCGCCAGGGAAGGCTTGCCAGGCCGCCACTGGCCCGCGGGCCGTACTATGAGTACCCCTGTCCTACAGGGTTGCTGGGCAGGCCCCTGCCCACAGATACAGAGGGGGAGGGGGAGGAAGTCCTGGCAACTACAGAGGCCTTCCTCGATGTGCACCACACAGGGCTGAGGGGTCCTGTAATATTTTTTGTGTTCTGAGCATTATTGCTGTCCTGGGGCGCATTTTTGAAATGAAGAAGTAGGGGAACGGCTTAGTTCAATTAAAAAAGTAGGGGTGCGCCGTGCCCTTCCGATCCCGCCCACTTGGACCACTGCTTAGGGGTGATTTATATGTAATAAAAGGGGGGTTTAAAGCTTGGTAATCAGTTTTAAATGCCAAGTCGAAGTGGCAGTAATCTGCACACACAGGCACTGCAGTGGCAGCCCTGAGACAGGTTTGAAAGGCCACTTGTGTGGGTGGAAAAATGAGTGCTGCAAGCCCACCAGTAGCATTTGAAGTACAGGCCCTGAGTTTTAAGCCCGGGCAGGTAACTACGCTCCGCCAGCGGAGTTTACGTAGAATTGCACACTCCACGTTCCATTGTGAATGCGGAGTTTAGGCAAAACTCCGACTTTGTGGCGGAGCGTAGTTAGATGCCCCCTCCACCCTCCCAAAGTAATTATAAAGTAAGAAAACTTGCAAGATGTACAACGTATGGGTTATCAAAGAACAAGGATGGCGAGGATGGGGAAGGAGAGTGGCCATGGCGAGGAGGAGGCTGCCAAAGCAGGTAAGTGCCTTTTTTCTTACTTTATAATTACTTTGGGAAGGGGGAGAGAGAGGAGAGTAGTTCCACTGAGTTTTTTTCCAACTCTGTGGTACTCCGCATGGAGACACTACGCCTGCTCCATCCGGAGTTACTGAGTATATGCTATACCACAGTGCAAGTGACTTACCAGTGCAACAAATATGCCAATCAGGTATACACCAATATCACCATGTTTAGGAGAGGAGCATTTTAGCTCTGGTTAGCAGTGGTAACGTGCTCAGAGTCCTACAGCCAACAAAAAGAATCAGCAAAAATGAGAGGCAAACGGTTAGGGTAAAGACCACAGTATCGATGACAGTTTTAACCCGCCCCAGAAGGTCAAGAAATATCAGTCTACAGAGCTGGAAGATGGTGTACGGATGTGGAGAAGTGGGTACCATGCAGAGTAAATAAGTAGAGGAACAGGAAGATCAAGCAAGGCATCTGTAAGATGTACAAAGACGTGAATCAACCAGTAACTGAAAAAACACAGAGGGTCACCACTAAGGGTGTACACAAGTAAGATTTGAGACTTTCCATAGAAATATGAAAACTCAATGTCTCAATGCAGATTATGTTCACAGATAACAGAGGAGGCAAATAAATATGGATAAATACAGACGGAAATGATAAGACAATAAATACCATAAAACCGGGAGTCCTAATTATACTTAAGCAAACAAACAAAGCCCAATGGGTCCAACAAGAAGCACAGTGGAGGTAACTAAAAAATAGCAGTGAATAATCATGGCACTGAAAAACATATGTAACTCCAAAAAGGGTGTGCTAAAGATTCTCTCCTGCAATCCAGAAGAAACAATGGGAGTACAGTTATACACAGGTGAGGACAACCTAGTCTACTTACCAAAACACCATGGTCTCAAAAGGAATCTAAGGTGTGTAACAGGAAGAACTTTGCTCCAGGTAAACAACCACAGGAGGGACAGAAGAAAGAAGCATCCAAGCATGGGACAAGGAAACCAACAGGGCAAAGTTGAGATCGAATTGGGTAGGGAAAGCACAGAGAACCTTGAAACTGGAGCAAGCATACCAGAGTAAGAATATTAGACTGAAGCTGGAGACTACATGTGGAAGGTCACGCACAAGAAGCCCAGGAGTAGCAGTAACAAGTAAGATAAATTGACTGAAAGGCAAAAAAAAGACAACACTAAGGAAGCTGCAGAATAGGTACAGGAGCTAAGGAAAGAAACATAGCGAGTAAACAGAAGGTACTCGGAACAGAAGCAACATTTAAAGAACCTGGGTAAAAAGCACACACTAAGAAGCAAAACACAGAGGGAACAGATTAAGAGTTGCTGCTATCAGCAGGCTAAAGACACAAAAAGGAGGAAAGCAATGCTGGGAGAAATATTAAGCAATGTGTGTCTGTGTGATGGAACACAACACACACTGGCAGAAACAAGGCAAAGGTCAGCAAACTGGCAACAAATGTTCTAGTAAAAAAGCTTCATTGCCCAATTAAGGAACATTATGCTTCAGGCACCTGCGGCAGGTATATGGGAAAATACAGGCAGCAGTCCAAGGTGGAGTCACATGATTGTGTTGCAGAAGTCTAGAAACAGGTGTATGTAATCTCATATGCCTTGAAATATGTAAGTGTTAAGGAATATCATGACTAGTGCTGTTAAAAGCATCACACAGTGGTTGGTGGGTTTTAATGTAGATCTAGCAGCGCAATCTGTGATGTGTTGTCAAGGGAAATATTGAATTTTCTAAGTTGTCCACGATTGAAGAAGGTTAGGGTGAGTTTTGGTGGACAGAGATGGAATCATAAGAATTTCCGGTCTTAGGGCCTGACTTAGAGTTTGGCAGACGGGCTACTCCATTACAAAGGTGACGGATCCCCCATCCGCCGTATTACAAGTGCATTATATACTATGGCACTTGTGTTAAATTAGGCTGGATAGTGGATACCTTTCACGTTTGTGATGGAGTGCAAGCAGCCAAACCCTAAACCAGGTCATGAGTTTTTGCTTATTCTTGATACTTTTGTCATCAACTGAATGCCTTAAACAGATGAGCATATAGTCACGTTTTTGATTATACGAGCGTTAAATGTGAAGCAAACCAGCTTGAATTGAAATCTTCCCTTGAAAGGCAGCTAATTACGTTTTCGTTGGGGGCCTATATTCCTGAATTGAATCTGGCAGCAGAGTGGAGCAAAGCTGGGAGCATTGCTACTGACTGAGGGTTTGGAATGCCCGCTAGTATGATGCTCCCAGGCAGTACATAATACCGAGCATGAATTGATGAATGAGAACCAGTTGGTTGTAAAAGACGTGTTAATTCTTTTTGGGGAATAAGGCCTAGACCTTGACAATTTTAGAGGTTGCTCAATGTGAGGATTTTGAAAAAGTGGGAGCCGATCGGGTAACTGAAGAATGTAACTTCCAATATTCCAACAAAGAGAGTTGACTATCAGGGATAGATTAAACACCAAGGTTACTTTGCACCGACAACAAAACTAACTAGAATGGGCCGAGTGACTGAGTTACAAAATTATGTTACACTGCATTAAACGGTGTTACCCACACTTTTCTCTTTTTTGATTGCTCCAAAACATTTTATTTATTTAAACATGGTGGTAGAATGTCCGGATCCATTATGGACATGTATATCAGCTATGACAAACACATATTTACTCACAACACGTTAACAAATCAATTACACCGAATTTTGAATACACAGTGAAGAGCACAACTTTGTACAATTAAGAATAGTGAGACTGTAAATATGCAGGACACATGAGATATGAAAGTACAAACTGTCGTGCCACACCTTACTGCTAACAACCAAATTGCTGCCTCTGCCATATGCCCTCTTCTAGTAACACCCACTTATTATTGGATGAGGGCATTCAGTAGGAGCAGCCAGTACACTCTTATCTATGTTTAGTCTTTAAGGACTTACATAAGGGCAGGGTGCATTTTCAACAACACATGTGGGAAATCCAGATAAAGATAGGCTGTGATGCAATATTTCAGTCCATAACAAGCGGTTGTGGGGGGAATGGGTCATATGTTCGAGGAGGACTTAGAGGGGGTCAAAAAGGTGGGATTGGTAAATTTTCATATGCTGCTGGGTTTGGTGGACCACTACCTAAGTATAATGCAAAGATTAAAAAATGCCAATGGGATGCATTTTAGATAGTAATACAGGGTGCCTAGAAAGGGGCAATGGGCATAAAACTTAGAATTGGCCAAGCTACAACCAGCAGTCCTAAGAACCTTGGATTAAAAAAAGGTTGGCAGCCCAAGTTACAGGATTATCTACATCCTTACATTTATACATTATGACATTACAATTTGTGCGCGAGAATGCTCTCCACTCTAAGAAAAAGTGCAAATAAACAAAAGAACCGTGAACAACTGCTGCTTATGAGAATGGTGCATATTTAGCAAAAGGGCTGATTGGTGTAATTTCGGAAATTTAGCGTAATAAGTGTAGCACAAAATTGCCCATATTATGAGAAGTCCGCTGTAGATTTTTAAATTTCGCCCAAGCCTAATGTTTTCAATTACCATTGTGCCATGGGGTCAATAGCTGAGAGCAAGAAAGTGACTCTTACAGTCGAAGTGTATGATGTAGTGTGCTTGGAGAAGAGGAGGTGCAAAGGGTGAGACAGTGCCTGGGCTACTTAGACCATTCTTTCATGGCTGTATGAGACACTATGAGACACATACTTTGAGCCACATCCCTCGTGTGGATAAAATGTATTTCGTCCACAGTGAAAGAGGTTCTCTGGGTCGGTTCCGGATACAGAAAATAAATTCTTGTGTATGCTTGTTGCTATTAGGAGATTTAAGGCGTACAAAACCCTTGAATTTCTGGCATCATCGGAAAAAAAGAGTCACATTGGTGTAAGCCATGGCTGCTGTTTGAACTAGGAAAAACAGCAATAATCAGGGTTCAGTGAGCCTATCTGGACCACTGGTCACTGGTGCCACTGCACTTGCTTCGCCAATAGAAGCTACGCTCCTAACTGGCTGGATCTCAAATTCAAGAAGAATGAAGAAAGTTTCAGAAAAACAGAATGGGTCAGTGCTAGGATGATTGACCAGTAAGCCAAAAAAAGTTCAAAGAGACAATGAGGCACTTTTAGGTTCAAGCAGAATGTTTGGTAGGCAGTGGTTGAAGTGGGCGGGATCTGAGGGGTACAACGTGCCCATACTTTTTTGATTTAAGAAAAACAGTTCCCCTACTTTTTGTGGCAAGACAACCATCCCGAGAAAGTCAATTCCAAGGTGAAATGCTTCAGATAAATTGTTTGGGACAGGCAACTAAACAGGTCTTTTTGTCAGGGTGCTTGCTTGCCCGAGTGAAATGTAAATGTGCGCAGATGGTTAATGGGCAAATGTAAAGGGTTCTTGGAAACCGGTATTGGTTTTAATTGATGGAAGAACTTGAAACTTCCTTATAACACAGATGTATTCTTTTTGAGTGGTATTGCAAGAGAGTTACCAGCTTGGCTGCGAAATGTGTGCTATTAAAGGACAGTTTTAAAAAATAATTGCAATACGTTCAGTCGGCGTATTACTAAAAATCCATATTTTTTAAGCACTTTTTTATCTTAAACCGTTTTGCTCATTTTGTAGTAGCCTATCTTATACTATCTGTAATGCAAGTTTACCAATCCAATCCAATCCAAAAATTCTTTATTTCGGGCATTTGAGACCATAAAAGATTCATTAAAAACATTAAAACATTTAAAACTAATCCACATACAATAAAAACATGACATGATACATTTCATAGGTAGTTCATTTCCCTGGGGAGTCTGGGCATGAGGAACAATTTCATTACAGTTCATATCACTTTTCAGTCTTATAGTATTTTTCCCCTTATCTGCCACATGGCCATTATAAACTTGGCAACTGCAAAGACTATGTGGGGCAGGGTACTTGTCTTCAGTATTCTGTATGAATGTGAATAGTTTCTTATGCCCAAGTTCCTACACAATGGCACTAGCCAGTATTTCCTTGGTCTAGTGTAGGCCGAGCAAAAAAACAGAACGTGAATTTCTTCCTCATCGTAGTTATCGCACCCCGGACAGATTTTATCATCCCGCATTGTCCATTTGCAGGTGAAAGTTTTCAGGGGCAGGGTGCCTAGCCTCCATTGAATGAACAGTTTACTTGCTAAGATAGGAAATATGATGTCCATAAAACCTTCAAAATGGTAAGAATTTTTGGAATCCAGGAATTGTTCAGTCAGGGTGCCGATATAGGGTGCGCACACAAGAGAGACTAGACTTTTCTCCTTGAATATTTCTACCAGCCTTTTGCGATGGACCCTTTGACAGCCTCTTTCAGGAACCTCCCATAGCTCGGGGAGTCCTAGACAATGTAGTTCTCTCTTGATAAAGTCCAACCACGGGATTCTGTCACGCTGGTTGAGATTCATTACATGCTTGAGGTCTTCCCTGTTATGTGCAAGTTCGCCAGTGGTCCAGAGCCTGTGCCAGAACATCAGCGGTTTTAGTTCCAATTCGTCCCCAAATGAAGGGAGCCCAAGATCTAGTCTTAGGGGTAGCAAGGGTGTGACTTGGGGAAGAACCAAAAGGCGTCTGAGGAAGTTATTTTCTACTCTGACAAGTTCTGTCCCAGCTTTGTGACCCCACAACTCACTACCATAGGATGCGGCCGCTTTGGCTTGGGTTTTATACATCTCCACAGCTGGACTGATGGGTTTAAAGGTTGATGTATTTGCGACCTTCAGAATTGCCCCCGACAATTGGGACAACTTTAACCGGGATCTGGCTATCTGAGGGCCCCATGATAAGTTCTCGTGTAAAGTTACCCCCAGATACTGGAACGTTTTTACCCTTTCCAGCCTTGCAGAACCCAGTGTTGGACTAGGCCTAGTTGTAAAAGAGGGGTTGAATATCATGAATTTGTTTTTTTCTGTATTAATCTCCAGACCATGTTGCCTGCAGAAAACGCCAAACCCATCTAATATCCGTTGGATCCCCATCGGGGATTTGGAAAGCAGGAGGGTATCGTCGGCAAACATGATAGCCGGTACCCTCCTGCCTGCCAACAGGGGTGCGTCATTGTCCCTGACGTTGTCAAGATGGAGTATGACACTGTTAACAAAGAGGCAACACAGGGTCGGCGCAAGAACGCAACCCTGTCTTACCCCTCTGAGAACTGGGAACCTAGAGGACAACGCTCCATCCCTCCCACACCTAACCTGAGCAAAATTGCCTTCGTGGAGCCCAATTATAGCATGCAGTAGTTGAGAAGGAACGCCCAGCTCCTTTAGGACCTCCCATAATTTCTTACGGGGAACCAAGTCAAATGCGGACCTCAGGTCCACGAACACCATGTACAGTCTCCCCCCCTCGATCCTCACTGTTTTCCAGTAGTGGAGAACGAGGCGGAAATCTGATCCATGGTGGACGTGTTTTTCCTGAAGCCCGCCTGGAGGGGACTAAGAATCGCGTTATCCTCCATCCAGTCTAGAAGGTGGTCCAGGAGAAGGCGAGAAAATAGTTTTTGGGGACATCTATAAGGCTGATCGGCCTGTAGTTGGCTGGGAGCAGAGCAGAGCCCTTTTTGAAAATTGGTACTATCTCTGCCCCCAGCCAAGTACAGGGGATCTCCATGCTTCCCAGGATGGAGTTAAAAAGGATTAGGAGGTACGGGCCCCAGATCTCCGGATGATATCTAAACAGATCGCCAGGCAATCTGTCGAGTCCCGGGGTCTTCCCCAACACCAGTCTCTCTATGGCGCTAACTACCTCACCCAGTGTAAATTCTAGTCCAGCTGCGGGGTCAGGCATGATATCAAAGGCCACATCATTAGCACATTTAGGGGTATCTTGGTACAATTTGCTAAAATGGGCTTCCCAAACCGGGGCAGTGATGTTTGGCTCCACTGCTGTTTTTGGTTCTCCTGAGCCAGTGTTAACCAGAGACCAGAATTTTCTAGAATCCCTTGTTTCTAGTGCTAGAGATAGGTCCTGCCATCTATTCCAGTCCCATTCTGACTTTGCTTGTGCCATGGCTTTCCTGTACTTGCGCCTAAGCTCAGCTACCTTGTCCTTATTAGTGCCTGATTTTATTATGGAGATCAGCTCGGTCTTGATCTTTTTACAGGTGGAATTATACCAAGCTGAGGTTCGAGTCTTTTTCTTCCTTAGCACCACCACCGGGTAAAAGACCCCCCCTGAGGTTTCCACTAAATCTGTGTGGATTTAGGCTATTTTCTCATTAAAATCTGTGGCTCTAGGTTGGTTGATCAGTCTGTCTATTTCATCTAGCTTAGGGAGTGCTAGTTCATAGATTTTACTTATGCTCTCTTTGGAGTTTACCAATTTCCCCCATCTTACCCTGCGTCTATTGGTGCTAAGAACCAAATTCCCTAGGTCTTCACTGGGGTCAATAGATGAAGACCCAACAGCAGGGACGGGGTGAGCCATATCTAGACAGAGGGCATTATGGTCGCTGTCTGTTCTTTCTACAACCCTAAAATCCTGGACCTTGGGCCACAAGCCTGTATCTACAGAAATGTAGTCCAGGCGCGATTTGTGGTCCTTCCTATTAAAGGTGCACGAGGAGGGGGTGTCAGATGGGGTGCGCCCGTTGCAGGCCCTCAGGGCAAAATTCAAAGTCAGGGACATAATCTGCACTGCAAGAGGGGACCATGATTTAGGATGAGGGGATTAGCATGGCGGAATCCCCCAGTAATCGTCTTCAGTAGTTAGGGCGCCCTCCTTCAAACCTTCGAGGGGTTCAAAGTGGCAGTTAAAGTCTCCACCCATCAATATCTTACAATCGGTGGGGAGTTGACCCAAAAATGATGAAAGATCATCCAAAGTGGGTAATTCCATGGACGCGCTGACTGGGCGTGAGTACACATTAACAATTGCCAGATTGAAGGCATTGGGTCATTTAGGAGAACACATTTTATGTCCTCCGAAAAAGTAGGTACTATCTCTGCATTACAACCAATGTGACTGGCCACCCAGACCACTAGTCCACCCGAAGGCCTCCCTTTACCATTCAACTTAGCGTTGATGTAGAAGGTTGCATAGCCTGCACTAAGGAAGGGTTCCCTAGCCCAAGTCTCCTGGAAGAGACAGATGTCACTGCTGCCTACTAGGGAAACCCAATCATTTGTGTCTAATTTGTTGGCGATACCTGCCACATTCCAGGAGAGGACCTTCATGATTCCTACGGGAGTCTTGGGTACCGTCCCCCCCATCCTCTCTGCGGTGATACCTGGTGGTGGTAGTTCAGACCTCTGCAATAATATTTCCAGATCAAGAGGGGCTTCAGATATTAGATTAGCACCAGATGGACTCGGAAATAAATTATCTAGTTGGCCCCGGGAGCTGCTGGTATTTAAGCTCTCCCAGGGAGATGCGTCAAGGTCTCGAATGACTATATCGATTGCATCTCTCCCTGTCCCCAATGCAGCGGTTTCAAGAACTACACCTTGAGTGTCCCCAGTAGATACGCCCTTCTGGAGTCAGTCAACCTGATCGAGGCAACTGTATCTGTTGGGGTGTGCATAGTTGCCATGGACAGGGATATCATAGCGGGTGGGCCTATACCTTGACCCCATCAACAGCAAATCCCACCCTGGTCCAGCCGTCGTCCCTCCTCAAAGTCGCATCTCGTACATTGGGATAGAAGACCGACAGGGGGACCAGTTCTATAGATGTATTCCCTGGACTCCCAAGCCAATTACAAATGTACGTAGCAACCTGGGAACTCCTAAAGCTTACGATTATACAATCTCCCACATTTTTCTTAACAGTGTACCCAACCCATGGGACCCTTCTGACCATCAGTACTTCTCCTCTTAGGTTAGGTGGTAGGGGCCTTTGAACATTTAGCCAGCTAATAACTTTGTTACGTAAGGAATCATAAGATTCCACTATATTGCTGGAGAGCTCAGGTACCCCCATCAGAATTACAGTATAGGCCGCCGCCTCAGGAGGCAACTGCTTTTCGCCGGTTAAGGGTGTTGCCTATCCGATTGGGGCAGTCAGTCATTATATTAGGCGGTCTCTCCTGTCCCAATGAGCTAGCCGAAGTCGGTAACATCGACCTTCTAACAGGTGGCACCGGAGGCAATTGCCTGGGGAGAGGTACAGGGGCAGGTAGTGGTGGGGTGATTGGGGCGTTCTCCGTGGAAAGAGTTGTTGGCAGAATTGGAGCCACAGAAATAGAAGCACTAGGCGGGAGAGAAATCCCAACATTAGCCCCATTAGCTCCATTTGTGCTTAGTCGCAACCCTTGCTGATCAGCCCCACTTCCACCTAATCTTTCTATAGCTAGAAGTCTAGCCTCAATGCAGTCCAATTTGAGGGAGAGGGGATCCAAGAGACTTTTAATAATGTCAGTGAGTGAGCAGATAATATGCTCTGAGGTGTTTGGAACTCCCCCTCCAAAGATGAATGGACCGGTGTGCGGGGGTATGAGGTTGGGGGCGTGGGCTACAGGACTCGCCGTTTCAGTGACGCACCCAGAGAAAGAAGTTCCTGGGGCGTCAGTGCTGTCATCAGCGGTGTTTTGGCTGGGATCTACTTTAGCCCTTTTAGCACCTTTGGACTTCCTCGATCTTTTCCTTTTCGGGACAGCGTCCTCTCGGTGACCCATATAATCCGTTGCAGTAGAACCATTCCCCAAGTCCCTGGATAGAACTGTCTGTGGAGTAGGGGAAGATGCCACCTCATCAAAGATGTGGACTGAGTCTCAATCCCTATGTGAGTTAGATGGTGTTCTCAACTGCTGCAAAACTGACTCTATAGTTTGATCGATGCTATCCATAAGTGATAAGTGTGTAGCATCTAGCAGTTGCGATGATCTAACGTTAGAAGATGACCCCAGAGAAACCAGGTGCGAACTTTCAATTCCTTCAGCTATTTGTTTTTTTAAAACTGTGAGCCCCTTGTTTACCAAGGTATTAGCCTTTGCAAGAAAATTATCCAGAGTACCTGTGACCATGGTGGCCGCCTTGCTTCTTGTTTCCCTCGTTGCCATATTGTTCGAGCAGAACTTCAGGGTAGCCAGGCAAGTTAATGGGGTTGGAATGTTCAGGAAGGCGAGAAGTTAGAGGGGTGGCCCGGTCCGGTCTCTTCCATCCTCTAACGGCCTCAAACGGCCCGCCCTTTGCCTGGGCTTCGCCCCGTGCTCCGTCCCGCGCGCGTCCCGCGGTAGCGTTAAGGGCGTTCCTGAAATGGGAGAGGAGGAGGGGCGGAAAGAGGCACCAGGTGCGCGCGATGTCAGAAGCGCAAAGAAGCCTGGGCCTCGCAGTCCCGCTCCCCCTGTGCAATTTGCAGCGCAGGGTCCGACTTCCCGATGAGCAGCAGTCCCCACGGACCGGAAAGGAAGATTTTTACAAGCGCCTGGTCGAGGGTTGAAGGAGTTCCTTGAGAGACGACTTCGAGCGGCTCCCGCGGAGCGGGGGCCGCGAGTCGTATTTCAGGTCCAGCAGGTAACAGGGAGGAGGGGCGGGAAGAGGCACCAGGTGCGCACGATGTCAGAAGCGCAAAGAAGCCTGGGCCTCGCAGTCCCGCTCCCCCATGTCCAAAAGCAATTTGCAGCGCAGGGTCCGACTTCCCAATGAGCAGCAGTCCCCACGGACCGTAAAGGAAGATTTTTACAAACGCCTGGTCGAGGGTTGAAGGAGTTCCTTGAGAGACGACTTCGAGCGGCAAGTTTACAATAACAACTTAAATATTCACAGTGCTTACTGTCACAGACAGGTACCCCAAAGCACTAAACAAGCACAAATCACTATTTTCTACTGCACCAGGTTTTAATTTTGTGGTTCTATGGTTACAGATACAGACCTCTGCATTGCATTAACTAATAGCTGTTTCATAATGTACGACAGTGCATTTCCCACTGATCGACATAACTTGAATTTATCTTTCATTTAAGCTGCTTGTGTTTTTTATATGTTGCTACCTGAAGGTGGAGGGCCGTGGCTAACTGCAGAAGATGTCGGTCGCATAGATGAGTAGCTCCAGGCCCAGAGCCTAGCATCCCCTCCCCATCAGCCCTCTAAACGAGTCATCGGCCTGGTCCCCCAGAGGGGAGCTAGCACAACAGCATGCGAGACTCATAATTCAGTATTTGGTGAAGAACACCAGTCAAATAGCAGTTAGGACATGCGATTCACTGCCCTGACAGAAATGGCGGGCCCCAGCGCAATCAGAGATAATTGAAACCCGGAACAGCGCATGGTTGACTCCGACTTTGGAACGGGCCCCCCAGATTTCCCCCCCTGATATCGCGGTATAAGCGGAAAATCATCTGGTGTTAAGGAAATTACGGAGGTACCCAGCTAACAACCGGGCACAGAAACAACTGAAAGGAAGCCTGCATCATCCGTCAATGGGCCGGAGTACCCTGGACAAGGTGGGGCCTACATGCACCACAGCCATCACGACTTCAAAGGGGCACCCTGGAATTGGCCCCCGGGCACCGTGGTCTAACTGATAGGTGCAACGCGACTGATGCTGCAGCGACGCCGCACCAGAGAAGTGGGCGGAGAAGCCCCGATCCAGGTGGACATCCCGAAGTAGCGGACCAACCCACCCAGCACAATCCTCCAACCGTCCCGGTGAGTGGCAAACCCTTAGGCCCCAGTGGGAAGGTGTAATCCCCGGCAGGAAGGCCCATCTGGCCAGGGTGATGGTGGCTGCTATTGACGAATGGAGCAGGGAAGCAGTTCCATTTGAGACTTAGCCCACACACGAGACCACGCAGATGAGCCCGCGGGGCGCAGTGGAGTCAGCCGCACCCACTAAACCAACTTTCCTTTCCCCCTATACACTTTAAGATGCAACCTGTGGCGGGATTTTTGAGAGCATGGGGATGGCCACAGGACTATCACCGAGGTAGGGTGCACATAGGGTCCGGACCCGGCTATACACAAGGCTACTCTCATCCATTTGCGCAACCCTGAAAGCCGAATTCGGAGCATATTGGGAAACAGCTGCTCAGCCTAGTAACTTAATGCATAGATGGGCCATGGGGTACTTTATAGGCCGTGGAGACATGGACCTGGAACCCGGCCCCCTTGAATAAGCACTGAGCACCCATTGGACTTGGAAGGCACACGCCCAGCTCCCAATAGACCATCACTGAATGAAGTTTAAACAGTGAGGCTCACAATACATGATTTGCCAGGCTCTTACACATCAGCAGGGCCTGCACCTCGTCTCTCCACCGTAATCAAAGTAAAACTAGATACCACACAATTTTAATTCACTTCACAGTGCAACAGCACAATATGATCAACTCTACTCGCAGCATGCAGACATAAATAGACGGTGGCTGTCTCCAGTCTACCTATTATCCTGGCTTGAGCCCCTCTGAGGCACCATACTACCTAACACAGTGTATACCTTGAGACAGCAGGTGACAAACACGAACCAACAGGTATAAAACAGGGTGAGGGACAAAACACCAAAGACCAGCAATTTAAACATCAATACTATCCATCGTGGTGCGTACCTCAGTTTTTCACCCTCTCTAGGAGTCACTAATCGCGTGGCAATGGTATGGACCAAAGGAAAACAACCAGATTGCAAGGGGACAACACAAACTGAAGTAAATGCTCACCATACTAGTGCAACAACAGAAATTGTGCCTCCCACTGCAGGAAGCCCACAATCAGACAAATTGGACCTTATATTACAAGAAATAAGGGAATTTCACACAGTAATGTAGCAAAAACTCGGTTCTCTTACTACGGAAGTCACCCATATCCGAGCAGATCACAAGAAACTCGCAGACAAAGTGAGGGCCAATACAGCAACATTATAAGACCTAGCCCCATGAGAAAAGAGCACTCTGAAATAGTAGAACAACTCCAACGCCAGGTCTCGATATTGCAAGACAGGATGGAGGACACAGAAGGGCGTTCACACCGAAACAACATCCACATAATAGGACTGCCAGAGAACAGTGAAGGCTAGAATGCAACTTTATACATAGAATCCAGGCTGAGAACAATAATAACACCGGGAGGGTTATCTGAAACTTTTTGTGTAGAACGAGCACACAGGGTTCCAACCGGAAGAAGAGTGCCTGGGGCACCCCCTCGCCCTATAGTTGCTCACATACTCAACTACAGAGACCGTAATTTGATCCTTCCAGTAGTGCAAGAAAAAGCACCCATCAAGCATGACTACACTTGAATTTAACTATTTCCAGACAACACCCTACAAGTCCAGAAGAAGCATGCCTCATACCACGAAATCAAGCAACATCTTCAATCACTTAACTTGAAGTATGCCCTCCTATATCCAGCCAGGCTCAAGATTATTCAAAACCAAAAAAGCAACTTCTTTGACACTCCAGCTGAGGTCCTGGAATGGATTGAACACACCTTCCCTGAGCTGCCTATAGATGTGACCCTCAGGCTCAATGTCTAACCTAAGACAAGAAGACGTCAGTCGATGACCCAGTACCTGAAACCACAGAGGCAAGATGAAGACATAGTACCCACACCCGAGCAAATATTGGAGGGGACATGGTCAGCCCTACTATCTGCAGCCACTTTTCGTGAAACGAGAACAATCACAGATGAAGACACCTCAACAGGGGACATGTTCCAATAGGAATCGGACAACAGACAACTGCACTGCCCATCCATGACAACACAGACTGCAAATACCCTATTGAACTGAAAAATGGAAATGCTAAATTATCAACATTTCCCAGCTCGATTTGAGAACTACCTATTCTACTACATCAAGGTGAGGATACAACAGTACTACGGCCATGCATGCTGAGGATCCACAGTTTGATGATTTGCAGAAACAAGATGAGCGGTCCATAATATACTACCATACACTCTGCTATCTTCTGATTAACATGAGTTGACAATGGGGGGAATGGAGTCAAGATCCTTCACATGTGGCAACCACCTCTGAAGCCCATACAAAATATATATTACACAAGACTGTCACCGGGAGACCGAGGTGTGCTGTTCAAGGGCACTATTCTCTTATTATGATTCCGGTGGCGGGGTGGGCCGGGTCCTGGGCTCGGTAGGCACCCCCATCAAGGAAGGGTTGCTTAGGACTGCCTGGGAAGCCTCATTCACTGTAACGCCAATATGGCCTCTTTTGCAGCTGCGCGTTCTGCAATCACTTGGTTAGTTTATGTTTGTCATTTGGACCTAGCAATGGGAAGTTTAAAGGGGTTGCTGCTGGGTACCATAATTTACCTAATTAGACTTGACCAACACATAGACATAACTCCCACAGCTCATAAGGGAATTACACATGGCGACAACTCAAAAGTATAATTGCACTACCTGGAATATACGGGGAAGGGGATCAATACACAAAAGACAAAGTCCATGCACAGTTAGCTAGGCGTAAAGCACATGTATTGTTCCTGCAGGAAACCAACCTATCTGCTGCAGAAGCCACTAAACTACAAAGGAAATGGAGGGGGCAATTATTTAGTACAACATACTCTGAGTTTGCATGAGAGGCAGCGATATGGACCAGGGCAGGAATCCCCTTCATTGCGCACGAGAAGCGTATCAACACAAATGGAAGTAGTCCTTGGCACTTTAGATGGCAGTCCATTAGCACTGGGCGCCTCTAGGGAGGGAGAATTTTACACACAGGTGGGAAAGGTGCTTGCAGACTGGACCCTGTTCCCCTGGATACTGTGGGGTGATTTTAAGGCAGTATTAGATATCACACTGGTCCGGTCCCACCCACCACTCCCAGGAGCAGCTTCAATATGCCAAGCTAAATCATTAGTGACCTGGTTAAAAGGGCATAGCCACATCGAGGGTATGCGGGAATACTCATATTATTCACCTACGCACAAATTACATACTCGGATAGACCGCATATTTTGCAGTCCATCGCTCTAACGCAAATCACCCTCACAACATACATTGATAAAACACTATCGGACCACAAGTCCTTGGAGGCCATCTTTTCCTGGTGACGTGTCCCCACACCAGTTACCACTTGAAGGTTAGATCCTCGCCTTTTTGAAGATGGTGTTTCCGAGCCACTATGGCATCAACCATTGAAAATTATTTTACTGAAAACACAGGAACGGCCTCTTTGTTATGGATAGAATGGGAGGTGTTCAAAGTGGTAGTACGCGGAACTACAATCAGCTCTGTGACAGGTGCTTGCCAAACGGTAATAGGGAGCTAAAACAGGTGGAAACCACCCTGGACAGACTTGAAGGCGAAGCAGCCCAAAGCATAGTTACTAAAACAGATCTCCAGGAAGCTTGCATAAAATATTCAGAACTTCTAGAACAATTGCGGGTCACAGACTATCGAGCATATATGCAAAAAGTTCATACTGAAGCAGATAAACCAGGCATACTAATAGCAAATTACTAAGAACTGCCCCCCACCTACACCGATAGTAGAAATAATCATCCCACAACGGACGCGCATAACCATACAGTGTGAAATAAATTTGGCCTTTTATGACTACTACAAAGCACTATACACAACCTTTTTGTGCTCAGTTCGCCTCTGTCGGGTAACGGCAGAAGCACAGAAGACACTAGCTGTTTCGATAACAGCTCCTGAAATACATTCAGCAATCGAAGATCTCCCTAAAAATAAGACCCAAGGCATAGATGGCATACCAGTGGAACCATACGCCATGTATTCCCAACAATTGGCTCCTAGACTTCAAAAACTTTAGCAAAAGGCATTCATGACCGAATCCTTACCCCCCACCACAGTGCAGGCCCTAATAACTTCACAGCCTAAACCCAGCAGGGATCACACTAATCTCTCCTCATATTGACTGCTTTCTTTATTAAACATGCAATATCATATATGAAGTAAAGTATTATCTGTCTCCTACTTTTTTGTCAAAACTATTACACACCGACCAATGGGGGTTTATACAGGCACTGAACACATCCTTAAACATACAAAGACTATGTAATGTTATGTTCGCCTGCCCAGAGGCTCTGGCCGGAGCGAAGTGCCTATCACTGGACATCTGCGAAGCCTTCGATACATTGGATTGGGAAATTATACTAACTACCTTAAAGAGATTCGGGATTCCTCCTGAACTCTTACAATGGACTCAAATTTAACACCATTCTCCAACGGCCTGGGTACGCACAGGGTCGCACATATCACGGGTATATTAGATACAAAGGGGCACAAGGCATGGCTGTCCCATCTCGCCCATGCTGTTCATAATTGCACTTGAACCCTTGCTCATAGATTGCATGCGGAGTCTGTAACCTGGGGTATCACTATTAACCACACACTTCATGCTATCTCCTTATAAGCAGACAAGATATTACACTTTACTTCAAAGACCTACAGGAGAATCTACACACGGTAGCACAACCCTTTGCCCAGTTTGAATACATTGCGGGTCTTGTCATTAATTATGAGAAATCATATGCATTCCCCTTTGGGAGTGACCTGAATGTGCAAACAATCCCCTTGGAGGTCATGACATAACGGTTGCCCCTATCACTTTTCAATATCTAGGGATACACGTTTACAGAAAGTCGTAGAATCTCAGTGAAGGGAATGTACAGAAGGCAATAGGCTCTTTGCGCATGCAGGTTGCTTTCTGGAAGTCCCTTCCTCTCTCGATCGCTGGCCGCAGGGCAATTTCTAAAAAGGTGATGCTTCTGCGGCTCCTTTATTTCTTTACCAATGGTGACTCCCAGATCAATTTTTAAATCAACAAATACAGTTACTGACTGATTGAATACGGGGCACAGGTCGCCAACGTATTAGTCTAGCGAAACTACAGCTCCCAACGGATGCCGGAGGAATGGGGGCACCTAACTTTCATGCCTACTGTGTAGCAGGCCAATTGCCGTAGCACTCCTACTGGTTGGCGGGACGGAACCTGCACGAAATAACCTACATGATTCAGATGATTGATCGATTGCATCACACAAGTTGATGTGTCCCGGCACCACAGTCCCGCCAACAGCTCTGTTGCTTTTCAAGACTGCACTCACTTACTGGAAACAGGCATTGAAATATACGGCACACACTCCTGCTTATGCTCCCAATATACCACTTCAAGGTATCCCAATCACTATGGGTACCCTTACAAGACACAGACTCACCCCATGGACTTAGGTGGGAGTGTCTGAAATAGGTGCACTGTTTAGGGATGGGATTTTACTAACACATACAGACTTTGTGAATGAATAGGGTATCATAGGTGCACTATTCCTGATACGTGCCAACCTGGTACAATATATTAAATAGCACTGAGCACCTCAGGGGTCGGAACCTGCCACAAATGAACTATTACACTTATTATATCTAATGGGAATGGGAAGACACTTGATCCATTGGTTTTACCGAGGTATCCAAGCTCCCCAACCATCATCCTTAGTACAGGCATGTCACAGTTGGGAGAGAGATATTAATAGAGCGCTCTCAGTCAAGGAGTGGAAGACAACACTGGAATACCCTAAACGAGTATCTAAAAACACACGTTTTAAATGTATACAATACATGATAACTGTAGGAAGGTGGATATCTGACTATGGTTGCCCCCAACTTTTTGCCTGGTGTTTTGCTGGTTTTTCGACTTAGTTGACCTGGGACCCTGCTATTCAGGACCCCAGGCCCACTGCTCTCTCTGTAAAATGGATTCCATGTACCTTAGGTACATATCTAATTGGATACTGAGTCACCTTATCAGCCCCTGTACAGTGTACCTTAGGTACCCAGGGCATAGGTGCACCCAGGGCCTACCAGGGGCTGAAGCATGTATTATGCCACCCCTGGCTGGCCATCCAAATCTGACGCAACTGGCTGCACGACAGCTGTGGCAAGGTGGTGTAATCACCCTTTGCTTTAGATATAGTATTCCTATATCTAACCCTAAAATGGACACATATATTCCTATCAGTCACTCCTATGGCAAGCCTTATCAATCCTGAAGGCAGAGTGCTTGGAATTATGTGAGATGGTGCTCTGGCATGAGCTGAGCCCGTTTGCAGCTTGGGGAACCAAGTCCTAATAGCTGTTCCATGATAACGCGTACCATATACTCTTAAGTGCATTATAATCCTCGCGGTTATTTGCCAGCTTTGGTATCGCTTTATCAAAACATGTCGAGTAAGGTGTCATACGAATTGGAATACTAACCCCTCGCCAATTCTGGCGACGGGGTTAGCATTCCACCCTTTTAGAGGGACACGACATGTATGTAACTGTGAACCCCGGTTAAAGCTTAACACAGCCTCAGCTCCACAAAATGGATGCTGCCACCACAGACACAAGTCTGACCTCCTGCTGCTGGGAGTCCTTCCCGCGAGGAGAGCTTGGACAAAGGGTTTCCTGTCAGGGGCGGTGCTAGCACCATCCCAGACAGGGTTTTGTGTATCCCAGGTAGGCAGGGCTGAGAGGAAGGTGACTGCAAGTGGCACCCCGGTGCTCACTGTGCATATGCCGGCTTATACCAGTTCCAGGGGCACACCAGCCCCTGAGCTGGGGAAAGTCCGGACAAGGGAGAGGGGTGTAACCACCCCCCTCCTGGTCCCACCCATGGGCAGGACCTAGTCGCGTGCCAGCCCCTTTTCTTAGAATAAAGGTAGGAGCAGGCCCCCTTCCCAAATTAGATAATTCTGAATCTTGACTACTTTCCACGAAAGAACTCTTGAACATTTCTGAAGACTCTCCCTTGTGGCTAAGGAGTAGCCACCCTGCACCAGCGGGCACCATCTAAGCGCTTGCGGTTTGCTGTAAGTCCATCCTCCGGATCAAGACTGCCCAGCTCGACGAGACCCGGATTCCCTGGCATCTCTGACCTCTACCTGCATCATCAGCCCAACTGAGATTCGTGGGTGTGACGAGACCTGAAGGGACCGGCCATCTTCAAAACTGCACGACGCTTATCCAGCACGACCACCGAGGGATCCTCGAGCGAGTGCTTTGGGGTTTGAGAAGCCCTAACCCTGAGTAGCTCCAGCACCGAAGTCCAGACCCCCAGCATCCACGAGATCTGCGTGGAGCCCATCTGCTCTTTTCTGCTCACCGCGTTGTCCGGTCACTTGCCTGCTGGCTAGTGGCCTTCCCGACAACGAACCACGACGATTGCATCACTGGTCTGGTTGCTCCAGACTGGCCCTTGCTCCCTTCCAAGAAAGGAGCACCCTGGACCCTCCTGGTCCACTCCAGATGCCATCTTGACTCCACTGCGTGGGCTTGACTTAGCCACGGTTTGTTGCCCCAATCCTGGGTCCAGCATCGCCAACAGCAGACACCTTCGTGGGACAGCTCGCACCTCCATCCTGGTCGCCGACAATGCCTCCTGGTCCGAGAGACAGCAGAGTCCAGCGTCGCCCACTCACCTGGTCGAGGTGACTTCATCCGGTGCCATCCTGGTGCCCATCTAATCACTGGCTAGTGATTAAGAACTGAGTCCCCTCTGCTTTCAGGTCGTCTCCATCATCGATCCAGGCTTGGATCCCTCCGAATATCTTCACTGGTCGCCTGCCAGCAACTTCTTCTTTTAGGCTCCATAGACTTTAACGAGGATTCCCGACGTCTTTTGAACCCTATGCAGCCGCAGCCCCTGGGCTAGGTAACCTGAGCATTTCGGTGCTCCAACATAGGTTCACTATCCAAGTGTCCAGATCCTTTGTCGTTTTCAGTCTATCTAGTCGGATTCGTCCGATAACAGTAACTTTACGAATGCTAGCATCCATAGACTTTGTCCCGCATCCCGCGTGAGAGTGCACACTCTGCACCCGATCTCCCTAGGCCTCCTGCTCCTAACCTTAGGGTTCAGTAGTGTAGTCCTAGCGATCCTGAAGCCTCTGGATCTTGTTACTTACCTGCTAGTATTTCGCATTCCACTTTTAGTGTATATGGTTTTTCGTGCCCCTCGGGCATTTGTGTAAATTGTGCAACTTGAAGTATTTTCATAAGAGTTTTGTATTGTGCTTAGCTCCCTGACTCATAAAGAGATCAGGGTAGACTTGTTATAAATAAATATCCTTTTATTTTCATAACAACTTGTGTGGTGTCCTTTCACTTGGTGTTCAAGGGGTATATGTGATGGTATAACAGCTGGCTTAACACGCCCTCTAGAGTTTAGCCTAAAGACTGCTCTTGTCCATGCTACTAGGATAGCTGGTCTATAAGGTTGACTTACAACCAATCATCAATAAGGGTCGTTTGGTATGATACACAGTGATCACTAGAATAGTGAGCACTATATATCAGGCCAACTTCTCACAATAACACAGCGCGCTTACCTGACACCGCACAAATTACGTTCCATCTTCCCCAGCACCACGGAGGCCTGAGCAGGACGCAGATTTAATCCACATGATTCGGTCTTGCAACAGTTTGCAAAACGTTTGGAGCATTGCCATAGTAACCCTTAGAGAGGTGGTGGGAGGTAATCGGTGGAAACATACATATATTGGGCCTCTATCCACGACGGAAGGGACAAGAAGTTCACGCTAAATTTGCAGACGTAACTCTTATTTTAGCTAAGCGATGCATCACTAGTAGGTGGAAATCAGCAATCCCCCCCGCCCCCCGTCCCCCCCCCCCCCCCCCCCCCCCGCCCCTGCCCTCAGGATACAGTTATGGAAAGAAGAAGTCGAACGTGGGGGGCTAGCAGAAAGTCGAGCCCTTCTCAGGGAAGAGCATAGGACTTCGGCAGAGGCCCTGAGCGATGAGCTGGGACTTGCTACTGGAACCCTTCAAAACATCAGACACTTTCAATAGCCGAGTGTAACCTCATCAGGTAGATCAGAAATAATCTACTATAGATAAGCTCTCCTCACTAGCCATTATCCTAAATATCCGAACCCCATGGTACCCTCTTAGCAAACTGAGACAATGACACACTCGCTCGTAGCCTGAATCGAATTCACCCGAAACCCATGACCTCAGATCCCCAACCACACCGAAATCCACATTACTGTCCACCATAACGAAAACCTAGATGGAACGGGTCCATCAACATTTATGAGACCAACCCAGCACCCGCCGGCAGGGGGAAAGGGAGGTAAGCTATTATCAATGTTTCAATAACTGTCTTTTACTTTTTCTTATTTGACTAATAGTCGGGTCTGTAGCAACCACCCACAATGGTCATGTATAATATTCACGAATGTACACTGAAGAACATATTGGAAATGTACTTCACAAAATGACCAAACCATTATAAAATGTGACAGTTGAAGCCATTAACTGCCCAATACGAATGTATGCACTTGGAATGACATCAATTGAAATAACCAATAAAATATGGTGAAATGCCAAAAAAAGTTACAGAACATTTCGTTTTTGTAGCCACACCGTTCATCTTGCCTGTACACTCTCTCTGCCCGCCCCCTTTACGCACAGCATCACAGTTCCCATGCTTTTTTAATGCACTCCGGCCACTGTTGGTAGGTCACAAGGGGTGAGGCTGGTAGGTCCAGCCAAGACACTGGGGGGCAGATTTACAAGCCCCTTGCGCCTCTTTTGCGCCACCGTAGTGTCACTTTTGTGACGCAGCGGCGGCGCTATTTACAACATGACGCATCTGGGAGATGCGCCACGTTGTAAAGCCCTGCGCCTTAAGGAGGCGTTCTGGTGCAGGGGGGGGCGTTCCGGCGCAGAAACGCCTCCTAAAAGTGGCTGAGTGAAATCTACAAGATTTCACTCAGTCACTTTTAGGCCAATGCTACGTCAAAACCCTGCGCCTGCTTGAAGCAGGCGTAAGGCTTGACGCAGCATTAGTAGAATGGGCCCCCCAGAGCATTGCTGGAGCTGCGTCGCGCATGCGACGCAACTCCAGCAATGCGATACCTTTACGGTACAGATGTGTGACGCATCTGTCCCAGTTTTGCCCCATGGTGCGCCGCATTGTAAATGCGGCGCATCATGGGTGGCGGAGGCATGGCGCGCAATTACTGGCGCATCCCTTCTAATTTGCAGGGATGCACCAGTAATTGTAAATATGCCCCTGGGTATTTTATGTGCGAGCATAGCAGTTTATACATAGGCTTGTCTGAGAGGATAGTTTTGTAAAGCGGTGGTAGCAGTCTTTGGAAACTCTCACTTTCCACTGTTTATAGAAGTATTGGCTTGGTCTACCTGGTCTGATGCTAGTGTCTGCAAGCGCTGTAGTTGTTAATGAAGCATGCACTGGACTGACAAATGGTCACTCAGGGAGGGGTTTTAGATATTTTTGTTAAAATATGTATGTTTCAGACAGGAAGGGTGCGGGGTGGGGATACAAATCGATGTATCTTGTTTCGGTGCACACATGGTAGGGTGACCAGATTTTTAAAACAAAAAATAGAAGAAGGACTATAATTTTACCTCAAGCGAGCACAGGATGACAGCGCTCCTCAGCAGAGAATTACAAGACAGGCAGTAAGAAGCAATTTTTAAACCGAGTAGCTTGCTTGTGATTTAAATTGCTTTTTTGGAATAACTGCAAATTATCCCCACTCTGTAAAACATAAAAAAACTCCCCCCATCTTTAGTCTACCCTCTCTAAAAAACGGGACATGAGCTACATTTCTCGAAATATGCCCCCTCAGCTGGTGAAAAACGGGGACCCTACCACATTGCCCACACAGAGACGTTGAGTTGTTAGGCTCAATCGGACTAGTAATCCGCATGATGGATTGGGCCAGCATGATGATCTGGTAGGTTTGACAAGGGATTACAGGAGACAAGTTATCCCTTATAGGTAGTGCAAGGACAGGTAGCTCGGAATGGGGTGTGGGCCTCCACACCGAAGCTTTTGAGTATTTTAGTGACAAGGCAGGGAGCCGTCGTCCGTTTAGTGTATTAGTTTGCCTGAAAGAGTATTTTGGTGACTCGCCGAGCCGGTAGACAGCGACATTTGTATACTCAGAGCAGTCACATTTAACATCGGTGGCAGAGCCTCGCCTAAAGAATAAAACCCCGAAACTCCGACACAACTCACTCCAGCATCTGCGACCCCCCCTCCTCTTCAGCTCTTTAAAAAGAGAGAGCAACGCCAAAGCCAGTTTGAATTCTTGGTGCTACACCACCACCTACAGGACGCTTAGAAAAAGTTTTAATTTTGTGCGCGAGCTCAAATGTGCAATTGAAATACACCAATGAGGTTTGGAAATAATGGGGCATATTAGCAAGGGCGTTATCGCCGCTTTAGCAGCACTTTTTGCTGATAAAGCAGAGATTTTTTTATCGCCCATTTACCAAGCCGTCGCTAACAGTAGTTAGCGACAGCTTCCAGGTGATAGCGACCGGTTTGGGGCCCGCTTTGCATGTCAGCGATATTTATTACTAATGACATGCAAAGTGGGCGTACCGAAACTGGTAGCGATTGAAAGCAGTGGCTAACACAGCTATCCCCTATTAGCAATACCCGCGTTGCAATAAAAAAAACACACGCTAACCGCGATTAGCGCCAGGATTTTACACCTGGTTAAAACCTGTTTAAGCCATAATAGTCAATGGGAGGTGGATTCTACGGCTAAGTCCCCACTTGCCTATTAGCAAGATGATCCTTAGCGATACGATTTTTATAGCTGAAAATCTTACGTTATAGATGAGATTTGCCACTATCGCTGGATTTTTTATCGCCGTGGAGATAAACGTTGGTAATACTGCGTTATCTCCGCGATAAAATCCAGCAATAGAAGGAGATAAAAAAAATTGTGCTAAGCGCGGTTTGCGATAATTATCACAAGTTGTTGCCAATATGTCCCTTATGCCCCTTATGCCCCGAATATTAACCTGGGCTGCTTTTCAGGCTCAAGTGGATTGTGTATTATTCAGAAGCTGCGTAAATGCATCCAAGGTAGCTGGTATGGATCTGCTGCAATTTTAGACACGTATTTCCACGACACCAGATAATATATGCAATTCAAAAACATTACGAACAGTGTAAGCTAAAGAACAACGTAAGATCACAGAATTTCTCTGTATATATGAACACTCATAGTACAAGTGGAGTTACTCATCTACTGAAACATCTATGGGACAAAACATTTTTTTTCATCTACTGCATAAATATCAAAGGGTCATAAGTTTTATTTTATTTAGATGGGGACGCTTAACTTTTGCACCACCATTCTTCTTTGCTCTTTACCTTCTCCCTCTATCCCCATGAAATAATTAGCACCTGTATGCTTGAGTCACATTCATCCCTTAGACCTGTAACCACATTACATTGTTTATACAACATTCACAATATTCTCACTTTGAATTTCTTCCCCAAAAAATCAGTAACAAACAAATCAACCAATGCTAATGGATTAAATCCTAGTTATCGCCTGGATACAGCTTTTCTCTGGCTGTTATCAAAGAGCTGTGGTGGACAATACTAGTACTTACAATAGGCTTTGGCTCAGTCTTCGCTTATCATTGGTTGGCTTTCATGTCTATCTCATTTGCTTGCAGCTTATTTGATGGCTTTCTTTCCTAGTCTTGTTTTTGTGTTTTCACTTGAGCATAGCTTCTTTGCTGTCCTTTTAATTGGATGACTTGCATCCTTCCACTGCTTAAACTAAGAGAACAACATGTTTTTTTTGTTTCCCCATTCCATCAGAGTGCCTACGTTTTCTTTCCTCCCTCTAATTTATGTGTGTTTTTCCAATATGCAATCCATGCTTCCCTGTTGATTCCATCTACCAATTCTTTGTTCATTTCACACAATTTTTGCTCCTGACTCTCCTGCGCTGTCAATATTGCTCACAGTGGCGGCCACCTCAGAATGGGGTTGGTGAGTCGGGGGGACTACAAAAACAAAAAAAAATGATAATAAACAAAGTAACTTACCTATTCTTTCGCCGCCACATGTCTCTCCTTCGTCCTCTTCCTTCTGATCTACCGGAAGCACCCAGGCTTCTGGGCTGTCTCAGCCAATCACGACGCTGCAGGAGCAGCGTCGTGATTGGGTTGAGCATCCTGTTTGGTTGCTCAGGCTGTTCCTGGGGAGGCTGGGCATGTTCTCCACAGGGCTCTACAGCCCAATGGAGAACATGCCAAGTGTGCATGACGGTTTGGATGGCCCTAAAGGGTCAGCCAAACTGTTATGTGCACTCAGAGGAGTGTTTGGCGTCACAGAGCCCAGCACCACCCCCTCTGGCTCTAAGCTCCGCAAAGAAAAATTAAATGATAATAGCATTATTTTATCTTTTAATTTTTCTTTTGTGCACTGTTGAATTAGCAGTGGGGCGACGCTGCTCCACCTTAGCTGAGTAGCTCTCACTGGTTGCTCACCCCTCCAAACATTTTTCTGCCCTTTCTACTCCTTTTGCTTTGAGCCACTCCTCATCCTCTACCAGTGTCTGTTTACCTGCCAGACTTTAATGACATCTGAGTTATTGTGATATCACCACATTCACTTCTTAGCATTCATCTGTGTGTTAATGCTTCCCTCTACACAGTTTTTACTTTGTTTTTCCCATTTTCCACTCTCTTTTATCACTTCCCTCTCCATTGTAAATTCATTGTTAGGTCTCCAACTTGAATTATTTTATTGCTGCCTCACCTTCGGAGCTGTTTTGTCAATTTGCTGCTGACATCTCTAGCGGAAACTTCCATGCCTGCCTCTAATAATGTTACAAATTGTACCTTGGAGTGCGTCTAACAATTTACATTCTGGCAATTGTTCCTTCTGTTGCCTCACAGTTTTGTGTTGCTGTCCTACACCCACCTCTAGTCACCAGTCCCACTGCTACTTTGTTGCCTTTTGCTCCCATATCTGCCTTTATCATTTATTATGCTTGTCCGTGGTTCCCCCACCCTCCCTGCTCATCTGCTGCTTTACGCACCGGTCCGTTGGACCTTTCTTATCTCACTTTACATCAGTCATTTGTTTAAGATCAAATTTAGTTTGATGTCTCGCTGTCCAGTCTTTTCAGAACATATGTTTTTCTTTCCCATTATATGCTTTCCTTGTTTTTAGATTTACATTATGTTCTGCTATTACTGTGGAAGACATTTTAAGTGATGGTGGTAAAAATAGTTCACAGAAATCTACTTATACTTTTAAAACATTCATTATATCAGTATGACTATTTTTATTTTAACTTTTGAATACATATTGCCACCAACTCACTCTCTTTGGTTGTAGGATAACATTTATAATCAATATACATCTCGCAATGAGCTCTATCCCTTAACCACTTCCGATCTTCCATTTCCAGAGTTGTAATAGGAATAGAAGAAAGTATGGTAGGTAAACTTGTTTCCGGGTACACAGTTGTGACAACATTCATTGCGTGTCTGTAATTAACCTACGTCTTCTCTATTGCTCTATCACTCCATCTCGATATATAGCAGCTTTTCTATCCCCCAACCTACTAGCTCAGTTTTAAGGGGGCCATTAATGTACCAAGAAGTAGTTATCTTTGCCCAATCATGCATCTCTCACAACAGTAACAGTAGACATTCTACAATGTTCACTTGTTTGATGATGTCAGCTGGGGTTTTGAGGCATATTGTGACATAATTCACACTTCGCTGCAGACACTTCTAGGCGTTTTACATCACTTATGATGTAAGTCTGTTGCTCTCCTACCTTACAAGCAACACTGTTGGTTTTTAGGTTCTGACTAGGCAGCACTTGCGCTGTCTCTTTGAGACATGTTGTTTACGTTTTGTGGACTTCAGCCTGCCCCTATGCTTCCCATTTTTTGGCATCATCGTCACTCTCACATTCTTTCTCACCCTTTGCCCATCACATGCATGCGTCAAGCCTCTTGCTGTGTTTACCTCAATTGTGTGCCATGGCTAAGCCCATTTAGCAAAGCTGATAATTTCTTATAATTGTCCTATTTTTCACAATAACATTTCTGCCTTGACCTTTTGCACATATTTGGGTGAACGACAATGTTGGATGTGTTTTTCTGAAACTACTTTGTTTACACGTCTGTACTTTGGCAGTCAACACTCCCAACTTTACGGTCCTGGGAGAACTTAATCTACATTTTGATAGCCACCTAGATGGGCATGTGGCCAACTTGAAGGCGGATTTAGCGGCTTGTCAACTTGATCAGCGTGTCTCTGGCCCAACACACTCGGCTGGTCACCCGCTGGACCCTGTTTTTACCAACATTTCGTCTCTCACAGTCCAACAGCTGGTCCCGATGGCTTGGTCGGACCACTTTCTGGTCCCTTTGTCTATTCAGAGCATTGCACCTCTGCGAAAATTAGACAACTTCCACCCTTTTAAACGCCCATGGCATGAACTAAACTGGGATCAATTCCAAGCCCATCTTTCAACTTCCGTTCCGTTGCTGCCGACGGACCCAGATGAGGCCAATTCTGCCTTTACAGACTGGATCAATCTGCCGTTGGATAAGCTGATCCCAGGTAAGTGGTCCCTTAATCGTATGTCTAAAGCTAATCCGTAGTACAACAAAAAATTTGCGCTGCTGCGGAAAATTTGTAAAAAATGCGAAAGGGCTTGGAAAAAAGACTTTGATCCATTATTTAGAGATCGCTATCGGGAGGCAGTAAGGATCTACCACAAAGCTATTCATACTGAACGTGCGGCGTTTTACGCCAAGGAATTTAGAACAGCACCAATCCCGCAAAGAGTATCTTCTCCATTGTCTCAGGCCTCAAAAATCAGAAGGGGGCTGCTGGTCCATTGATTACTTCAAGTAAGCAATGCTAGGAGCTTGCCTTGTTTTTTCGAAAAAGGTGGAAGACATCTATAAAAGCTTTCCTACGGCCCAAACAGATTTCCTTGAGCCAACCAGTAATGGTACGATGGCCACCTTAGAGGTTGTCCCTCAAATTCAACAGGACCGCTTACTTGCCCTCTGTGTTAAAATCAAGTCAGGCTCACTGACTGACCCACTGAAACCTGACCAATTCAGGAAAATTCTATCAACTATCTCTCCTTTTCTTGGTCAGGTGATCAATAAATCGTTAAGTTCTTCTGTTGTGCCCATAGCATGGAAACAAGCCAGTGTGTTACCACTGCTCAAAAAAACATCTTTGGATGCCAAAAAACCAGAGGACTTCATGCCAATTTCATTGCTCACCTAGCCTGCTAAGATCGCAGAGGCCTACATTAATTCCATCCTTTCAGAGCACCTGACCATTAACAACATGCTAGATCCTTCACAAAATGGCATCTGCCCCGGCCACGGCACCGAGTCGGTGCTTCTGGCGGTGACAGAACACCTTTGGACAGCGTTGGACGCAGGACAGACATCAGCACTGATCCTTTTGGATCTCAGTGCTGCGGTCGATACTGTGTCCCATGCCATCCTGCTGCACCATTTGGAAGAGGCCTGTATCGGCGGCCTTACATTGAAGTGGCTAGCGTCATTCCCCTCTGATAGGACCAGGTGATTGCCCCCCCGTTCTCCTCATCTACCTTTCCCATCAAGCACAGAGTACCACAGGGTTCCTCTCTGAGCCCTCTGCTCTTTTAATTTGTACGAACAACCTTTGACTGCAATTGCCAGGAGCAGAGTACTGACAGTGTTATCCTACACTGATGACACTCAGCTGGTGGCAGCCCTGTCAGGCAACTCCAGGCACCAAGCCGCAAAGTTTCAAGGCGATCTTGCGGTAGTTGCCGAATGGATGACAGCTAACTGCCTCCAGCTGAATGCCAGTAAGTAGGAGGTGTTGCTGGTGGGAAGGGATCATGGGTTATGGAATGAATACTGGTGGCCCATAAACCTAGGCACCCCCTCCTCCTAAAATACTTAGGGGTTCGGATGGATTCCTCTCAGTTTCCAGACTCTCACTCCCTGAAGCCATCCTGTCCTAATCAGAACTTTAATTTTTGTACCCCATACAGAACCCAGCTGGGTTGCCTAATGAGTACTTTTATTTCAATATAACACACAGTTTGCACATACCTCACCAATATTCTAGCGCCTATGGCAATTTAGGTAACTATGAGAACTAACCAATATAATCTAACTACAGTACTCCTCCCTCTGAGCAGTTTCTAAAACACATATCTCTCTTACTCTCAGATGTCCCACATCTTAGGTCCTGAAGAGACCCTATACCCATGCTAGGGTCGAAACGGCGTCGACATTTAAGAAAAGCGAACCTTTGGAATATAGCACTCAATGATTGTATAGATGTTATGTATTTTGAGAAAAGAAAGTGGTCGCTTTTGGGAACAACAAATTATTGAAACCTTGCACGTATCTGTTTCACATATGTTATTCTAATGTTTTGGTTCATACTCACTCTTGGGACACTTGTACACAACTGTTAATAATTTTGCGTTATGTATGAAACTCTTTACTACAATTGAATTTTTTAATACAACTTATTGATCAACTATATTGGTGTATTGGTAATTCTTTCTCATTGACATCTCAACCATCCCCTGTTCTAATATACGTAATTTACATTCTCTTTTAATTCATTTTTCAGTATCTATTCCACAGGAACCGCTGTTCTTCTTAAAGTAATTCACTACCCTGGTTCCGTTGTGAGTAGAGTCCCCTTGTTTTTCCTTTTCGATCAAACGAAGAAGGTGGCGGGCACCTGTTTTGGTTGATTGCGCGGGCAGAAATATCTTTGCACAATATTATCCCACTGCCTCAAACATCATGTACAAGGCCCTTCTACGCAGCATGCACAAATGTCATTTCTATCTTCACCCATGGGGCTACAGGGCTATCTCCATATAACATGACTAATCAATATGCACATCGCAAGGCTGCTTTCTATTAGAAATAAAGAGCATGCCATCAGATTAGTAGAGGAGGCACTTCAGCTGACACAGAGGGTCCCTGTATACACACACTTCACCATGCAGAGGTCTGACATTTTTTGAGGGGTGTCCAGTTCGTGACCAATATGGGGTCCTTCATTCTCTACCACTAGATAATGCGGTTGGATCATCCCTTGGGGAGATTTTTGGCTACGCACATCCACGCAATCTAGGTACATCCAGAGTAGGGTTTGAATAGTAGGTGTAGGCCTGATTACGACCTTGTTTATATGCCTGCATATATACACTGTTTTAGCACCATGGTAGAATTGTATCTACTATTTACTTTTTTGGTGCTTGCAATCACTTTCATCCACTTCCGTCTCCTGATTATCACAGCACATGTATTCTTTAGAAGAATAACGTTGGTTCAATAAATATATTGAAAAAGTTCTACAATGGTTTGGGACGAGTCAGAAACTCGTCCTGTTTTGCCAGGCAGGCTGTTTGAAAAACCTTGAAGTTCGTGACGTTAAGCCCTCCTAATTCCCTGCTCAGTCTCAGTTTTTGCAAGCTGATCCTAGGTTTCTTCTCTTTCCACAAGAACTTGTTGATAATACTATCCACCCTCTTGTGGAAGTCTTCAGTAAGGGTTAGTGGTAGCATACCAAGCATATAGTTGATCATGGGAGCTATCATCATTTTGATCGTCTCCACCCTACCCCACCAACTGATGAATTTGGGGGACCAGGAGTCCAGTCTCCCCTTTACTTTGTTTAAGATGGCTTCTTCGTTGTGGTCAAGGGTGGATCTCAGATCTCTGCCGAAATGGAGGCCCAGGTATTTTAAGGGCTTTTTTTGCCATGATAATCCAGAGGTGCCTAGGACTGCACTTGTGTGGCAGTTCATGGGTTTACATTCTGATTTCTCCCTGTTCAGTTTGTAACCTGAAGCTTGCGCATATTCTATTGTATTCATTAGCGCCGCTATTGAGGTGGTGGGGTTCTTTGTTGTGATCAGTATATCATCTGCGTAGGCTGCTAGTTTCACTGTGTTGTTCCTGACCTTTACGCCTGTTATGTGTGGGTTATTTCTGATCATGACCAGCAGTGGTTCCAGTGCTAGCAGGAATAGAGCTGGGGATAGGGGGCATGCCTGCCTCGTACCTCTCTCTAGGGTGAAAGGTTCAGATGCCCCACCGTTAACTGCCACTCGGGCCCCTGGTTTGTTGTATAGTGCCATCACCATACTCCAAAACTTAGTCCCCAGGCCGAACTTTCCCATACATTGATCTAAAAATGGCCATGAGATCCTGTCAAAGGCCTTCTCTGCGTCTAGCGCGATCATGACTGTCTGGTCCTGGCTGTTGGCTGTGTGGTGGATAAGGTGGCATAGGAGTCTTGTGTTGTCCTGAGATAACCTGTTTTTGATGTATCCTACCTGCGAGTTGTGGATGAGGTGGGGCAGGAACCTAGTCAGTCTTGCCGCCATGTTTTTTGCATATATTTTACAGTCTACATTTATTAGGGAAATTGGGCGGTTGTTTTGTTGAAATTGTGGGTCCTTGCCCTCTTTAGGTATGACTATGATGTTGGTTCAGCCATCTAGTCTGTCATTCTATCTTTGTGGACACAATGAGAAAAGACCATGACCAAAGTGGGTTTCAGCAGCTGTAGGAATTGTTTATAGAATGTGGCTATGTAGCCATCTGGTCCTGGTGCTTTGTTCGCTTTGAGGGAGGTTACCGCTATTTCCACTTCTGCCTCGTTTATGTCCCCTTCGAGGGATTCTCTCTGTTGCTCTGAGAGTCTGGGTATCTCTAGTTTCTCCAGCAGGCCCGCCCCCCATCTGCCGTTAGGCCCTTATCTGCCGTATACAGCTCCTTGTAGAAGTCTTTGAACACTTCTAGGATTTTTTTGTTGGATGTCAGTGCTTTCTTCGCTGTGTCTGTGATCGCTGCGTTTGTGTGCTGTCTTTGTTTTGCTTTTAGGTAGGCAGCTAGTGCCTTCCTTGCCTTTTTAGCTGAGCATAGGTTAATGGATTTATATCTGTTGATCCATGTTCCTGCTCGCTCGCTCAGGATTTTGTTGAGCTCATACTTCCTTTTAGTACACTCGAGAGGGACATCCTAGAAGGCGCAGACCTTGTAGCCATACTTACAGCCAACAAGCATCCTGAAGCAAATAACTCTGTCCTCAAAAACACTAGAATAGCACTCCTAAAGGTAGACAGGAAAATGGAACACAATATCAAGAGATCGAGTTGGGAATCAATCTAGTTCAACTCAAAAATACAATACAGTTGCAGGACACTCATTAACAAGGTGTGGTACGAGATGGGGATCACCACACCCGCTCAGATGGGGAGAGATGGCACACCGTTTACATTTGACACGCTTAAAGTGGTTTATAACCTACCGAACATAGAATTCTATGAATTCCTAAAGATCAGAGCAGCTATCACAAAAGCAAACCTGACCAAAGAGACCCCCTCCATCGTACAACACATGCAAAACCTGAACAGGGTCAGACATCAAACCGCCCACCTGTACAAACTCTTAAGCCCACACACGTCAATGCTCAACACCAAAACGATAGCGTTCTGGGAAACGCTGCACAACAGACACTTTAGCGAAGAGGAGAAATCCCGGCTCTGGGTCACAGCCTCCAGGAACAAAGTCTCCCCCCAACTAGCGCAAACAAAGTACTGGCTACTGCACAGGGCGTTCTGGACACCGGCACGCCTAGCCGCAGTGGGTGCCACAGAGCGCGACACATGCTCCAACTGTCATAAAGCAAAGGGGGATCTGGCCCACCTCATATATGAATGCCCGAAAGTCAGGTCCTTCTGGAACAAGGTACACGACTTCATCAACACAGTAGTGGGGGGAACTGTACAGCAAGGTCTTGATGGACTAGCCACCGCATTCATGGCCCCAGAACTAGAATCTAAGGAGGACAGAGACCTGGTTGACCTACTACTCACAGAGGCAGTTAAAACAATCTTAGCGAACTGGAAGAGCACCGACAAGGCGACATTTAAGAAATGGGTCAACTGGGTGACCTTCCTCAGAGGGGCGGATGACATCACGGCAAAAAAACTCAACCAGTCACACAGCAAAAAACGTGATGTGGGTGGCCCTAGACGCACACTTAGGGTCACACAAACCCCCATAGACTGACAACCGCCCAGCTCCGTGGGTGCAATCCCCGGCAGACTAGAGGAGAACAACCCTGCTAACGGTCTGTCCCCCTACCCTTTTTCTTCTTTCTCTCGCTCTCTTTCAAGTCTCTTCAGGCCTACAGATAAGCCGACTACCAATAACAGCCGCCATGCCCAATCACCGAATGTAATCACAAGTTGCCTGTATCTCATCTGTATGTGCCCCCGCATTACCACTGTACTGTATTACAATATATCTTCAATAAAAACTCTTTGAAATAAATAAAAGTTCTACTATGTATTCTCTGCATATTTCTCTGAGCACAAGTAAGCACAAGTGACTTAGCGAAAGGTTCTAATCTGTTTCCACGATCGTTGAGGGGTCAGGGTTTTCATGCTCAGTGGTTGCCAGAAACTGTTCGCTTCTGGTAAGGTTAGGGGGGCTTATGGTGTCACTGTGAGCTAGCTGGTCTATAGGGCAACATATCCTGCGGGGTGCCTGGAGTCAGTCTAGGCATCTTGCCCAAGGTTTATGCTGTCCAACAAACAATGCAGGTCCTACAGATTAGTGGGAACTACACGTCACCCCTTCCCGAGAGCAGGGACAAAGTACTATATCTATATACATGGGTCACCATTGTACCATTGTGAACTACTTTCTTCTTTGTCAAAGAGCAGTTCACATGAGTGCTTGGGTTTCTCTCTGAGTTCCTCTGTAAATTGACCTTCAAATCTTCATCTTATCTCCTCACATTTGTTGTGCATTCAAAGACGGAGATCAGATGTCAGGTGCTATTTCCTGTGTCTGACTTCAAAGTGAGTGGATTTTTGTTGCTCATGCCAAGGCCTGGGAGGCATTGTGTGTTATTTGCTTCTCGTGAAGTGAGTGTATTTATTTCTGTTCATGCCAAGGCCGTTGTGCGTTATTTGCTTTCTCATGTGGAAGTGGTAGAGCAGCCCTGCATGTGAATCACACTCAGGCTGCCTGCACTGCCAGGCTGCCCCGGGACACCAAAGGTGGCCACCTACGAAGGCGGCCAACCTTAGTGCCAAGGAAGGCAAACACCCTGAGCAGTCTAGTGGTTGGGGAGACCAGTGGTCCCCCCGTGATGTCACTTCCTGCTAAGATGGGGGAGGGGATGGGCTATATAGCCCAGGGGGCGAGGGTCAAGCTCCCTCTTTGTTCTTGCTGCAGCGGCGAGTTGACCCTCGCCCCCCACCCCCAGGCTGACCCGGATTTGCGGGACGAAGAACTGCCCTGCGTTTTCCTGCAGAAGGTGAAGAGGGACGGTGTGGGTTTATTGCAGGGTTAAGGGTGGTTGGTTTCTCAGAGGGGAGGGGGGGGAAGGGGGGTGGCGTTCGGCGGGGCCGCGTTGCTTCTCCTGTAGGGGGGGGGGCAAGGTAGGCTGCTGGGGCTGCTGTAATTTTGTTGTCCGTGTGGGGAGAAGGGGCTGGGGGCCATGTGAGCGGGCGGAAGCGTTTGCTCCGCTTGTATTTTGTTGGCTCACGATTGTCATTTTGGCTTCTTTGTGTAACGTTAGCTTTTGTATTTGTTCGCTTGTGGTGTTCTCATGGGTCGATTATGTTCCTGTTGTGAGGCGCTCTGCTTCTCCTGTTGCGGGGGGAGGGGGGCAGCGGCGAGGTAGGCGGCTGGAGCTGCTGTAATCTTGTTGTCCGTGTGAGGAGAAGGGGCCGGTGTTTCCTGGGGGTCATTCTAGCGGGCGGAAGCGTTTGCTACCTCTTGCATTTTGTTGGCTCACGATTGTCATTTGGCTTCTTTTGTATAGCGTTTGCTTTTGTGTTTTGTTCACTTTTGATGTTCTCATGTGTCGGTTCTGTTCCTATTGTGAGGCGCTCTTACGCCTTCGGTGTAGTCCGTGCTGTATAAAAACGCACAAATAATTAATAAATACCCCCCCCCCCCCCCTTGTCCATGATTACGCTCCGTTCCTTCACCCTCCTGTGAGCGACCAATGTTATTGCATGCAGCCTCCTTGTTCCATCGGGTTTTCTCTGGGGCAGCATTTGGTCGGCGCTGAGCTCCGCAGCCTCTCAGCAACCTCACCGTGCTGCTGACTTTGCATGCGCCGGCCCGGGCCTCCTCCCCTTTCGCGATCCTGGTGGTCCGGTGAGTTTCTTTCTGCATTATGTTGCCGTTAGGCATGTTACTAGCGCGATGTTTACACGCAGGCGTCGGTGCGCTAGGAGGAACATTATTTGTAACACAAGGATAACTTTCACGTTACTGTTCACGGATGCAGGCGTTATATATCATGTCATGTATTTATTAAGGGATCGGCGAATTTGGTGCAGATGTTGGGGTTTATATTCACCGGTGCAATGTGGATGGGGGGGGGGGCGGCATTTGACGCTTTTGTTTGTGTCTTACTGCAGGATGGCGGAAGAGAAGGTCGGCACATGCCAGGTAGCACGTTTACCACCCGCTGACCTTCCGGGGTCGTGCTTGGCCGCTGGGCGACCTTGTTCGTTGAGGGTGGGGGGGGCTTGGGGAATTTACGTATTGTTTTTTGTCTTTCAGCAGGAGTGCGGCAAAGGGAAGGTCGACAAACATGGAGTGAACGGGGTGGTGGGGGGGCGGGTATAAGGTATTGATTGCTTTCAATTTCTATTACTGCAGGACTTCATCAAGATGAGTTTGTAGGATCAAACATCACGACGGAAAGTGCATGGCATTTGGTTTGTTCCATTGGTCAGTGGGCCGGCTTTAAGGGATACAGGCTGAAGGATTGCTCGCCAGGAAGTTCTTTGTAATTGAAAATGTTGTAATGTTTATTCTTACTTTGGCTTGTTCAGTCTGTACATGCTGCGCTTGAGATTGTGTGCCTTCTTCCTGTGTTGCTTTAACGCTATGGCCTGCTAATTTTGCTTGTTCTTTTCCTGTAACAGTTATCTCAGGTCACGTGTCTGGTTAGATAGTGCAGTGCCCTGACACTTTTGGGTATATTCGTGATCGATGGAAGTACTCTAAATAATAATTAACAATATTGAAATCTGGAATAGATTTGGTACCACTTCAATAAGTACTGCATATTTAGTGGCGATCTTATGGACAGCTAAGGCGGTACACCCACGGCTTAGATCAGGTAGCCTAGGTGGCCCTCCAAGGATGAGGTACTGAGGAGTGAATTGATCTTACTTTATTCTTCTACTGCGACGTGGCTAGGTGGAGGTGAGAGAGTCGGGTTTTAGGTCTGGGTAAATTAGGGAGCTTAACTAGAGGTTGAGTCGGTGTATACATCCATGCTCCTGTTGAGTTTGTAATTTACATCCATAGCTACGCATGTTGAGCTAATTTTCAACCCAGGGTCAACACTTCCACAAGGAGCTCTTTTCTAGCTGTCCAGAGGGAGGTACGAGAGTCATGTTTTTTTGGATTGGAGTAAATTAGGGATCTTAACTAAAGGTTGAATTGATGTAACATCTATGCTCCTGTCGGTTTGTAATTTACTTCCATAGTTACGCAGGTTTAGTTAATTTTCACCATGGTCAACACTTTCACAGGGAGCTTCTTTCTAGCTTTTGGTATTTGAGAAAGTTAACATTTAGTGGCAGTTATACAATATTTTCGACCAGGGTTTAGCCATCATCCCTCCCCCCCAGCTCCTACGGATGGATTCTTCCGCGATATGCCTGGCCTAATTATGCATGGGAAACCACCTGGTGGACAGACAATGTACAATATATAATCATTCTTTATTGGTAATGAAGGAGAGAGGGCCATTGTTTCTTTCTCCATGCGTCTACCACAACACTTGTAGGACGGCGAGCGTTTACTGCCACCGGGTAGAGCTCTTTACACCCGGCAACACACTGCTGCTGTACCCATTGTTAATGTATTCCGGTGGTTATTGCTCATTCTGATTAGTATTGCACTCTTGATTATATCTCAAATTGCTTAATCTTTTCTACTTGGTGCACTTAGGCACTAGACATGTCTTAGGAAGCAATACCTATGGGAAGATTTTGTGTCCACTATACGCTTACATGCCAAGGGCTTCACAACACCATGAGAGTTTATCCCTAGGCATGTTCTCGAGCCCGCATAGCCTCCCCAGGGCCTGCTGTGTTGAGGGGGAGGGGTCTGGGCTTGGATGTCGTTTCCCATACATGCAGGTATCGGTCAAAAGAAGACGTCGTGGTTCACCTCATGACAGGCCACCGAAGTGACCGGTGCTGTGGTCCAACATGTGAGCAAAATAGTAAATGATAGTGGCGCGTGCCTGTTAATACAATTAATTTACCTTCGAGGTTCTCTGACATGTAGGTTGCACACTGATGTAGATGGGGTGTATATAGCATAACTTATTAAGTAGATCTGTTATTAACTGATGGTTGTTATCATCTATGATCAGTTAAGAGCGCATTAGTGGTGTTGTCGTTATAAGGCCCTCATTCATCAGTCCAGTCACGATATATGGGGGCAGGGGTACCCATGCTAGCATGGCATCATAATTTGATCCGGACCAGGGGGGGCTCACTAGGATGTATTTGGCATGCATAAGGATATTAGCGCACTAACTCTTACACTTTCAGGCCGAATTCTGGGGAGCGAGCATAGATTTCTAATATGTTAAGAGATGAATGACGGAACTATTCGGCAAGATTAATGGTCCGCTGACGCCTAGACTCCTTAGTTTATAGGCAGAGGTGATAGGAACTTTGTTTGCAAGTCTCTGCAGCTCAATGCTGCGGGTGTTGGATAGCACGGACTCTGCCCAGGGGGTCAGGACGCGTCTCAGGGGGGGCAGAAGCGGATACTCCAATGGTGACTTCAGTATTTAAGCATAAGCGAAGTTACGCGATGCAAAGCGACTCATGAGCGGACGGTGGAAGAGGTTCCTACTGGGTATTACAGGAAGAGAATGGGTCATGTAGGCTATTATTTTAGCCTATTTAGTACTAATGAGGTCATTGGTACTTCTGGGTAGACAGTCTCATGTAAGAACAAACGTTATGTAGGCTTGGGTGCATTTGTGCAAGCACCGGTACAGAACAGTCTGTAAGAGGTAGCAAGCTGTGTGTTACCAGAGGTTCATGTAGGGTGCATCTGACTAAAGAGGACCAGACTCAATTAGAGGGCCATTACGGCATTTATGGGCAAACCCACTAGGCACCGGTCCTGGGAAGTCACCTCCGGAGTCAGGGAGAGGAGTAGTTCTTTATGAAAGGTCTTCCATTAAGTATTAGAGTGGACAACTTTCATTTAGAAGTGCGCAGTTAATGGGGACTAATTAGTGCTCGCAAATCCCACTGGCCGGGGTAGCGCTTGGGGCATTGAGGGCCTTGTCTCAATGCAGAGTGTTGGATCAGGGGGACAGCTTTTATGTTTCTTTTCTGTCTCTAATGCAGGGACCGCGCAGGAGAACGGCCCTACCCACATGGGAGACCACATGAATTATCAAATGGTATAAGGGTCCTAGCACACTGTGGGCAGTGTGTTAGGGTCTGGGATTCCCATGGTTCCCCCCCCCCCCTTTGTCATGACTATCCGGGGTGTGGGACGCGTGCAGGTTTCTTTCATGTAAGTAAGACATTGATAGTTAACTGGGAGCCGGGACATATTGGGTAGCCCTGTGCAGTATTTGATGTTCTCTCTGCTGTTGAGTCTGGACAATGCGTTTTACAGTGCAATAATGGGGATGTTCAAGCTAGATGCAGTGGCAGAACTGGGGCTACTCATGCATTTCATGCGATAGAGAATTGGAAAGGTGTTCTCATCTATACTACTACTAGATTTTGGCATATCATGCATCCCATGCGCTATAGGAATCAGGTTTGTTAGTTCAGCAACGGGGGCGCAACGAAGGGCGCTGATCCCGGCGATCGAATGAGCAATGACTTACTTGTCATCGTTGGTTGGGGAATGTTCCATGGAATTTTTATTTCCTTCAGTAATGCACAAGTTTCGCGCCTTTATGGTTAAAATACGCCTAGCTGTCTGGCATGTTAGGCCTTGGAGCTGGTATAGGGAAGAACGCACTGCGGCCAGTGACTGGGGGCCTGAATCAAAATGTCCAGGATAGGAGTGTAACAATTCTCTGATTTCTGGACAATTCTGGTCAAAACACAGGCACCACTCAGAGTAGGACAGGTGGGAATGGAGCAGGAGGTCCATGGTGTGCCCCGGGTTTGGAACTTGAATGATGTTCCTGGTTAAGTGCTCTTGGGGGGCATGGCGACATTGAGTTTCTGACTTCTGGTAGGGGAGAGTAGTAGCAGTGTTAAGTACAGCGGCTGCGCAAATTAACAGGACAACCCTTATACTTCAGCCCCTGTTGTGCTCAATTCGTATGCAGATACTGGCCTCAGCGCGTAGGGTCCCTCAAGGGTACTGTGCAGAAGACTGGCTTGGGATCATCAGGGGCCATGGGTCTTTGGGTAAGGGCGACCAGGGTCGCCCAAGGTCCAGAGGATGGTGGACATCGGCCCTCTGCCCAGGGCAACATTTTCACTTGAGAGGGGCCTGGTTGCTTCTACTGTCACACGGCGTCTCTCTGGGCTGGGTCATTTCTGTTTATTTTATGAATCCGTATTAGAGAGCTCTTTAGGGCAACACGAGCGCAGCAGGGACCTGGGTTAACCAGAACAGGCTTACTCCAGAGCTTGTCAAGTTATGTATTGGCATAGGGGGCGCTGCACCATGTGTAACGGCTTAGTACAGCAGCTAATTCTCTGTTTCGGTAGGGATCATCTGTAGTAGCGGCGGCTGGGCACATGGGTAACGGTGTGGCTCAGTTTATTTCGCCCAGGTTTTGGGCGGGCAAGGTCGGCAGCTGGCGGCCGGATACGGTGTGGAGGAATTTCAGAACCGGGTGGTTCTATGCACACTCAGCAGTCTATCTTGCTATATTTTCTGCAGAACACTGATTAGGTGAGGAGTTACACAGTTATGGCTTTCTTTAATACCTGCCTTTTGGATCAAGTGTGTGTGTGTGTGTGTGTGTAAGTTAGCTCCAGGAGTGGGCATTTTGACTTAAGTGCAGAAATGGAGGGGGTAGCGTTCCTTTTTCAATCAACACCAGAACGCAGTTGGCAGGCATAGTTGAGAGGTGATGGACTTACAGTTAGGTTCCATGGGTTTGTAAGTTACGTGTCTTTTCAGTGAGGCTACACATGCGAGGAGTTTGTTAGCCTACGGTAGGGTCGGCTTCATGGGAGTGAGCTGCCTGGCGGGACCTTGATGGTGAATAAGTCCCCAGTAGGTCTAAGTAAGGGCGTGAGGCCAAATGCTAGACCGGGTACACCATGCCAGTGGCAGTGGTGTTGGTTACCTGATAGGGGCTTGTTGGTTGCTGGTCAGCCAGCTGTACAGAATGGGAATAGACTGGGGATGGCGCACTAGATGGACACCTGCAAAGCGCAATTGGCAGTAAGTTGTGAAGTTCATGGACACCACTGTCACCGTTCCCTGTCCAGAGGGCGGCAGAAGTGAGAAGGAAGTTTGGTTGCGTGCCAGCTTGGTGGTGCTGAGGAAGAGAGCAGACTTGTCCTTGCCTGAGCCGAGAGAGGCCGGTGATTGCAATTGTAGTGCAATAGGTCCATGGCGCCAAGGAGAGGTGGATAGTGTCACCCGTCAAACTTGGAAGTAGCCGGAAACATAGGAGAACTTGTTTCATCAGGCTTGGGTTGCTACTTGCCAAATGCACTGTGTGCATTGATGTAGACAGGGTTCTTTTACCGAAAATAATATGGCGATCCTTGGTTGATATAGGGGAAAGCACTAGGAGCAGCAGGTTGTACTAATAGGAAGCTAGTAGGTGGGGGGACTCTGGGACGGCGGCTGCCGCACCCAGAGCCTTGGCGGAGTTACAGGGCGATCCAATACAGGAAGGTACTGAAGGGTACCCTCTACAGGAGCACTGGAAGGGTGCGTGAGCAAATTATCCCCCAGGGAGATCCACGGCGCATCCTGGAGGATCGACGGCGCCCCGTTAGTCCTTCGGGCGGTTGTGCACCTGAGCAACCGGGGGTTGCCAACGCTCCGCCCCCCGAGGGGGGGTGGGGGGCGTGAGTAATGGGCGAACGAGGGGTTCGCCGGGGGAGGGCTTAGAACTTCCCCCCAGAAACTGACAACTCCCCCACGGTTAACACCGCGGGGGTTATGACTCATCAGGTGGGCGGGTCGCGAGGGGCGGCCTGCTCTGGATCGCCCGTAAGATAACCCAACATGTTGGCATAAGGTTATGCTAATAAAACTGCAACAACTTTCTCCATCAACTTGTGTTGTGTCGGTTATTGGGGAAAGAGTGTGTTGTATTGAATAAAGGTCTGGGTGGGGGCCGATATTGGCACTATGCCAGGCTGCCCCGGGACACCAAAGGTGGCCACCTACGAGGGCGGCCAACCTTAGTGCCAAGGATGGCAAACACCCTGAGCAGTCTAGTGGTTGGGGGGACCAGTGGTCCCCCCATGATGTCACTTCCTGCTAAGATGGGGGAGGGGATGGGCTATATAGCCCAGGGGGCGAGGGTCAAGCGCCCTCTTTGTTCTTGCTGCAGCGGCGAGTTGACCCTCGCCCCCCCACCCCCAGGCTGACCCGGATTTGCGGGACGAAGAACTGCCCTGCGTTTTCCCTCCCATCCGCTTACCCTGCACCGGAGAATCAAGAATGTACTCTGCTGCTCGCTCTTTTTGCACACAGTAAGTGCTGTGGAATCTGTGCACAGTCTTCTATTTTTTCATTTTGGTTTTAATTTGTGTGCATGCTTTGTTAATAAGCAGCTGCTTGTGTCCATGACAGTAATCCCGGCCTTTTGTTAAATCCTAAAGTCCCAGCGGGAGCAGGAACTGCTTGACTTGTGCAGTGTTTTACTTGTCTGGTATTTTACACTCAACAATTCCACATATTTAAATTAACTTGTTGTTGTTCAGCATTTGCACTGCACCGGTAAATTAATGTAAATCGGACTTGAATATTTGTTTAAGATCCATGCAATGAGCTAGGTCACTCATTACTCTTCATCGGGCACTGACTGGATTGCCTCTCTCCTTCCTTCGAGCTGGATCTACTTGCTTCGGTCTTTCTCCCCCCTTCTTGTCCCTCCTTTGTCTGCTCTCCATGTCTGAGCGCTCGAATCCCTCAGACGTCTTGCCCAATAGCATCACATTTGAGCAGTTGGTTGCTTGTTTTATTATTAGTTTATCATCTACCCTCCCACACTTCTTGTTGCTTCCCCCGCTACTCTACCCACCTGTACTTCTGTTTTACCCCGTGATCTTTTATTCATTGATTTAGGACAGCGTGGCAGCAATTGCCAATGGCCACTCAACTTTATAAAAAGATTTCCACACTACCTGGAATGTCATTTCTTTTATTAACCAATCCACCTTGGATCAGCAAATGAAAATCAAATCTCAAATGTGTCATTTCAGAGGAACAAAGTTGTACTGAGATACGTGTGCACATATGAAACCCAGAAAGATTTGATAGAACTCATGCCCACTACTCTCATTCCATGGGTTTTTGAAACCCCTATATCTGAAAAATATCTCAGCGGGTTAAGCATTTGCATCTGTGATCTGGGAGCCACTTGCAAAGCACAGGTTCTGACTCCAGGACAGTGTGTCGAGCTTCCACCCGTTCACCCCTCCACTTTCTCACTTCACACGATCGCTCATTGGGTTAAAAACCCTTTGCGGAGTTTGGAACCACTAAGACCTTTATCAGTATGCAGATGAAATATCGAGTCAGTAATATCGACTGACACTTTTACCAAGTTGGAAATATCATGAGCAAGTATTTTGTGGACAAAAATATAAATTTTAAGGTAAGTAATATTGATGTTAAAAATATAGCCATTAATATCGTTTGCAAAATATAGCTTTTTTTGTATCTCTTTTTATTGTTTTCAGTTATACAAACTCAACATCAGCATCTGCGCAGTCAGGGCATTTTACAGATTGGATCCACTTATGCCACAAACCATTAAGAACTCACAAGCCATTTTCGATAAGGGCATAACCTGTTAATGATAAGACGAACACAGCACAGAGTGCCCGGACAGTACATATCCCATCAGCAGTTAATTCCAAATTCTTTCGTCTTTTCCATGTTAAGGTTCCTGTCTCACTATGCATATATAGTTGTTTTGCTGCTTCCCCAGTCCTGTAATAGGAAGCGATGTTTGGCAGCTGCATAATAATCCCCGCTACATATCACTCGTCACTCGTTCCCAACACCACTGTTCCCTTCTGTCAGTTACTCATTCTGTTGTAGTCTCTTTAAGGTAGATCTCTCGGGTGATCAAGTAGCACATCAATGGGGCCCATGTAACCCTGGGTCTGGAGGCCGTGGGCAGCAGTTCGGCATACGTCGTCAGGCGCTCCTGACAGTTTACCAGGTCAGCCATCCAATCCTTAAATTTTGGTGCCCACCCCCTACCCCACCGGCAGGCCACCCTTCTCTTTGCCATTAGGAGTACTAATGCAACAAATTTACGATGTTCTGCTCGTAAGGGCTTGACATATCCCAACAGGACCATTAGCGGAGAAGGTTCAACAGGTGTATTAATCATTAATTGCAAAGCGTGAGACACTTGACACCAGTATGCTCTCACTCCTGGGCACTCCATGCCAATTGTAGAAAGTCGGCACTTTCAGCCCAACACCTGTCACATCTGTCAGACTCTCTCAGCTTATATTTGCACAGCTTGGCCGGGGTATAATACAGACTGTGTAGGAATTTATAATGCAATATACGGAGCCTACTGCTGGCTGACACCCGCTCAGTCTGCATACAACAAAACTCCCAGTGCTCATCAGTTAGGGCAAACCCAAGCTCCTCACTCCATCTCGTGCGTAACAGTGTGGCTGGCATTTCCCTCTGTGTGTGTACTGTCCTATATATCAGGGAGACGAGTCGTTTAGCCGTAGCCGTAGCAATCCCTAATATTAGCTGTAGTGGAGCCAATGCTTGCGGTTTCGCTGGGAAATCAGGAGTGAGTGATCGAATCCCTTGCCTAAGTCTAATATAAAAGAAGACATTTAGAGGTGTCTTCTGAACGTTCTCAAACATATGTTTGACAGTACAGAATTGGCCATTATGATACAGATCCCCCCAGGTGTGGATTTGAGCTCGCTTTTGAAAATTGTGAAATACAGCCTCCTGTAGCAATGGCATGTTCGGGTGGTAAGTGAGAGGTAACAATGCGAGTATAACAAGGGGACATCAAGCATCCGCCCTATTCGCTGCCATGCTGCAATTGTGCATGTGAGGGCGGTGAGTGTTCTATCTCTTTTACCAATCGGCATATATAAGGCACCTTCTATTGGAGTGGGGTGCGCAAGCCAGTGTTCCACTGCCACCTGAGGCATATATCGCAGTTGCTTTAGCCAAAACCAACAGAAGAGGGCTTGTGCACTTGAGAAGAACAGCTCAAAATTCGGTATACCAAACCCTCCTTGCGAGTAAGGATGAGACATTACACTCCATTGCAATCTAGGTTACTTACCATCCCAGACAAGGCGTATCAGCTCCGACTTCAATGTCTTGACAAAATGAGCACCCGCGTAAAACGGGATGTTTCAAAAAAGATATAGCATCTGGGGGAGCACCACCATTTTTATCAAGGACGTTTGGCCTGCCATGAAGAGGGGTAGTGCGATCCACCGTGTGACGCAGTCCGTTATCCGAGTTATGGCCGTCCCATAGTTCAACCTCATATGTTAATCTATCGCTGGTGATCTGTATCCCTAGGTACTTCAGTTCATCCTCTCACCATTCTAAGGGGTAGGCCAGTGGGAAGCGTGCAGTTGCAGCCGTCAGTGGGAAAAGGCTCGACTTTCCCCAGTAAATTTGGATCCCTGAAAGCTGTCCAAACACTATGAATTCTCTAAGGATTAGGTTTTGCTGTGGGTCTCGGATGTAAAGGGTAATATCTTCTGCATTGAGGGATTTTAGAATTTCGCGCAAGTTTCACCGTAAAGCCTTCTCATTTTGGTGTTGTCGCAGTTTCGCTGCCAGTGGCTCCACTGCAATAGCAAAAAGTAACAGGGAGAGGGGGCACCCCTGCCAGGTCCCCCTTGTGATGTTAAATTACTGCGATGTGTGTCCGTTTGCTAGCACCTTGGCAACTGGCAAGCAATATAGTAGTTTGATCCACGAGAGGAATAGGGGTGGGAAGCCCATACTTAGCATTACTCCAAAGATGTAAATCCCACTCTATAGAGTCGAACGCCTTGGTGGCGTCCAAAAAAACTGCGGCTACAGGGAGGTCTGGAGAAACATTATTCAAAACAGCAAATAGCATTCTCAGGTTATGTGAGGTGGCCCTCCCGGGCACGAAGCCCGATTTGTCAGGGAGAATCAAATTCTCTATCAGCAAGCTCAGCCGAGTCTCAACCAGTTTAGCCAGTATTTTGACATCACAGTTAAGGAGTGATAGCGGTCTATAAGAACCGCACTGCTAAGGTGCCTTTCCCGGTTTCAACAGTGATATTCCCTCATAGTAGCCGGCAGGTGACCAACTTCCAGTGATTCCTCATACACTTCCCTAAGGATAGGGGCCATCAAGTCTATTTACGTTTTATAGAATTCAATAGGAATTCCATCTGTACCCGTGGCCTTCCCGGATTGCATACTCATGATCGCTTCCCTTATTTCATCCAGCTCGAATGGCACACACAAAAAGGCTCTCTGTACGTCACTCAGCCATCCCAGTGCCACATCGCCAAGAAACCCCTCCAGGTCCAGTTCAGTCATCCCATTTGTAGTATAAAGCTTGGCTCAGGAAGGCATTAAGTATGTTGGCTGTGTCTCGGCAAGCTACCCCCTCCAAATCCTCAACTTCTACTTCATAATTAGATCAGCGTGGTTTCTTCACCTTATGTGGCAGTATCTTACCCGGTCTATCTCCCTCTCCATATTTTCTGACCACCCAGTATTTACCTCTAAATCATGCTTCCCTTTGCGCCTCATCCATTTACTCTGTGAGCTTGTCTCTAAATTTAGCTTGTGTCTGGCCAGTCGAGTTCACGGCAAGCTCCGTTTCCAGCGCCTTAAGTTCCATTTCTAAGTTCTGCAATGTAAGTAGTATGTCCTTTCGATATACAGTATTCCCGGACCGTGACCTTAAATGCATCCCATATAATTTCAACACTATTGACAGAATCCTTATTTCGCGCAAAAAACTCTTGTATCTCCACACGTAATTCCTCCTGAAATACTGTGTCAAGGGGCGTGAAGTCGCCACTGACTGCGCGGTGTGGTAAAGTCAGAGGAAGAGAGTGCAAGCAGCACTGGGGAGTGATCAGAGCAGGTTCTAGCTAGATGCTGTACTTTATTTATCGTAGGTGCCAACCCTCTGGACACCAAATAGTAATCTAACCTTGCCCATGATCGTGCTTGCGCTGTGAAGTGCGTACCCTCTTGCCAATTCGGATGAGTATATCTCCAAGCATCTATCAACTGATAGGCAGCAATGATGTCTTGTACCACTGCTTGAGCCTTGGTGGAGTAGTGTGGTGCGGGATACGATCTGTCCAGTCTAGGATTGTATGTAACATTAAAGTCACCCCCATACGACATGAGTAGAGTCTACCTCAAATATCTTAGCCCACAGTGCATTAAAAAAACATGGGTCATCCGTATTCGGCACATAACAGCAAGCCAGTGTAATCTACACTGGTCCTAGCCGTCCCCATGCCAGACAGTATCGACCCTGCGAGTCCCATGTAGCTCCCACCAAGTAAAAGGGCACCAGTTTTCTTATTAGAATCGCAGTACCTCTTGCATATGTGGAATAAGAGGAAAAAATTCTATGGCCTGCCCACTTACTGGCAAGCGGTACAAAAGGGGGTGGTAATGGACGGAGCATCTGAACCAATCAAACACTCACACCCAGTCAAAAGATCTGGGTTTAATCCATCACCGTCCTTTAGACCACTCTGCCACCCCAGTTCAGACATGGCTATATGCAAATCAGTCTGACCCTGTGCCTCATGGGAACAGTCCAGCCCGAACTGCCAAGCCATGCCTTCCCTGGACCGGAAACAAGCTTCCGAGGACTGGTTTCTGGCATTCCAGTCGTCTTCAGCCCGGCTGTCTTTATTCCAGTGGCAAAGTGAGCAAGGGACTCACGTCTGAGCATACCCTGCCACACTTATGGCGGCCAAAAGCGGTACAAAAGGGGGTGGTAATGGACGGAGCATCTGAACCAATCAAACACTCACACCCAGTCAAAAGATCTGGATTTAATCCATCACCGTTCTTTAGCCCACTCTGCCACCCCAGTTCAGACATAGCTATATGCAAATCAGTCCTACCCTGTGCCTCATGGGAACAGTCCAGCCCGAACTGCCAAGCCATGCCTTCTCTGGACCGGAAACAAGCTTCCGAGGACCGGTTTCTGGCATTCCAGCCGTCTTCAGCCCGGCTTGCTTGAATCCAGTGGCAAAGTGAGCAAGTCCATCACCACCCCCTTTTGTACCACTTACTGGCAAAGCTGTTTGGTTTGTGTTGAGCGAAGTGAGTCTCCTGTATTATGCTATGTGCACATTATGCCTGTCCAAGTATGACTATATTTGCTGTCTCTTCCTGGGGTCCCCCAGGCCTCTGACATTCCACATAATGACATTCAGTGCCCCTGAATCTACCTTAGCCATACTCCACGAGTTCTATATTAGACCCGAATGTTGCCCATGCAATGTGACCCAAATCTGAAATAATAACAAACATCTGTCGCAATACACTTTTGATGCTGTCCAATGCCCTGTCCCCCCGCCCCCCTCCCACTGAAGCAGCCCCAACTTGCCAGTATTAGTCTTCAGCCCCCCCCCCCCCCCACCCCTACCACCATCACTAACAAAAACAGAAACAACTCTACAATCCCTGCTAACATCTTGCAGTGGACCGTTCCGGGGAATACCCATTGGGGGTCATTTCTAGGTGGCAACATAAAAACCCCTCTCCCACTAAGCCCTTTAGAGTTGGATCAACCGGGCTCAGCGGGGGACGAGGGTGCCCGCTGTATAATAGGTATAGTTCACTGAACCCATCCGTCTATTCAAAGTCATTTTGCAATCAAGTAATTACAACGCGTACATGTTCCTTGTGGCTCCTGTCGATGCAGATTGTTGTGATGCCGCCATGGCTTCCTCGGATCGATTTGTACATTTCACATGTTTGAGCAATTCCTCCACTTGTTGCGGCTTAGTAAAGAATCTTTGTTTGCCTTAATGCGTACTCCTGAGTCGCGCCGGGTACAGTAGTGCATAATCAATCTGTGCCTTCCTCAATTTATTTTTAACATCCAAGAACTTACGCCTCTCTTCCTGCACTATAGGCCTAAAATCTGGGTAAATGGAGAATGTGTTCCCATCATATGACAGGGTTTGCTTGCTCTGTGCTGCCCGTAGGGCCACATCCTGGTCTCTATAGTTCAAAGGTTTCACTATTATGGGCCGCGGGTTGGTGCCTGGAGGCGGCCGTGGTCCAAGTGATCTGTGGGCCAGTTCTACGATAAACTGACTTGAAAAAGATTCAGCCCCTATCGTCGCCAGCAGCATTTTCTCCACATAGTCTTCCATTCATCCTGTGTTCGGGGATTCCCGGATTCCAATCACGCATATGTTATTGCACCTACTGGGCGCTTCCAAGTCTTCGTTTTTGGCTGCTATGACTTTTAGTAGTTTATCCATGTGGGGGAGTTGCGTAGTGTGTCGTGATGTTGCATCCTCCGAGTCTGATATGCGCCTTTCTGCTTCCTTTATTCTATCTTCGTGCTCCTCCAGTTTGTACGCTATGGCATCCATATGCGATGACATGCAATCAACCTTATCCACTATGGTGGCAAATCCTTGCCTGACCTCCTGCAGTTTAGTCTGCATGCCAGCAGTTGTGGCGCAGCGTCGCCTTGGCCCTCTCCCCCTCCGTCCGGGCCGCGATCATCCTGCATGTTGCGCGCACTACGCTTTCCTTCTAAATTCAATTTCGGCTGCCTCGTGTCCAGTTTCCCCAGTATGACTCACTGGTGGGGGAACACAGCTTAGCAGAGTCTTGCACACCCACCCTTCAACACTGATTATTCCGGGTTAGTCGCTATCACTGCAATATCTATGCAGGGGCAATCCGTTATACAGATCAATACTAAAGCAAGACAAAAAAAGGGGGGGGGTACCACCAGCGCTTTCAAGGCAGCCCTCTTGGGGTTATTTAAAGGCAGCTCCACCAACTCCAGGCTGTCGCTCCCAGTCACTCCAAGCCTTACCAGCCCAAATCAAGCCAGCGCTGTAATGGTGTTGTAATCTTGCATAGTGTTCGACATCTAATAGTCCCTGGAGATCGCCTCCTCAATGTATCTGTCGCCAATTGTACGGGAATTTCACTCTGGCCATGAAAGTAGTGTTTGTCACCGGGGCTGCAGAATGTTCTTCCAGCCTCTCTCCTGCTTAAAATGGTGCCCTTCTTAAAAAAATGGTGCCTGGGGTAGAGTCCTGTCCGGCCTCAGTTGTACAGTGGGGGGGACAAACCTCCTGATATCCTCGCCCCTTCCATACCTCAATCAGGCTCCCAGCTGGCCTCCGCTCCCCCCCACACCCTCACCCCCAGAACACGATCAGGCCACGGGAAGAGGCACGGCAGAGGGAGCAGTCACACAGTCCTCTGTAGTTGCCTCATACCCAAAAGGTGCCAACGCACTCTGTCTTCCCCTCAGCGGGCTGTCAATGCAGGGCTGTTCGTATGGCTCACAATGTCAGCTCCTCTCACACACCGCAGTGAGGAATGCTCTCCCCTTCTGCCGCTTATCTCCAGCGCCGCCACTGCCCACTTGATTTTGTGCCTCTCACCGTCCGGGCCCACGAGCCGCTTCGCCAGTGCTGTCCGCTCTCTAAATACCAGCCTCCGGCGCCCGCCCCCACCGGGCGCTCCGCAGTGTCAGCTCTTGCGCAGTGTGCAGGGTCTCCACTCCCACTCTCACTGCACGCGGCACCAGCCTGGGCCTGGATGTCCCCAGGGCCGCCCTGGTCTCTGTTAGTGTCTGCTCCCGCACTCGTTGCACACCCAGTCTTGCACAGCACCTTGGCCGGATCTTTTGTGTGCCAGGATAAGGGCATGATCCGTCCAATCCTCCCCAAACCTGGAGCAAGTCAGCGAGGGTGTCGTTCTTTCGGCTGGCAGTTTTCCAGATGCCAGATGGGTCAGCAAACAGGATAAATGGCAGGATAATAGCACCGGGCTGCAGGAGCCTCACACCAGTGTGGCCATCTTGCTAGTGCGCCACCTAGCGCCCCCTTTTGCAAAAATATAGTTGTTTAATATCTTTTTTTAATTGTGTTATGTATTTTAGTATATATTTTAAATGGATGTGATGTAACTTTTTTGTACAAGTATTGTAAATGTTTTTTAATATATGTGTTACATTTTTAGGGGTTATTACATTAAGGGGCGATTCCGATTCGGGAGAAAAAAACATCGTATGATTCGTATTCGTAGCCGTCTTCGTACGAATTGCGTAGTACGATCCGTATCCCGAAAATACATCCGAATATCAGCGAACCGTACGAATCATAATCGAAGACCCGTACGAAATGGCTTTGGAACTCAAACCGTACGATTTGTAAACATGCCGTACGACCAAACAAGTACCATCCAGACCGGGGACCGAGTACGTGATTTGTACGGGCAAACGTAGCCGCGCTTGAAGCATGATTCGTACGGTAAACATCGCGTATGAGCGAGCCGCACCAACAAATACGAAGCGCACACCCCTCAATAAAGCGAATGCGAACACCCCCAAAACGGCCCGTATCAGCAAGCTGCACCAACAAATACGAACCCCACACCCCTCAATAAAGCGTACGCGAACCCCCACCCCGAAAAGGGCCCGTATCAGCCAGCCGCACCAACAAATACGAACCGCACACCCCTCAATAAAGCGTACGCGAACCCCCACCCCGAAAACGGCCCGTATCAGCCAGCCGCACCAACAAATACGGACCACACACCACTCAATAAAGCGTACGCGAACCCCCACCCTGAAAATGGCCCGTATCAGCCGCCGCACCAACAAATACGAACCGCACACCCCTCAATAAAGCATACGCGAACCTCCAACCCAAAAAGGGCCCGTATCAGCCAGCCGCACCAACAAATACGAACCGCACACCCCTCAATAAAGCGTACGCCCACCACGAAAACAGCCCGTATCAGCCAGCCGCACCAACAAATACGAACCGCACACCACTCAAAGCGTATACGAACCCTCACCCCCGAAAACGGCCTTCATCAGCCAGCCGCACCAACAAATACGAACAGCACACCACTCAATAAAGCGTACGCAAACCCTCACCCCGAACACGGGCCGTATCAGCCAGCCGCACCAACAAATACGAACCGCACACTACTCAATAAAGCGTACGCGAACCCCCACCGCGAAAACGGCCCGTATGAGCCAGTCGCACCAACAAATACGAACCGCACACCACTCAATAAAGCGTACGTGAACATCCCCAAAAAGTCCCATATGAGCCAGCAGCACCAACAAATACGAACCGCACACCACTCAATAAAGCGTACGCGAACACCCCAAAAACATCCTATATGAGCCAGCAGCACCAACAAATACGAACCACACACCCCCCACTAATGAAGCGCACGCGAACCCCAAAACCAGCACAAGGAGGGTGCAAACGAGTCGCACATCCCCACAAAACATGTCTCCTGTGTACACACCATTGGAAAACAATGTCCTGGACACATCCAAACAGGTAAACAGAGGGCCCTAGTCACACTCACCCCTTATAACACACCCACCAAAATTTCAAAATAAGCCACACCCACAAATGGACCAATAAAAGGGCCCACACATACAACCCATCATCCTTTGCAACATACCTATTTGCGTAAAGACACTGACAGCACACCAACAACTGTACCCATACACCTTCACACATACACCGTATCTCATTCACACCCACACCACCCCCTTCACAATCAGACCCACACACCCTCATCCATATACACCATCACCCCCCCAATCACATATACCCCACACCATGACTACACCAAAGAATCCAAAGTTCACTAACCCGGAGATGGACATTCTTACAGATGAAGTCATTAGAGTTGAGCCACAGCTGTTTGGTGCATTGGTCAGACAGACCAGCATTGCAGAAAAAACACGCCTGTGGGAGAGGATCGTTGATAAGGTCAATGCTGTTGCACCCATCAGGCGCACCAGGAGGGATTGCCAGGCCAGGTGGTACGATCTGCAGAGGATAGTCAAGAGGAAGATGGATGAAGACTACGCCCATGCACACCAGACTGGAGGTGGTGGTCCCCGCAGACCTGCACAATACCATCCCTGGAAGGAGAAAGTCATGGACCTGTTACCACCGGTGGGAGTTCACGGAATCGAAGGAGCCGTGGAGCGTGGTGAGTATCCAAACAACTCATGTAACATGGGGGACTACCAGCAGTGCCTAACAGTATGGGGGTGGTATGTGGGTGGGTGGCCATGACTCCCAGCAGTGCCTAACAGTATGGGGGTGGGTGGCTATAATTCCCAACAGTGCCCAACAGTATGGGGGTGGGTGGCTATAACTCCCAACAGTGCCCAACAGTATGGGGGTGGGTGGCTATGACTCCCAGCAGTGCCTAACAGTATGGGGGTGGTATGTGGGTGGGTGCAGAGGACTCCCAGCAGTGCCTAACAGTATGGGGGTAGTATGTGGGTGGGTGGCCATGACTCCCAGCAGTGCCTAACAGTATGGGGGTGGGTGGCTATGACTCCCAACAGTGCCCAACAGTATGGGGGTGGGGGCTATGACTCCCAGCAGTGCCTAACAGTATGGGGGTGGTATGTGGGTGGTCATGACTCCCAGCAGTGCCTACCAGTATGGGGGTGGGTGGCTATGACTCCCAACAATGCCCAACAGTATGGGGGTGGTATGTGGGTGGCTATGACTCCCAGCAGTGTCTAACAGTATGGGGGTGGTATGTGGGTGGTCATGACTCCCAGCAGTGCCTAACAGTATGGGGGTGGGTGGCTATGACTCCCAACAGTGCCCAACAGTATGGGGGTGGGTGGCTATGACTCCCAGCAGTGCCTAACAGTATGGGGGTGGTATGTGGGTGGGTGCAGAGGACTCCCAGCAGTGCGCAACAGTATGGAGGTGGTATATGTGTGGGTGGCCATGACTCCCAGCAGTGCCTAACAGTATAGGGGTGGGTGGCTATGGCTCCCAGCAGTGACTAACAGTATGGGGATGGTATGTCGGTGGGTGGCCATCACTCCCAGCAGTGCCTAACAGTATGGGGGTGGGTGGCTATGACTCCCAACAGTATGGGGATGGGTGGCTATGACTCCCAGCAGTGCCTAACAGTATGGGGGTGGGTGGCTATGACTCCCAGCAGTGACTAACAGTATGGGGGTGGGTGCAAGGGGAGTGCCAGAAGGCTGGAAGGGGGAGGGGAGAGGGTGCAAGGTGTAGGGTAGGAGGCTGAACCCATCCCATATGGCCCAGGTAAACACCCATGCACCATGTTCAATGCACAGGGAGTGTTAAAGTACTGAAAAGATAGCGGACACTGGGCCCTGGTGTAGGCAGCACAAGGCCCTCCTGTGACCAGTGCAAACACTAACACCAGGACAAGGTCAGATGTCCTGCACAGGAACTCACAACCGCCATCATGGCAGCATGCTTCATGGGGGGACAGACACACTACAAGGGATGCCCACTTGCAAATCACACTCAAACTACTAGGATGGCCTGTCACACACACCCCTTACAGAAACAGAGCCTCTGGGGACTGGCAATGGAGTGCACCACTGTCACAATCGTCATGTAACACAACAAAACAAATACTGATCTGATGACGCATCCAAGCAAAAAAAGCACAGTGCTGAATCACAAGTCAATTGTGCCTCTCACACAATGCTGTTGCCACAGCTTTTGGACGCTGTGGATGCACTTAAGTAGCACCATGGACCTGGGTATTGACAAGGTGATGCATCTTGGAGAAGTGCCACGTTCTAAAGCCCTGTATCCACACTAAGTGTGGAAGGGTATACTCAGACGAGAGTCCCTAGCTCAATGCACCATCAGGATTCAAGCAAGCCGGGCCGATGACGGCTGAAATGCCAGAAACCGGTCCCCGGTAGCTTGTCTCCTTTCTGGTGAAGAATTGGCTTGGTAGTTTGGTCTGCCCTGTTCCCATCATGCACTGGGACAGGAGCAGACTAATTTGCATGTAGCCAGGTTCTGAGCTGGGATGGTGCAGTGAGCTAAAAAATGGTGATGGATCAAGCCCTGATCTCTTGACTGGGTAGGAGTATTCTGCATCATTCAGAAACTCTGTCCATCACCTTTTCCAAAATTGATTTTATCCACACTAAGTGTGGTAGGGTATACTCAGACGTGAGTCCCTAGCTCATTGCACCATCAGGATTCAAGCAAGCCGGGCCGATGATGGCTGAAATGCCAGAAACCGGTCCCCGGTAGCTTGTCTCCTTTCTGGTGAAGAATTGGCTTGGTAGTTTGGTCTGCGCTGTTCCCATCATGCACTGGGACGGGAACAGACTAATTTGCATGTAGCCAGGTTCTGAGCTGGGATGGAGCAGTGAGCTAAAAAACGGTGATGGATCAAGCCCTGATCTCTTGACTGGGTAGGAGTATTCTGCATCATTCAGAAACTCTGTCCATCACCTTTTCCAAAATTGATTTTATCCACACCAAGTGTGGGAGGGTATACTCAGACGTGAGTCCCTAGCTCATTGCACCATCAGGATTCAAGCAAGCCGGGCCGATGACGGCTGAAATGCCAGAAACCGGTCCCCGGTAGCTTGTCTCCTTTCTGGTGAAGAATTGGCTTGGTAGTTTGGTCTGCCCTGTTCCCATCATGCACTGGGACAGGAACAGACTAATTTGCATGTAGCCAGGTTCTGAGCTGGGATGGTGCAGTGAGCTAAAAAACGGTGATGGATCAAGCCCTGATCTCTTGACTGGGTAGGAGTATTCTGCATCATTCAGAAACTCTGTCCATCACCTTTTCCAAAATTGATTTTATCCACACTAAGTGTGGGAGGGTATACTCAGACGTGAGTCCCTAGCTAATTGCACCATCAGGATTCAAGCAAGCCGGGCCGATGACGGCTGAAATGCCAGAAACTGGTCCCCGGTAGCTTGTCTCCTTTCTGGTGAAGAATTGGCTTGGTAGTTTGGTCTGCCCTGTTCCCATCATGCACTGGGACAGGAACAGACTAATTTGCATGTAGCCAGGTTCTGAGCTGGGATGGTGCAGTGAGCTAAAAAACGGTGATGGATCAAGCCCTGATCTCTTGACTGGGTAGGAGTATTCTGCATCATTCAGAAACTCTGTCCATCACCTTTTCCAAAATTGATTTTATCCACACCAAGTGTGGGAGTTTATACTCAGACGTGAGTCCCTAGCTCATTGCACCATCAGGATTCAAGCAAGCCGGGCCGATGACGGCTGAAATGCCAGAAACCAGTCCCCGGTAGCTTGTCTCCTTTCTGGTGAAGAATTGGCTTGGTAGTTTGGTCTGCCCTGTTCCCATCATGCACTGGGACAGGAACAGACTAATTTGCATGTAGCCAGGTTCCGAGCTGGGATGGTGCAGTGAGCTAAAAAACGGTGATGGATCAAGCCCTGATCTCTTGACTGGGTAGGAGTATTCTGCATCATTCAGAAACTCTGTCCATCACCTTTTCCAAAATTGATTTTATCCACACTAAGTGTGGGAGGGTATACTCAGACGTGAGTCCCTAGCTCATTGCACCATCAGGATTCAAGCAAGCCGGGCCGATGACGGCTGAAATGCCAGAAACCGGTCCCCGGTAGCTTGTCTCCTTTCTGGTGAAGAATTGGCTTGGTAGTTTGGTCTGCCCTGTTCCCATCATGCACTGGGACAGGAACAGACTAATTTGCATGTAGCCAGGTTCTGAGCTGGGATGGTGCAGTGAGCTAAAAAACGGTGATGGATCAAGCCCTGATCTCTTGACTGGGTAGGAGTATTCTGCATCATTCAGAAACTCTGTCCATCACCTTTTCCAAAATTGATTTTATCCACACTAAGTGTGGGAGGGTATACTCAGACGTGAGTCCCTAGCTCATTGCACCATCAGGATTCAAGCAAGCCGGGCCGATGACGGCTGAAATGCCAGAAACCGGTCCCCGGTAGCTTGTCTCCTTTCTGGTGAAGAATTGGCTTGGTAGTTTGGTCTGCCCTGTTCCCATCATGCACTGGGACAGGAACAGACTAATTTGCATGTAGCCAGGTTCTGAGCTGGGATGGTGCAGTGAGCTAAAAAACGGTGATGGATCAAGCCCTGATCTCTTGACTGGGTAGGAGTATTCTATTGACAAGGTGATGCATCTTGGAGAAGTGCCACGTTCTAAAGCCCTGTGCCAGAAGTAGGTGTACTGGTAAAGGGGGGTTGGCAGTTGGTGGCCGTCACAGCACAGCAACACCTCTCAAAGTTTGCTGACTGAAATCAGAAAAATTCCACTCAGTCTCAATCCTAAACCTGCTGAATTTAAACCCTGTGCATGCTTGAACCAAGCATAAGGATTGACGCTGCATTGTGCAGATTGGGCCACACAGAGCACAGCTGGATCTGTGTCATGCTGGCGACACAAGCCACAGCAATGGCTGTGCCAGTCATCGTAAACAGTACCGAACATGTCAATGACCCCTGAGCACATGTCAATCTAATCCCACAACATACCCATACACAAGTGAACAATGACAACAATCCAAAGCAGGTGGAACAGTGCTAACGACAATGGATATCAAAATTGGATGTTGCATGACAGTGCATTAACAGTGTCTGTCTCTCACACCCACAGGGCAACATGTGGAAACTACCCCCAACCATGGGGAGATGGATCCCAGTCCCAGGCTCAGCAGGACCCTGACCCCACCGATAGCGACGCCTCTCAACACACCATGGATGACCCCAACCAACCTGGCCCCTCTGGATCCCAAACCTGTGCAGCAGCTGGATCAGATACATCTGTGCCAACCACCACACCCATTCCCGCCACATCCCAGCAGACAGCTAGTAGCCTTGCCCATAATCCACAACAGAGCCAGTCTGACAATGAGGGACAAGGTTCGCCGGGCACCCAGGAGGTGGCAGACGACACCACAACTGCCATCACTCATGGGTCCCGTCAATCCGATGTGCCCACAAGCGCAGGCCAGGCTCGTGTGGGCAGGGGTGGTGGGAGTGGCGCAAGGCAGAGGCGAGAACCTGACCAGCAAGCTGCAGGGCCCGATATGTCTGAACTCCGAAACATCATGGAGGCATACCCACGGGACACCAGGGAGTTCAGCCAGGTAGTGGAGGCCCTCAACAAAATTAAAAATCATCAGGCCGAGCAACATGCCAGTCAACAACGACACCAGGGACGGATGGAGGCAAGACTGGATGAGCTCTTGACGGTGCATAGGGAAATAAGCCAATCACTCCGTCAGATTGCTGTCAACATGCAGCACCCTCCCTGTGTCACCAGGTCAGAAACATCAAGGCAAAGACCAACATCAGCCACAGGGAGGGAGGAGGAGGAGGAATTGTCTGACGGAGCGTCCCAGGCATCGTCAAGGCCTGCACGTGAGGGTCCCACAAGGAAGGTGGGTCGTCCACGGCTAAGACGTTGTGAGGCAGTGGGCTTTGCACAACTCCCAGGTCACCAGGTCTGGCATCTTGCCTTTGTGTGCAACAGCATCACCTTATTGACTCTCCCACATGGACTTGCTGGTCGCCGTGTGCCCAATGATTCCAAGCATTGTGGCCTGGACTCTGTTGACTCACACTGTAAGGCATCACATCTCCAGCTGTGAACTTTGGGTTCCCCCCATTTTTGTACAGCACCTACTCACGTTTCCCGCACAAGATCAGAAAATAAATCAAAATAAAATAATCCGCATTGGTGGAGAAGTTTTATACCCAGAGTCAAAAACATATGTGTGGGGATATGTATAAAATGCCAGAGTGTTGAACAAACTGCAGCCATCCACACACTGGGATCTGAGTCCGGGTGAGGACACACATAGGTCACAATATTTCAACAACTACATACATGGATGGCAATACACACCAGTGATGGTTACAAAATGCTGAAGGGGGGGTTAGCTTGCAATATTGCAATTACAGACAGGTACAGAAGAGTCACTTGGAGGTGTACAGATCATGGGTAATATGTAGGTATCCACGGAGGGAGTACCAGGATCTGTTTTCTGAGGTATGAGAACTATCAGCCGCATGCAGTTGTACTGTGGATGTGATGAATGGTGCCCAGGCCAAGGGTGGCAGGACGGACTGTGGGCAACGGGGTGTTGGATGGTAGACGTCCATATAAGTTTATTGGCCTGGGCCTGTGGAGTGCCTACTGAGTGTGGCTGAGGAGTATGAAGGTGAACCTGCAGTTGACTGTGGGACTATTGTAGGTATCTCAGGTGGACGGCCATGTGGCAGTAGCAGGGGATGTTGAGGATGAGGTGTGTGCATGCACCCTGGATTTGCACAAGTACTCCTGGAGTCTGGTTCTTGTACCTGTGTAGAGGTTGTTGCTGTAGTTGGGCTGGCTGGTGTCATTGACGGCGACCAGGCTGAACACCACCTCATCAACAGAACATTGCCATAGCCATCCCAGAAGTTTATAAGATCTCCCTCAGACACCGCACCAACAGAGTGGGAGGAGGAGTCGCCATCATCCACATGAACCAGACCCTCCAGCTTATCGCGATTTCGCGATTTACAAAAAAATCGCGAAATCGGGCGATCTGTGGAAATGCCGCGATATTTGGGCAAAACCCCGCGAAATTTGCCGTTTCCGCCGTTTCCTCCTTAAATCCAGCCCCGTGCGCACCCATTTTCCCATTTCCCCCCCCAGGATTTTGCGGCGAGAAGGAGCGAGGAGTTCGAGAACGGCGGCCGAGAGAGTAAGAAGACCACGGCGGGCGAGAGAGGGAGAAGACCAGCACCGCAAGAGGGGGAGAGAGCACGAAGACACACACGAAGAGGCCTGTAAATCATTTTCATTCCTGTCATGTTTACGTTTTACCCTTATCTTTTTTTATTCAATTACCTGGCACGTTTCTCCTAACACTCCCATGCATAGTTCTAGATTTTGGGACACCACTCCCTGTTGCCCTCCTCGGGGTGTCGATATGTGAATCTTTTAAAAGTGCCCAAGTTTGTCTCGCACATGCCCAGCACTTTCTCACGCTCTCCGCCGTGCTTGTAATTTGCTTTGGGTGTGTGCGGTGGCATGAGAGTAAAGCGGTAGTGGGGGCTGGGTAGTGTCCTTTCTTGTTCCCGATACAGGTGGGGCCAGTTCTTCCTTCTTCTGGGCCTGGCAGTTCTCCTTTCCAGCCTGCAGGGCAGTAGGAGTGCCGAGGTTGGCAGATTATTTTCCACACGTACGAAAAAATGATTTATGCCTTTTTGGCAGTCACACCTTTTCATTGGCAATGCTGTGGGTTTGTTATTTCTTTTGCAGTTTCTTCTTGAAGAGACGCTTTATTTAGGAAGTGGCCTGGTCCTCTTCCGAGGTACTCTCCCAAGGCATTGAGGTTCTTGTGGGCCATATAAGAGGTTGGAAATACAAACGATTAAGCGTTTGCATTGGACATTTTGATCTCCCCAAAAACATGAAAACATTTTTGAGAAAATAATATATGAAGTGATAGAATTGTATTCGTTGTCAGTAAAGCTCATTTTAGCAATCAGTGTTGACAGCTACCATTGTCATTATGTAGTTTACTAGCCCCCTGTCTTACTATCGTTTTATAGGTCAATCAGGGGGTGGGGCAGCAGCCAGCAAGATGGCAAATCTGTAATAATCCTACTTTTAGTCATAGATTACTCAGATGTGAGAATACAGCACGTGTGTTTTGGAGGGAACGTTTGATGGTTGTCGAAAATCATTCTGCTCTCCAGACATGCGTTATGGTGGTGTGTTTTTTTGCTCACCCTGCCATGCAAAGGGTTGCATTTAAATAAGCTACACAAGTACTTTGTCTTCATGGCCTTCAAATATCTGCAGTGCTTGGGGTGTTTTAGTTTAAAAATATATATATGTATGCAGTAGTCATTGATTCATTTGAAAATAAACAAAATGTACATAGCTCCATGTTGTCAAATAACTCAAACAGTAAGATATCTTTGTTTGGTGTTGCAAAAAACCCAAAATAAAATGCCGCTAAATGCCGCTAAATTTCCATTTTTGTGCCGCTAAATTTTCATTTTTGTGCCGCTAAATTTGCCAATCCATGCCGCTATATCCTGGGGGGTCTGATGAACACTCCCAGAGTCACTACCAACACCAACAACACCATCCCCACCACCTACCACATGCACTTACAGATCCACACTGACGCCAACAACTCCCTCAGAGGAACACTCATCGACAGACCACCTGGACCCGACCACAATCCATCAACTCCATCGCTGACCTCATCAGCATGCACTCCCTCGGCTACACAGATTACATCCTATTTGGGGACATGAACTTCCAGCTTGAGAACAACAATGACGCAAACTCCACTACCCTGATCGACAACCTCCGATTTAAACTACTCAGGACGACACCCACCCACAGCGCTGGACACACGTAGGACCCCATGTTCTCCGCAACTCCACACATCTCATTCAACCACACCACCGAACACCAGGACAGACCACAGATGCCTCCACTTCATCTTCAGTAAACCCACCACACCACTCCGCACACAGCACATGCTACGCCGCTGCTGGTGCAAGGCCACCGTGGACCAACTGACCGCCACCCTCGCCCTGGGACCACCCGCCGACCACACCTACACCGACACCGCTGGCATCAACCTCAAACAGGGGATCAACGACTGCGCCGACACCCTCGCCACACTCAAGACCTCCACAACCTATCACAACAACAAGATAGCTGCATGCTTCACCGAAGACCTCAGGACCTCCAAGTGCACCTGTCGGAAGCTGTAGAGGAGCTGGCTCCGCAACCAAACACCAGACAGCTACACCGCACACAAGAGCGCCATCTGCAGACACCACCAACTCATCAGGACCACCAACAGGACAGCCTAGACAGCAACGCACACAACAGCAAACAGCACATCAACATTGCGATTGAACTCACAACTCCCACCTACAACACCAATGACATACCACCATCGCAAGACCTGTGTGACTCACTGTCCACCTTCTTACACCGTAAGATCATCGACGTCCACAACAGTTTCCACTCTGCTACCCCCACACCCACAAATGAGTCCACCCCCCCTTAGATGAACACCCACACAAATAACCTGACCTCCTGGTACAACGTCAGCGACAAAGACACCATCAGGACCATGGACTCTATCCACTCCGGAACCCCATCTGACACATGGCTTCTCCACTTTTTCAACAAATCCAGCTAAGCCAGCGCACCCCTTCTCCAAAAATCAATCAACATCTCCTTCGAGACAGCTATCTTCACTGGGAGCTGGGAGAATGCTGAGATCAACGCCTTAGTGAATAAACAAAAGGCGGACCTCAAATACCTCAAGAACTTCAGGGCCATCTCCATGCTCCCCTTCACAAAAAAGGTCACGTAGAAGATCGTCAACAGACAGCTAACCCGCTACCTCGAAGACAACAACATCATGGGACCATCCCAGTCTGGATTCAGCAGC